>NC_140231.1:2206391-2688891 GCF_951802725.1 Rutilus rutilus
AGAAGCACTTTTATAATGGATAGATGCACTTTTATGATGGATAGATGCACTTTTATAATGGATAGATGCACTTTTATGATGGATAGATGCACTTTTATGATGGATAGATGCACTTTTATGATGGATAGAAGCACTTTTATGATGGATAGAAGCACTTTTATAATGGATAGATGCACTATTATGATGGATAGATGCACTTTTATGATGGATAGATGCACTTTTATGAAAGACAGATGCACTTTTATAATGGATAGATGCACTTATGATGGATAGATGCACTTTTATGATGAATAGATGCACTTTTATGATGAATAGATGCACTTTTATGATGGATAGATGCACTTTTATGATGAATAGATGCACTTTTATGATGGATAGATGCACTTTTATGATGAATAGATGCACTTTTATGATGGATAGATGCACTTTTATGATGGATAGATGCACTTTTATGAAAGACAGATGCACTTTTATAATGGACAGATGCACTTTTATGATGAATAGATGCACTTTTATAATGGACAGATGCACTTTTATGATGGATAGATGCACTTTTATGGACTTCAAAACAGAAACGGTCATTCACTCCAATTATAAAGCTTGGAAGAGCCAGGACATTTTTTTATATAATTCCGATTGTGTTCGTCTGAAAGAAGAACGTCATACACACCTAGGATGACTTGAGGGTGAGTAAATCATGGGCTAATTTTCATTTTGGGGTGAACTATCCCTTTAAATACACCGTGGCACTTTTGCTGCTTTCGTTTTGACATCATCAGCAACATATGCAGTATATTGTATATTACATGCAGTAGTGGGTAGTATGCACAGACTACATAATATGATATGTAGCTCCATTTATTTGCGGGGCAACGAGGGCTCTGTTTATGAGGGGGCGCTCTGACTGTCCTGATTGAGATTGCTTTTCTATTTCTCCTGGTGTGCGGATGGCTAACCTCTCTGGCTTGGCGGCCTCTTTCCCCTTCATCTCCTTCACTCAATCTTCTGTCTCTGCCGCTGGCTCTTTCCCCGTGCTCACGCATGCTGCCTTTCGCTCAGACCCCGGCTCGCCAAAGAAATGCCGTGCTCGCTTTGGGCTCAACCAACAAACGGACTGGTGTGGCCCCTGCAGGTGTGTACTACTGTCCTTCTGTCCCGCATGAATCTGTCACTAACATGAGTGCTCTTTATCTGCGCTTACAGTTTCCCAGCTCTGCTTTAATGAAACAGATGCGCTACAAACGCCTTCTCTGTTTCGGCTGTGTCCATCAAGCTTTGAGTTGTAGTCCTGTTTGAACCAACCAGTCAATACTTGTGCACAGTGGAGGACGAAATACAAAAAACAAATAAAGTGACTGAGTAAAAGTGCAGATATTCAAAGTCAACGTTTATGTACCAATGTGCTTTACAACACATCATTAAGCATCAAAATACCATAAAAGGATTATTAAATATTAAATATTAAATTAAATATTGACAAATTCTTAATCATTCAAAAAGTCAATCATAAAAGACAATCATTTAGGGGACATTGAAAGCCAGTGAAAAGTAGTACATTTCAGGAGAATGAAATCGTGCTGTTTAACATGAGAATGAACTTTGCTGGAACTTGCTGAAGCTCAAACGTGCTGCGTAACACGAGAATGAACCTCATTGGTTCTTGCTGAAGCTCAAACGTGCTGCGTAACACGAGAATGAACCTCATTGGTTCTTGCTGAAGCTCAAACGTGCTGCGTAACACGAGAATGAACCTCATTGGTTCTTGCTGAAGCTCAAACGTGCTGCGTAACACGAGAATGAACCTCATTGGTTCTTGCTGAAGCTCAAACGTGCTTCTTAACACGAGAATGAACCTCATTGGTTCTTGAGAAGCTCAAATGTGATGCGTAACACGAGAATGAACCTAATTGGTTCTTGAGAAGCTCGAACGTGATGCGTAACACGAGAATGAACCTCATTGGTTCTTGCTGAAGCTCAAACGTGCTTCTTAACACGAGAATGAACCTCATTGGTTCTTGAGAAGCTCAAATGTGATGCGTAACACGAGAATGAACCTCATTGGTTCTTGAGAAGCTCAAACGTGATGCGTAACACGAGAATGAACCTCATTGGTTCTTGCTGAAGCTCAAAGTGCTTCTTAACACGAGAATGAACCTCATTGGTTCTTGAGAAGCTCAAACGTGCTTCTTAACACAAGAATGAACCTCATTGGTTCTTGAGAAGCTCAAACGTGCTGCGTAACACGAGAACCTCATTGGTTCTTGAGAAGCTCAAATGTGATGCGTAACACGAGAATGAACCTCATTGGTTCTTGAGAAGCTCAAACGTGATGCGTAACACGAGAACCTCATTGGTTCTTGAGAAGCTCAAACGTGATGCGTAACACGAGAACCTCATTGGTTCTTGAGAAGCTCAAATGTGATGCGTAACACGAGAATGAACCTCATTGGTTCTTGCTGAAGCTCAAACGTGATGCGCATCACGAGAATGAACCTCATTGGTTCTTGAGAAGCTCAAACGTGATGCGCATCACGAGAATGAACCTCATTGGTTCTTGAGAAGCTCAAACGCGCTTCTTAACACGAGAATGAACCTCATTGGTTCTTGCTGAAGCTCAAACGTGATGCGTAACACGAGAATGAACCTCATTGGTTCTTGAGAAGCTCAAACGTGATGCGTAACACGAGAATGAACCTCATTGGTTCTTGAGAAGCCCAAACGTGATGCGTAACACGAGAATGAACCTCATTGGTTCTTGAGAAGCCCAAACGTGATGCGTAACACGAGAATGAACCTCATTGGTTCTTGCTGAAGCTCAAACGTGATGCGTAACACGAGAATGAACCTCATTGGTTCTTGCTGAAGCTCAAACGTGCCGCGTAACACGAGAATGAACCTCATTGGTTCTTGATGAAGCTCAAACGTGATGCGTAACACGAGAATGAACCTCATTGGTTCTTGCTGAAGCTCAAACGTGATGCGTAACACGAGAATGAACCTCATTGGTTCTTGAGAAGCTCAAACGTGCTGCGTAACACGAGAATGAACCTCATTGGTTCTTGAGAAGCTCAAACGTGATGCGTAACACGAGAATGAACCTCATTGGTTCTTGCTGAAGCTCAAACGTGATGCGTAACACGAGAATGAACCTCATTGGTTCTTGAGAAGCTCAAACGTGATGCGTAACACGAGAATGAACCTCATTGGTTCTTGCTGAAGCTCAAACGTGATGCGTAACACGAGAATGAACCTCATTGGTTCTTGAGAAGCTCAAACGTGATGCGTAACACGAGAATGAACCTCATTGGTTCTAGCAGAAGCTCAAACGTGATGCGTAACACGAGAATGAACCTCATTGGTTCTTGAGAAGCTCAAACGTGATGCGTAACACGAGAATGAACCTCATTGGTTCTTGCTGAAGCTCAAACGTGCTGCGTAACACGAGAATGAACCTCATTGGTTCTTGCTGAAGCTCAAACGTGCTGCGTAACACGAGAATGAACCTCATTGGTTCTTGAGAAGCTCAAACGTGCTGCGTAACACGAGAATGAACCTCATTGGTTCTTGAGAAGCTCAAACGTGCTGCGTAACACGAGAATGAACCTCATTGGTTCTTGATGAAGCTCAAACGTGCTGCGTAACACGAGAATGAACCTCATTGGTTCTTGCTGAAGCTCAAACGTGCTGCGTAACACGAGAATGAACCTCATTGGTTCTTGATGAAGCTCAAACGTGCTGCGTAACACGAGAATGAACCTCATTGGTTCTTGATGAAGCTCAAACGTGCTGCGTAACACGAGAATGAACCTCATTGGTTCTTGATGAAGCTCAAACGCGCTGCGTAACACGAGAATGAACCTCATTGGTTCTTGAGAAGCTCAAACGCGCTGCGTAACACGAGAATGAACCTCATTGGTTCTTGCTGAAGCTCAAACGTGATGCGTAACACGAGAATGAACCTCATTGGTTCTTGAGAAGCTCAAACGCGCTGCGTAACACGAGAATGAACCTCATTGGTTCTTGATGAAGCTCAAACGTGCTGCGTAACACGAGAATGAACCTCATTGGTTCTTGATGAAGCTCAAACGTGATGCGTAACACGAGAATGAACCTCATTGGTTCTTGAGAAGCTCAAACGTGCTGCGTAACACGAGAATGAACCTCATTGGTTCTTGATGAAGCTCAAACGTGCTGCGTAACACGAGAATGAACCTCATTGGTTCTTGAGAAGCTCAAACGTGCTGCGTAACACGAGAATGAACCTCATTGGTTCTTGAGAAGCTCAAACGTGCTGCGTAACACGAGAATGAACCTCATTGGTTCTTGAGAAGCTCAAACGCGCTGCGTAACACGAGAATGAACCTCTTTGGTTCTTGATGAAGCTCAAACGTGATGCGTAACACGAGAATGAACCTCATTGGTTCTTGAGAAACACAAACGTGATGCGTAACACGAGAATGAACCTCATTGGTTCTTGATGAAGCTCAAACGCGCTGCGTAACACGAGTAACAAAATAACATAAATAACAATGTTAGTCCATGCCAGAAGTGCAGAATGACGCAACACGAGTGACGTCTGTGGAAACATCCCGAACGCTCTGCTTCCGCTGGAGTGCTCATCTCACGCCTCCTCATCCACCTTCAGAAAACCGTCTGCTCACTGTGGTCAGCACGAGCTGATAGCTGAGCTCGACATCTTTAAGCTCAGAGCTTCCTGCGGTGGCCGAGCGCTGCTAACGCTCCTGTCAGGGAGACTTTGATGCGGGCGAGTGTGTGAGACTTTGATTTGTGTCTGAAGTGACTGCGGTGGATCTGATCTCCAGGCTCTCCTGCCGGGTTGGCACTGTGGTTTGGCAGCGCTGTGGTTTACAGACAATACGTGATAACACTATCTACTTCAACACTAACTTTAAAATTCTGTTGTTGTATCATGCATGAGGGTGGGTAAAGACCCGTGCACTGAAGGAATAACTCATCCTAAAATGAAGTGAAGTCCATAGTTTTTGACACTAAGGACAAAAACATTGTTTTTTCATGCACTTTCATGCGTCATGAGTGGAAAGAAAAATCCACAATACACATTTAAGTGCACTTTTGTCCATTTGTGACTGTAGATTTCAATTACAATACATATCTTTAAAAGATTAGAAATCTCCACTTCAGCAGCTTCACACACACCAAACTTTATTCCAATCTATATTCATATATCATTCGCCTGACTTGTAGAACAACAACAATAATAAAAGATGTTTTTTTCTTTTAAAAGTTACACATGATATTTGCATATAGTCCACACAAATCTTATGATCCCTCTTTCTTCCTCATTTTAACGATTACCGTCTTAAAGATTCTGCAAACGTATGCACTCAACTGATTTCTATCATCTAATGACTGTTAGGTTGAAAGATCCGGCCCACATCTGGGCCGTGTTGAATCCACATGTGCCGGATCTGTTGCTGTCTGGGTCTGATCTTTTGAACTTTAAGGTTTGAGTTGGTTCAAAAATGCATCCTACATTTATGTGTGAACTTACTGAAAAGTGGTCATTTCTGAATGAAAACATTCACACGCCGGTTTTGAGCAGAAATGCGTGGGTTACGGCATCGTCAGGTGACTTTAATGGTGACTTTAATAACCCAGGGTAGAGCAGTAGCTCATATTCTGGCATAACTGTTTGTTTTGGTAACACTTTATTTTACAGTGTCCTTGTTACATATGTTTCATGTAGTAATAACAGTAAATGATGCATAATTACATACAACCAAATCCTTCCCTAACCCTATAGTAAGTACATGTTGTTAATTATTATTACTCGGTGCATAAATATATAATCACACTGTAAGACACCTCAAAATAAAGTGTTACCTTTGTTTTTTTGTGTGCTTTTATTTTCTGTCATTGTTCATATTTGTGACGTTTCACATCCACGCTTTATTCACAGATAACTCTCTTGACTGTTCCTAGGAGGAAAAAGAAGTGCATTCGCTACCTTCAACGAGGACGCTGCGCCAGCCCCCATTCTTCCGATGGAAGTGCTATAGACTCCTCCCCCTCACCTGTCAATCAGCTGCCAAGCCCCGCCTCCCCCACCAGCAGGCCCCGCCCACAGAGTGGCAAACGCTCCGCCCACCCGCCCAGACTCTCGCTCCACTTCAGCAGAATTAAAACAGAGAGCACGACACGCCAGCCACAATAACCCATGCCGAGACTCATTCCTCACATTCTCTGTGCTCCTGTTTACTCAAAAAATATATATATATAAAAAAAAAAAATTATGGCGGCACATAATTCATCTTTAAGGAAGTCGTGGCATTAGATTTTCTCGTGGGTGAATCTCATGAGGAATGTTTTCTCTTTTATTTTATTGACAATTAAGCATATTATTGTTTTCATTACCATAATGCAAAAAAAAAAAAAACTAATTTTTGTTACTGTAGTTCAGACAATTATATATGAAACGATGTATATTAATCCTCTAGTGCTGTATATTAGACCTCTAGGTCATTTTTGACTAAAACATTGTACTTTTTTTTTCTTCACTTCATCGGAATGGTACGAAACTTGGTAAAGATTTTGGCACTTGCTGTGTGAACACACACACACACACAAAAATATGGACATGATTCGGAAAGGTTAAATGTTCCTGTAAAAAACAGCCACACTTGAGCGCATTGGAAATGATTGGGATACGAATTTCCTCTAGTGGAAGCGTTTGGTACTGCAGCCGAACACAATCTGACCGAAAGCTCATTGTTTGGAGATATCAACCTCAAATTTGGAAAACAGCTTGTTTAGATTTCTGGCTTCGATTTCCTCACAGTTTTAGTATTTAGTATTAAAATAGTATTTTTCTGCATTACAATAAATGTAAAATTTTGCAATGTTTTAAACTTTTCACTTAAGCAATAATCTGCCAAGTGTCGTCTTTAAAAAGAGATCAAACTTAAGGTGTATGACAGTTTAAGTTGGAAATTAAATTTTCAGGGCTATGCTCAAAAAGTGAATAAATAAATTAGAACTACTGCATAAATATAATTTAGTACTAAAAAAATCCCCTAAAAATACACAATATTAAATAAGAAATATTATTGAACTAAAATAAAGTTAAAGTGGTCTTTTTTGACTGACAAGCGAACAGTACCAGAGGGTTAATTATGAATTTCTGTATTACAGTAATGCGAATGTAGTTCTCATAATTGTCTGATTCTCATTAGAAAGTACAATTACAGTAACGTCACAATCCAGAGAGACTTTTTTTCACATGAAACGAGTTTCTTACTTCATCTTTTGATTTTGTGAAGTACGATCTGTATATTTCTTCGTGAGATTCAGCCACTGTGTGTTAAAACCGCTTACGACTGCCGATAATCCATCATTTAAATGCCATGTCTCTACATCACTGAAAAGTTCTCAATTCTACAATCAAGTAAATGTGTTGTAAACCGTATTCTTTTATAGATATGAAAGTCCGTAAATAACTAAACTTTTATATGTTTTTATGTAAAGAGAAAAAAACAACAAAAAAAAAACACAAAAACATTCTTGGGCTTTTTACTTTTATTCATACATTTTAAGTTTTTGTTGTGTAGATCTGTAGTCTGCTACGCCTGTCATACATCCAAACGTCAGCGTTTGAAATGAAGTATGTGCATGTATTTTGTATGAAACTCCGCTTTGTGTGTGTGTGTGTGTGTGTGTGTGTGTGTGTGTGTGTGTGTGTGTGTATGCGTGTGTGTGTGTATGCGCTTCTCCAGCAGTCACTCAGTGTTCACTCGGGTCTGTCTCCATCATGCCAGCAGAGGGAGCCAGCTCTCCTACTTTCGCTTCTGATGTAACTAGATTTATTAAAATATTTTGAAAACTCTGTTTAAAGCTGATCTTTCATTGTTCCTGACACTCAACACTTTAACGTGTCTTTATCCACTGACTCGAAGACACTGAGCTCGAACTATCAGAAGTGTGACTTTTATTCATTACCAGGATTTGAGTTCTTGATTTCAGCTAATTCCTATCAGGAGCTAAAATTTCACTAGTAAAAACTATCATTCTTGATATGTTATTGTATTTTCACCATAGGCTGCCATTCAAACTCTATCAAGAATTGATTTCTTACAAGTAAAAAAAAAAAAGATAAGTTTTTGATTTCAATAATTACTTTGTTACTAGTAAAATTATAAATTTCTGATATCAAGAACTCAATTGTCACTAGTTGAAATGTTACTTCTAGATATCTGTAAACACATGTCATTTTTGATATCTGAAAATGTATTTCTGATATCAATAATTAGAAGAGTAATTTCATATGTCTAAAATGGCTTTCTTACTAGTAACAATCACATTCAAGGGGCTACATGGAAGTTTGCATTGCCAATGTGTAAACGGCTTGTAACGAACCTTAAAAACGAGATCTTCCCTGACTTCTTAAGTTGTCTATGAAAGCCTGCAAGGACTCGGCCGGTTTTGCTGGGAAAATCAAATGTATGTGGGGTTTACGTGCGCTCCAGAGCAGCTCTCTTTCAATCACATGAAACTAATGCTTATACAATGTTCAGGTTAAGAGCCGTAGTCTCACATAGGCAGATCTAGTCTATAGTCTCAAATATACTTTACTATCAAACTATCATAACAGTGTCATTTTAATAACATCTGTAGACATGATGCCGGTGAGAGCTGGTGCAAACATATCCACATCACTATGATCAGATGCTTTCTGAACTCGTTAGTTGTGTTTATTGTGTTACTGAGAGGAAAGCGCAGCACATATTTACATATTCATCTAACAGAGGGGGTGGAGTCGGGATGTTCGTTAACAGTATATCGCTGCAAACGTATTTCTAACTTTTTTCTTCTAAACGAAGAACAAAATGGCGTCGGGATGTTCGTAAACAGTATAATGCTATAAACTTTTTATTTCTAAACGAAGAACAAAACGGCGTCGGGATGTTCGTAAACAGTATATCACTGCAAAATGTATTTCTAACTTTTTACTTCTAAACGAAGAACAAAACGGCGTCAGGATGTTCGTTAACAGTATATCACTGCAAAACGTATTTCTAACTTTTTTCTTCTAAACGAAGAACAAAACGGCGTCAGGATGTTCGTTAACAGTATAATGCTATAAACTTTTTATTTCTAAACGAAGAACAAAACGGCGTCGGGATGTTCGTAAACAGTATATCACTGCAAAACGTATTTCTAACTTTTTACTTCTAAACGAAGAACAAAACGGCGTCAGGATGTTCGTTAACAGTATATCACTGCAAAACGTATTTCTAACTTTTTTCTTCTAAACGAAGAACAAAACGGCGTCAGGATGTTCGTAAACAGTATATCACTGCAAAACGTATTTCTAACTTTTTACTTCTAAACGAAGAACAAAACGGCGTCAGGATGTTCGTTAACAGTATATCACTGCAAAACGTATTTCTAACTTTTTTCTTCTAAACGAAGAACAAAACGGCGTCAGGATGTTCGTAAACAGTATATCACTGCAAAACGTATTTCTAACTTTTTTCTTCTAAACGAAGAACAAAACGGCGTCAGGATGTTCGTAAACAGTATATCACTGCAAAACGTATTTCTAACTTTTTACTTCTAAACGAAGAACAAAACGGCGTCAGGATGTTCGTTAACAGTGTATCACTGCAAAACGTATTTCTAACTTTTTTCTTCTAAACGAAGAACAAAATGGCGTCGGGATGTTCGTAAACAGTATGCTATAAACTTTTTATTTCTAAACGAAGAACAAAACGGCGTCGGGATGTTCGTAAACAGTATAACGCTATTAACTTTTTATTTCTAAACGAAGAACAAAACGGCGTCGGGATGTTCATTAACAGTATAACGCTATTAACTTTTTATTTCTAAACGAAGAACAAAACGGCGTCAGGATGTTCGTAAACAGTATAACGCTATTAACTTTTTATTTCTAAACGAAGAACAAAACGGCGTCGGGATGTTCATTAACAGTATAACGCTATTAACTTTTTACTTCTAAACGAAGAACAAAACGGCGTCAGGATGTTCGTAAACAGTATAACGCTATTAACTTTTTATTTCTAAACGAAGAACAAAACGGCGTCGGGATGTTCATTAACAGTATAACGCTATTAACTTTTTACTTCTAAACGAAGAACAAAACGGCGTCAGGATGTTCGTAAACAGTATAACGCTATTAACTTTTTATTTCTAAACGAAGAACAAAACGGCGTCGGGATGTTCGTAAACAGTATAACGCTATTAACTTTTTATTTCTAAACGAAGAACAAAACGGCGTCGGGATGTTCATTAACAGTATAACGCTATTAACTTTTTACTTCTAAACGAAGAACAAAACGGCGTCAGGATGTTCGTAAACAGTATATCACTGCAAAACGTATTTCTAACTTTTTACTTCTAAACGAAGAACAAAACGGCGTCGGGATGTTCATTAACAGTATAACGCTATTAACTTTTTATTTCTAAACGAAGAACAAAACGGCGTCGGGATGTTCATTAACAGTATAACGCTATTAACTTTTTACTTCTAAACGAAGAACAAAACGGCGTCAGGATGTTCGTAAACAGTATATCACTGCAAAACGTATTTCTAACTTTTTACTTCTAAACGAAGAACAAAACGGCGTCAGGATGTTCGTTAACAGTATATCACTGCAAAACGTATTTCTAACTTTTTTCTTCTAAACGAAGAACAAAATGGCGTCGGGATGTTCGTAAACAGTATAATGCTATAAACTTTTTATTTCTAAACGAAGAACAAAACGGCGTCGGGATGTTCGTAAACAGTATATCACTGCAAAACGTATTTCTAACTTTTTACTTCTAAACGAAGAACAAAACGGCGTCAGGATGTTCGTTAACAGTATATCGCTATTAACTTTATTTCTAAACGAAGAACAAAACGGCGTCAGGATGTTCGTTAACAGTGTATCGCTATTAAATTTATTTCTAAACGAAGAACAAAATGGCGTCAGGATGTTCGTTAACAGTATATCGCTATTAACTTTATTTCTAAACGAAGAACAAAACGGCGTCAGGATGATCGTTAACAGTATATCACTGCAAACGTATTTCTAACTTTTTTCTTCTAAACGAAGAACAAAACGGCGTCGGGATGTTCGTAAACAGTATAACGCTATTAACTTTTTATTTCTAAACGAAGAACAAAACGGCGTCGGATGTTCGTTAACAGCATATCGCTATTAACTTTTTACTTCTAAACGAAGAACAAAACAGCATTGGGATGTTCATTAACAGCATATCGCTATTAACTTTTTATTTCTAAAAGAAAAACAAAACGGTGTCAGGATGTTCATTAACAGTATATCACTGCAACTGTATTTTTAACTTTTTACTTCTAAACGAAGAAAGAAAAAGAGCTTCTCCGTGTGCGAACAGTAAGCATCTGCTGCAGTTTCACTGAACGGCCACCGGTGTCACTAATAACAAGGGTTTCTCCACATTCAGACCCTACTGTGCCAAGAAACGGATGAAGAACGCTACAAAACTGACTATCTGGCAAAAACAGTCTAAAGGTGCAGAAATATTGCAGAAAGAATGGACAAATCCCACAATAATCGTTTTATTTTTTGGAATTAAAAGATTTATAATCCTAATTGCCTGCCATTTACGAGCAGAACTGTGACTTTCAGTCCTATACAATGAAGCAAAGAAAACCAAGTGAAAGCAGACACAAGTACTTCCAGTTCACAACACACGTTTTATACATCTTTCCAACACTGATCTCTCGTCAGCACAAATCAGGCTGCTTATAAAATGTTGCTAATGTATGTTTTAAAAAAAGAAAAGAAAAGAAAACCAAATCAGCCGTTTGGCGACGAGCTCAGTCAAAAATAAAAAACTGTGGCGAAGGGAGTGTTTTCTCTACATGGGTAAATACTAGTTCCAGTGAGAAAATGAGAAAAGGAAATGGTGGTTTAACAAAAAAGCTTTTACACCACACATGCTAGCAAAACACATGGGATTTGACTGTTTATTTGTGTTAAATATGAACAGCGCAGTGCAATTTTTTTAATTACTTTTTTACGTTTTTTTTGGACCAATCCATAGTGTTAAAGTGTGTCAGGATCTTCACTTCTCTTCACACCACTGGTTCTCCTTGCGTACCTGCAACACACACACACACACACACACTCTGGTGAGCGCGAGCGCATTACATCACGAGACACAGGATAAAATGAGCTCTTGTTTTTACCTGGGCTTCCTCTTCCTCTGTGAAATCATTTTTGATATTGAACGTCTTTCTGATCTCCTCTGGGGTTTTGCCTTTGATCATGTTTGCAACCGTCTTGCAGGTCACATCTAGCAAACCTTTGATGTCCAAGTAATTTGCAGCCTAAACAAAAGACAAGAGATGAAAGTGAGCAAATGGAAGTGGAGCAAATGAAGAGGCGGACATCTTGTGGCCAGCAAACGCAACGCTGCTCAAATCTCACACATTTGCATGAAGGATCCATGCCAGTTACATTTTAGACACCGGTATAAACATATCTATCGGTACAACATGCATCACATGACTAAACACGCATCATCGTTTTCAAATACCTCAGTTTTCAGAGTCCACGCTCTGTTTTTGAGGCGTTTTCAAATGTAAATGATTGCTGTAGCTAAATGACTCGCTCATTAAGACAGACTTGCTGCCACCTACTGGCGATTTAAAGTCATTTCAATATTTGAACACCCATAGCATTATGTAATTGTAATTGCAGTGTAAATACATGTGAATGCTGCTTCGGTGCCACTTCTGCAGTGCAAAAATGCATTGATAATATAGGCTGTTACCAATCAAATGAAATCAGTGTTTATTATTATTAGAGCTGCATGATTAATTGTGACCCTAGACCACAAAACATGGGTCAATTTTTTTAAATTGAGATGTATGCATCATCTAATAGCTGAATAAATAAGCTTTCCATTGATGTATGGTTTGTTATGATAGGACAATATTTGGTCGAGATACAACTATTGAACATCTGGAATCTGAGGGTGCAAAAAAATCTAAACATTGAGAAAATCTCCTTTAAAGTTGTTCGTTTATGTTCACGATTGTGCAGCATTCACTCTCACAAATAAATGTTTTATACATTTACGGAAGGACATGTACAAAATATCTTCATGGAACATGATCTTTAATCTTAATCTCCTAATGATTTTTGGCATTAAAAAAAAAAAAAAAAGTATTGTTGGCTATTGCCACAAATATACCCGTGCGACATGTGACTGGTTTCGTGGTCCAGAGTCACAATTGTGAAAACATCGCGTTCCTGCTCCTAAATGGCAGCGATTCGTCTGTCTATTAAACCTTTGACAAGTCCGATCACAGCGAACATACAGATCTGAGTTCTGATCCAGAGAGAGCCGCTGTCATGTGTAGATATGAGACAGCTTCACAAACGGTCTCTAACACACAGGATCATTATTTCTGTCTTGCAATCATTCCTACTAGCACAGAAGTATATAAATATATAGAAAATCACCTCTTGAAAGTAACTTGACGTTTCAAATGACGATTGTATCGATTACATTACACAAGTGGCGACAAATGACTTAAAAACATGTTTTTGTCATTGAATCATTCACTCAAGAGATTAGTTCAAAAATGCTAATGATATAGGTCTTTATGAGTGAGTCATTGAATCATCCACTCAAGAGATTAGTTCAAAAATGCTAATGAAATAGGTCTTTATGAGTGAGTCATTGAATCATTCACTCATTTTAAACATTTTAAATAGACTGCTGCAATTACAGTGTTGTCAGAACCTCTAGTTATGTTATTTTGTTTAGAACAAACCTCATTGATTCTCACGCATAAGCTTCGGTACGAAATCTAAGTGGATCCATGTACATTCGTTGATCGATGTTTGTGTGTAAGCATGTTTGAGCTCATTCACTGTCTATGTGTGAATAAAGTTGACCCGGTGAGCCTTGGATTAAACCGCTTCATTCATATGGATTTATTTTCTGCTCTTTTTATGAATGTTTTGAAGACTCAAAGAGTTTTGGGTGAATTGACTTTCAATATTTGCGATCTTAAGATGAACGAAAGTCTTACGGGTTTGGAACGACACGAGGGCGAGTAATTCATGACAGAACTTTCATTTTTGGGTGAACTAACCCTTTAAACAAGTGCTTCTCAACTGGGTTTGCTTCATTAAGTGCAGAGAAGGGCTGTACAATATATAGAAATTAATTAAATATCGCGATGGCTTGCAATAACTGTGGTCATGAACAAAAGTCAAAGAGAAAATCACTCACTGAATAACTTTTGTAGCTTTAATAAGAATCAGGATATATTTAATTCATACAGTGAAAACTAAGCCGTGTTTTATTTTTACATTTGATTATTCAGTTTCTGTTGTGAAATAACCCTAATGTAGGATAACCTGAACCCCGTGGTTTACACTGATGTTAAAAACACTTCATTATTAAATATTGACTTCTTACGCTACAGTAAAACACTGATGTTCACTGTCAGAAGCTGTACGGATGTTTTCTTGTCACAAAAAGAATGTGAAACACGTATGTAGGTTATATAATTTTAAATGTATTTTAAAGATAATTTGTTTATATGACACACTTTAAGCATTATCGTATCGCACATCAAATTATTTGCTTTAGTTATCGCATATCTCTTCGATATCGTGCAGCCCTAGTGCAGAGCAGGGCTGTAATCTCCCAGTCGATCAATCGATTATTGGTCGATACGTTCTGGCTCCACCAAAATTCTGATTGGTCGATTTTTTGCCGCGTTCATTTCATCAGGAGGAAAGCACTAATTGCTAATGGGGGTGTTTTCAGAGCACCCCTGTTTCACAGGTAACAGTCTGTCTTCAGAACACCCCCCTTGTTTTCACTTCTTTTGGATTAGCCCAACCCACTGGAGAAGAGAGGCAGACTAAAGAAAGTAGGCTACTAGAAGGTTTGCTGAATATTATTTATTTAATTGTGAGAGCGTTTAATTCATAGTCAGTCAGTCCTCTTCTATCATGTCAACAAAGACATCGGCAGTGTGGCAGCATTTTTAAAAAAATAGAAAATGGGAAAAAAGTCGAATGCAAATTTGCGCTGTGCCCACTGTTTGTTTTAGTTTTGAGCCTATGCTTTATTTTTCAGTTATGCACTTTATTTCGTTTCTGCTCTTGATCAAAAGTTCTTGTGATGATATTTTTAGTCGAAAATTTCAGGACTTCAGTCGACCAAGATTTTCTTTGGTTGATTACAGCCCTAGTAGCCTGGGTGCCAGCCCGAACCCCGCCCACAACATTTTTGGTCGAGAAGTTCGGTCTGGACTCGCTCCGTTGAGGAGCTATTATGCCCGAACAAAAATTGTTCGGACCAATCAAATTGTCAGGGCGGGCTTTATACGATGATGGACAGATGAGCAACGGTAACGTAATCATCCACGTCACCAAAGAGCGCTTGATTTGAATTAGTTTACAACAAAGACGACTGCTGCTGGAGAATTGAGATTTCACGAGCTCACATTTACAAATAAGTCAGATAGAATAAATGCGTATATAAGAGTTCACACAAATAAGTCGATAGAATAAATGCGTATATGACGTGCTGTCCGAGGAGAGGGCTGTGGGCTCGGTAGCCATACTCCCCCCGTATTCCTGGTTGTGAGAGAACAAGACAAGAGTGAGGATTCGGGGTGGTGGAGGGATGCTGGAAAACTGTCAAGGAGTGTTAGGTAAGTTGACAGAGTGAATATGCTTCCTCATGCTGATATAGGGTAACGTTAAACATGGTATTGTTTGATGACAAGTTGATATTGGATTGATTATTTGTACGTGCTCCTCCCGAACTTTGTTTATGAAACATCATGTGTAGATTCCGCCATCGCGTCTGTTATAGAAGATATCGGCAGCGCATTCATTTTAAAAGAGGAACAGAGAGCCGCGACATTTATTTTATTTTTTTTTATTATTTTTATTAAATGCTTGTAGAAGCCGCGACATTTTGTTGGTTGAAAATATGAATGAAGAACATGCGTCATTTACTCCGTTGCTCTGATTGGTTGTAGGTCTATCCAATTGAGTGCAGAGGTTTTTTTTTTCCTGGTTCGGTTGAGACACGCCCCATAATCAAATCTCTATGGAGCAGTCTCAGACTCACATTCTGACTAGAATCTGAGTATGACGACGTCAGGCTACAGCCCTAGTGCAGAGTGACAGCTTTATCTACAATCTGGCGCACTGATGTTGTCCTAAAAGTGAGTTTGACAAACCAGAATGAGTTCGAAGAGAGTGCCCTGGTCCACTTTGAGGAACTCCTGGTCCCACACGGGAATGTCATCCGTTCTTTTCTCTTTATTCTCGTCGTCTTCGGGTGGAGGAGGGTCATCTTTATGGTGTGTGCACCACTGAATCACCTGTGGACACATCAAACACACCACACGGCTCAGTCCCATGTAAGACGGACACTGGAGGATTACATTACACACACACTAGGGGTGGGAATGGGCAAAAATGTGACGATTCGATAGTATTGCGATATTTGGGCCACGATTCAATATTACTGCGATACAGCAAGTACTGCGACTCGATTCTGCGATGTACTGCGATTCATGTCCCCCATATTATTCAAAGGCATTACAAAAAATTTAATCAACTCACTTCAAATGTCACACTTAATTCTGTGAACATCATCTTCTACACATTAACTGAAGTGCAAAAACCTTGAACATTCAGGACACAGGACCTCATTACAGGACAGGACGTAATTATTCTCTGAATAGGAGACCTCTCACATGAATGGTGAGCTCCCAGCACATAACTTTAAAATATTTTAAATACAATAGAGTAACGTCCAGAGCCGTAAGGTTCTGTCTGTGTGTGTTCAGCTGTGCTGCTTTCTCTTTTTCTCTATCCCTGTCTCTCTTCATAGGAGAAATGGTTCCACCTGGTACAGATAATCAATGGCCTTCTGTGATTGGATGCTGGGAGTATTTAAACTGCAAACACCATCAGAGCTGTGTTGGTGGTGGCTTGACTGTGTGCAGCAGCAGCAATGAGGTCCCTTCTTCAACCCCAGACCTGAGACTTTGTTGAAGCCAGTAGTGAACAGTGTATCTCTACCTTATATTGTGTGTACTACTTAGTGAAGTAGTTTTCTCTTTTTAGTCTCTTTCTATTTCAATCCTTGATTGAGACTTTAAAGGCAGAAGTGAGTGTTACCTTTAATGGATAATCATTGTTTGACTTAAGGGATTATTTTCTCTTGGTTTATTTGAAGTTTGTTACTTAATCATTTATTTCTTTATTTTGTGAGGTTAGTAGGGAGGTGGGTGCCATTTATTTTGAATCATACTTTTTTCTCCTGTTTATGCTAGCAAGGGAGTTAGCTTATTTTGTTGTACTTTGTTTTCTTTTCTTTTAGTTTAGGTAGCTTGATTAATGAGGAGTAAGATTGATTATGTTTGTTATTTTGGCTATACCCCCTTCTGAACTTGATACCTCTTTCTTTCTTTTGCCTAATTTGTAAATAAAACTACTTTCTTGAATGAGATCACTATGTGGTTATTGTGAAACAACTCTGGGTCTGGAGACGGGGTGGCTTCATGCTGTTGCACTTTCATTTCACCACCATCCATTTTTACTGTTTCATTCCTCCCCTAGACCAATCAGGAAAACATAACAAGGGGTGGGAATGGGCAAAAATGTGACGATTCGATAGTATTGCGATATTTGGGCCACGATTCAATATTACTGCGATACAGCAAGTACTGCGACTCGATTCTGCGATGTACTGCGATTCATGTCCCCCATATTATTCAAAGGCATTACAAAAAATTTAATCAACTCACTTCAAATGTCACACTTAATTCTGTGAACATCATCTTCTACACATTAACTGAAGTGCAAAAACCTTGAACATTCAGGACACAGGACCTCATTACAGGACAGGACGTAATTATTCTCTGAATAGGAGACCTCTCACATGAATGGTGAGCTCCCAGCACATAACTTTAAAATATTTTAAATACAATAGAGTAACATAAACCTGAGAATAATCATAAATAAGAGTAACTTAGAGCTTCAATCAAAGTGAGAAAAATAAACAAATGTGTCCTGCTAGAGTCCAGTCCTGTCGGCTGCAAGGTCATCAACTTTGGTTTCATTTGGGAATATTGGCATTTTTTAGAAAAAGGAGTTGGTCAACATGCCCACACTTTCGATGTGAAAGAAGACGGAGCGTCGTGCGCAACCGGTTGTGATGGTGAAGCCATTTTCATTTGAATTTGCTGTTGAATGCACGACAACAAAGCACCGCAACAAGCGCCACCTTGTGGATGTAATGCGCAAATGCACCACGGGGTGGTGTGGCGCAATGGATAAGACACATGCCTTTGGTGTGAGAGACCCGGGTTCGAATCCACTGTGAGACACCAATGTGTCCCTGAGCAAGACACTTAACCCCTAGTTGCTCCAGAGGCGTGCGACCTCTGACATATATAGCGTAAGTCGCTTTGGATAAAAGCGTCAGCTAAATGAATAAATGTAAATGTAAATGTAAATTATCAGAGTAAACTCAGAGAAAACCAATGGAGAAAACCCTAAAGTAAAACTTTTAAAATTAAATATTGCAATATTTTGCGCTACTGTATCGATATAATTGTGTGCGCAAAATATCGCGATACTGAACAGAATCGATACCCCCCCCCCACACACACACACACACACACAACACAATCTATAATAAGCTTCTAAATATGGTGCAAAAGGAAGCCCAATATCAGAGAATGAGCAATGAGACAAACCCCAGTCACAGTGGCCGTGAAAATAACGTCACAATGCAAAACAGTGACGATTCATGATGTCAATCACGTGACAAATGAACTAAAAACTCGGAGAGATATAATGATTTCTTAATTCAGAATATGATCAAGATTGCGTAGGTGGATGTGTTCGGGGAATTTGGCTGTAAAAAGTATAACATTTAAAGCCACTTAAATGAACGAAATGATTTGAATAAAGATTTGTCCAGTTTGATGAACGAGATCGAACGAGAGAGTCAGTAAAATGATCCGAACTTCCCATCACTCGCCCTGTAAAGGTCTAGCATGCTGTGACAGCATCTAGCAGCCGAACCTTGACCTTAAGGATTACCACTGCACCAAAACTTAAAACTATGGTGTTAAATCTTTACAACCTTGTGATGAGAAACGCTGAGCCAAAGTAGAAGCTTTAAAGGGTTAGACTTTCATTCATCTTTGAAACACAAATTAAGATTTTTTTAATGAAACAATGGCCCTCCATTGACAGGCTACGCAACTACCAGTTTGACACTTCGAAAAAGTTAATAAAGAGAACGCGAATCATTTCACACACCAGACTGCTTTACAAACGAGGGTCAGTATAAAGCTGGTTTTGCTAAGAAGCTGCTCCTGAAAAAAGGATCGGTACCAACTATTCGTGTTCCTGCTGCACCTCCAGAAGAAGAAGTGAGTGTAACGTTTTATTAAGCTTTATATTAATATTTATATTAATCTTTGCAAATCGCTTGCTGCACGCTTCATGATGAATGCGGCTGTTTACACTGTTTACATTACGGCATGTTTTCTATGTACGACGTTCTCAATATAATTCATAATCCCACGTTTATAATGAACAACGTGTTATGGTTATTGTGTTACAAACGGTGTCCGCACAGAACAGAGGGGCGGGGTGAGCAAAGCTCATTATCATTTAAAGACACATGCACTTAAACGGTGTGCTGAAAACAGAGCTGTTTTTGACCAGGTAAAATGAGTGTTTTCTTACAATACTAATGAGAAATTTTAATTAAAGTATATTACAAACTTTTAATTTAGACCCTAAATAATCATATTAGCTTGTACAAAAATGGCATTATATGACCCCTTTAAGGTGTCATTGTTACGGTGTAATTATATATTTAAGAACCGAGTAATATTAATTAACAACATGTACTTACAATAGGGTTAGGGTAAGATTTGGTTGAGGGTTCGTTGCATATAATTAAGCATAATTTACTGTTATTACTATGGTAAGTACATGTAATATATGTAAAAGGGACACTGTAACATTAAGTGTTACCTTACTGTGTGGTAATATATGATCTGGACACGTTTGGGGAGGCTGGAAATTTACCCTCGTGATATGAAATTCAACTAAGCAAGATATTAATGTAAAAGTTTGACCTTCTTCAGGATGGCTGCGTTTACATTGGGCAGAGGAACCGGATCATCATCTCCTTCATCGTCCATCCCCAGATCTGAGCAGAACACAGCAGAGATTACAACACACCTCACATATCATATTCACAACACGCATAACAACATGCTTCCTATAACACACAACATCTCAGCTCATCTTACCTTCCAGCATGGTTTTGATCGTTACAGACTGCTTGGCGATTTCAACATCCACCTCAAACATCTCTCCATCAGAGCTCTGCAGTTTAATAGTCGGCATCTGCATGAATAAAACACAATTACAGTCAGGTTATTAAAGAATGGGAATGTCAGTCAGAAGCTAAATGACTCATGCTAGCTGTGTTAGCTCACATTCACCAGCACTCAGACTTCTACTACACATACATAAAGCGTAAAAGGTTTAATATGAATAATATCCGCTGTCACGTATTGTATTATTCAAAGTAAGAATCAGAAAACATCACAGCAACATAAAGCACAGGCTGTTTGTGATGCTAAGCTAACGTTAGCAGCGCGGCTACAGGCCTCTCATAGCAACCGCTGAATTCATCACGTCAACCGGTTTAAAACATCATAATTTCACACAAAAATACATTCACTCTGTCACTTCACTATCAAAATACGGCATGTTAATGTGGCTGATTTGTGCCGTTCTTACCGTGACTGTGTGAGCGATGAAGATATAAACCGAACGTCAACAAGGCCTGAATAAGACTGAGAATCAGCGTGCGCGCGCGCGTGTGTGTGTGTGACTAATGCACGAGCACGCGCAGTGGACCACGGGAACTACAGTAATGGTCAAAGGTATTGCAGTGACACACATTTTTTGTTTCGTAATGTTTGCCGGTTCAGCTGTTGATTCACATTGTTTCTAGATTATTGTGCAGAAGTGATCAGATGCATTTTAAATAATTGCAAAAAAAAAAGCTGTATTGGCCCCCCAAAAATAAGTTAATTATCACAAAAACACAAATTTCACTGTATTTATTTTTGCCCCTGGCACAAAATGACCAGGTAACATAATTTCACAAATCACGGGCCATATGTATAAAACTTTTCAGAAAATGCTTGAGGAACAATAATAGGTTTCAGTTTTGAATTAAGTGTTAAAATTCGTAGTAAAAAGTAGGAGTTGTGTAAGAGTAGGAGCTATTTATAAAGACGCTTTCAGCAAAGTCTCAGACTGACTCTTAGTGACTGAAGTGTTGTGAACTGAGGACTACAATGATGTCAACCCAAAATGGCCGCCCTCAACCCCTGAATCAACAGTGAACCTGGAATAAAATAATTTAATTAAGGCAATAAAACATGTATTTTAATATTTAAAGTTGTTTAAAAATGTACTTTGCACTGTGCAAAGTAATGAGTGGGGTACAACAGGGTTAAGGAACAGTTACATCCGCTTTTCAAGATGCACGTGGAAATTCGTCTGATCCTTGACGTGATCGCGGAAGAATATCTAAACGAATGGTATTTGGGGTGAAAGACACAATAATTAACATGATGATAAACAGCTGACTGACTTTTCCATTTGTTGACATGACATGGTTATTCAGATGGTAAATATCATACCTTAGAGATAATCACCATATATAATGAATCCATCATATTTTAAAATAAGTTTGAACTATAACAAAACACAACTATAATAACGCCATAACACAAAGTGTTGGAGCTATTTTTCTATTTTATTTAACTTATTTAATTAGTTTTTTTGTTTTGTTTATGATGATGATAATAATAATTATATTATTGTAAATAATACATATAAACATTTGAAGGCTACGTGCTGTTTAAAAGTAAACATTGTTTATAAATCACCACATTTATCAAATAAAATTAAAAAATGTTACAATTTAACATTGTTTCTGCTCATTTCTCATTTCCAAAAACTGTATACACATTTACAGCTGTACCTCTTTATACCATTTTTATCTTTTTACACTTTTTATACATTTTATCACATAGATTAAAGTCCCCCTGTGGTGAAAATCCAGCTTTTAATGTTGTTTATGTGTCCATGTGGTGTTTTTAATATGCTTTAAGACAAACCATGTGTAAATTCATAAGTCGACACCATTGCTGAGTATTTCCTCCTTAAAACTGCAGTGAACCAAAGACAGTCTCAAAAACACGCTTTGAAATCGCTGGTGTTTCTGACGTCACAAACTACCTTGTAACCAATCAGATCAACATGTGATCGTCAACCAGTGGATCTCTGAGCTGAGTGAGTGAGTGGAGGCGGGGCTCATTTGCATATTCACAGAACCGCGCATACTAAATGAGGCAAGGGTGTCGAGTTACATTCAAGATATTTTAAGGCATGAAGAATATGTCATTTGCATATGTATTTTCACTGTTAAAACTGGTTATGGCCAGTCAAGACGTTTTAAAGTCAGTCACATAAAAAGATAAGATTGTTATCATTTGAACTGGAAAAGTATGTTAAGAACTTTTGTGAAATTGTTTCAGCTTATTGTAAAGCTTTGTCTTATTTTAAGTCATCTTGAGGTAACCCCTGGTTGGAAAACACATTTAAAAGACTATTAATATTAAGGGTTTAAAATACGGTTCACATTCAGGAATATTATCGATTTAATACACTATCAGATAACAAAACCTGAGCTGAATAAGAGACCGAACATGGTAACATTGACTGCTATTGAGCTAAATAAATGTGTATATAACATTTTGGTAACACTTTACAATAAGGTTCATTAGTTAACGTATTAACTAACATGTACTAAAAAATGATCAATACATTGGTTAGTGTTTATTAAACATTGTTTGTTCACAGTGCATTAACTAATGTTAATACCCTTGATTTTAATAATGTATTAGTAAATGTTGAAATTAATATTATCTAAGAATTGTTCATTCTTAGTTCATATTAACTAAGGTTGCTAACTAATGAACCTTATTGTAAAGTGTCACCAATATTTTATATGAATAAATGGTCTTATCTTGAGCCATTTCTTATCTGAATTGAATTAGTTTAATAATTTTACAATAACACTGCAATTTTTCATAGTTTTATTAATGTGAAGCGGCTTTGAAACAATTACTACTGTATAAAGCTGATGAAATAAATGCAGATTCAAGCAGAGAAACAGACACAATACAGGAGCAAGATCCATCTTTATTGTTGAACTGGTACCCTTTATACAGACACACACCATCATCTGAAGCTATCCCAGCATTCCTGCGCCGGCAGGCCATCTTAGTCCGCCACAAATCATGTAGTTGGCATCGGTTTAACATGTTTCCCCCGTAGGAAAGATCACCCTCTAGATACTGGATGTTGGGATACAAAAGCATCTCATTCCTCCCACACCACATGGAAAAAAGGTGGACGTAAATTGTAAAACTGACTTGTTTCGTTCAGCTGAAAAAAAAAAAAAAGAAAAAAAAAAAAGTGCAAACATACATTAAAAAAAAGGGAAAAAAAGTAGAGTAAAGAAAGAGGGTTGAGAAGGCGTGAGTGTATTGAGGACAGGAGCGAGACGGGAACGAGATCTCGTGGTCGTGTGTCGGACTGAAGCCGGGTCGGATTGGATATGGCACACACACACACACACGCACACCTTTTGGTCCACAGACATTTCTTTCTGGATCAGTTTTCTCTTTAATCTTTTTTTCATATATATACTGTTGCCCACCGTTCCTCTCCTCTTATTTTAAACTGAATGAAGGTTATTATATCATGGCAATACTGTGAGATTCACAGGAAGTAGTCGGGGGTCCGGCGAGTGACGTGTGGCTCTCCTCTGCGCGGCGCCGGGTCGAACTGCAGGCTGGAAACACACAACACAACACAACATCAGATCACACACACACACACACTCCTCTCTACTTAACCAGGAGAATCACACGGAGATATTACTATCTGGATAAGACGGCACATAAAATGACAAAACCACAATTTACACATTCAAAAATTAAACTAATCAAATAAAATCCTGAGAAACAATAGTAACACTTTACAATAAGGTTCATTAGGTAACATGAACTGCACTTATACAGCATTTATTAATCTTTGTTAATTTCAACATTTACTAATACATTATTAAAACCTTGTGAACATTAGTTAATGCACTGGGAACTAGGGCTGGGCAAAAAAAAAAAATCTATTTTTCGATTAATCGTTTTGTTTTTTAAATGTGGTCGATTCAAAATGGATTCTCATTGGACACAAATCGATTTTTTCCCCATATTTATTTCTCACCCAACAGCCAGTATTAGGCCTCGTTTACACTGCAGGTCTTGATGCCCAATTCTGATTTGTTCCCTTTATCCAATTTTTTTTGCCCGTCCGTTTACACGTTCTTTCAACAGTGACCCGTATCCAGTTCATGTGTTTACACCTGCCATGCTATCTGAAACATCGCGCATGCTTAAAGGGTTAACTTCTCTTGCACAGACGGGCGGACGCGCAATATGCTTGATGCTAGCTCTGCGATATATGCGGAGTTCGCCAAACATCACCATGATTATGAGGCGGAGGACGACGAAAAGTGCCATCATTGCACATTCAGTTACTGTGTGTGAGAGACCTCAGGACTGGCGGGAGCAGATTGTGTTTAAATATTGGCTTTAACGAGGAGCAGTGGGTCCGAAATTTTGCGGTGTACAACATGTTGTGTCAACGTTTGTTCACATTCCTCTCCTACGACGACAGCGTTTCGTCAGGCCATCCGTCCCGTTGCAGAAGCATGTCGGGGTTTCTCTCGTCATTACACCGCGGAGATTTTGTGTGTTTTATCTTAAACATAAAATAACCTGATCCTGTTTGATCAAGGCGTGCGGCTGTTCCGACTCATCCAATTTTCAGCATCAATTTTTCATCTTGCATCAAAATCCTGTCTATTCATCGTGTGCATTTGAAATATAGAGTTGGGTTCTGTTTTAATGTACCTAAAATAAAAAGAGTTTAAGAGTTCTTAATTTCTTATTAATTAACCACTTTTTTAAAAATAAATCTAGGATTTGTGTGAAATCTATATTCATCGAGTCGAATCAAAAATCGAAATCAAAAATCAAATTTAGAATCGAGATCGAATCGGACCTTCTGAATGGATACCCAGCCCTACTGTAAACTAACATGAACAAACAAACAACAGCTGGATTTTTATTAAATAACATTAACAAAGCTTAATAAATACAGAAACAAATGTATAGCTCATATTGTTCATGTTAGTTAATACATTAACTAATGAACCTTATTGTAAGTGTTACCGAAACAATTGCAAATGTCCTTTAAAACAGTGCGAGAGACGTTTAAAAGTGCATCTAGATTAAGATTAGAGAACTAACTCTTTCTACAAGTAAACCATTCAAAGTTGGAATTGCCGTATCAGTCCCCTTAGAGCGACCACGGCTAAAAATCATGTGTTTTTAGTTTAAAAAGGCTTGATTTAAAGAAGATGCTGATGTATGAATAGTTGTATCATCTGCACACAGATGTGTTTAGGCTGAATCTGTTCTATGATGTAAATCATTGATAAAAACAGAGAATAAGAGGGTCTAAAGCGGATCCTTCATGAACACTCACAACGAGTACTTGAGGGTGTCGTCGAGCTCCATGATGGCCGCCTGATTCCCACACCGGTAACAGTAGTTCGGCGCGCTGAAGATCGTTACCACATTGCGATCATGGCACCAGTTGTAACCCTACGGGACAAAGAGAGACAAATTAACTGACTGACACATTACAGATTTGAGCAAAACTTTTGCGATATTTACTAAATGTTGATTAAAAACTATTGCGAAATGACGGCGTTTCCAGTAACTGATATTATGCGACAAACATTTTTTTCCTCTTGCGATAAATCATTCCAACAATCATGGGAACGGATGTTTGTAGGTTTACGTATATCTCAGTCATCGCACTAGACATCATTATTAATGGAAGGAGACATGGGCGTTTTATCCAAGCATTAACGGCAAGGAAAGAGCGTTATACTGAGAGCGGCTCATATGAGGGGTTTCTGGGTGTTTCTCCCTCAAATCTGCTTCAAGATCTTGATTATGGCATTTCTTAGTGGTTTAGAGTCCAGTATTCCCGTAATTCTGTAGTCTTTTATGAGTTTAATGAAGAACTCTGTCTCGTCTTCTGTCCAAACACACCTCATCATCGACGTCAGGTGACCGTAAATGTGCAAAAACGGTTTCCATTGCAGTTTTGAGAAATATTCCTTTTTCAAAATGCCTGAAAAAAACCCTCATGCGAGTGAAATAACGATAACTATGAACATAAACAATCATAACGATATCTGTATGAACCAATGAGGTTAATTCTCGTGTTACACAGCACTTTATGAACGATTTAAGTTTTCTGGTGAATACACCATCAATGAAGGGACAGAAATCTCTCAGATTTCATTAAAATATCTTCACTTGTGTTCCGAAGATGAACAAAAGTTTGTAACGACATGAGAGTGAGTAAATGTAGAGAGAACTTTCATTTTTGGGTGAAATAACTTTAAGATAATATAGATTCTCTGCCCAAAAAATTACTCAATTACTGTCTCACTCCTCCATAGGCTGCTGGGTAATCGATCTGCCGTCCCAGAAAAGTTAGTAAAGACATCGTTAAAATAGTCCGAGTGACTACAGTGGCTCAACCT
Organism: Rutilus rutilus; assembly: GCF_951802725.1. NCBI lineage: Eukaryota > Metazoa > Chordata > Actinopteri > Cypriniformes > Leuciscidae > Rutilus > Rutilus rutilus. The sequence continues at coordinate 2,233,215 of NC_140231.1, forward strand.
TAAGTTTATCAAGCGACGAGAATACCTTTTGTGCGCAAAAACAAAACAAAAATAACGACTTTATTCAACTCTTCATTTTCTTATGCGTTTCTCTGAGTGAGTTCACAGTGTAACAGCGCAGCGCTTCTGGGTTGTACGTCAGAACGGAGGCTCACTATTGGCCAGCATCACACACACATGACCAGCGTCGGCCAATAGTGAGCCTACGTTACCATTGCTCTCAGATTGCATCAAAAATATCTTAATTTGTGTGCCGAAGATGAACGAAAGTCTTATGGTGGTTGGAACAACATGAGGGAGAGTAAATACTGACAGAGTTTTCATTTTTGGGTGAACGAACCCTTTAATGCATGTAACTTCCAGGTAAGGACCTGATTGTGTGTATATGGTGTCATGAGGAGAGGAACGCACCTCCATCACCAGCTGGTGAGCTCTGGAGACCAGCGTAAGGCCGTTTGCATGGTTGAACGTCTCGGATATGTCCTGCCCAAAGGTGTATCCCGCACCTCGAGGAGAAATCCCCCAGCCTCCACGGTCATCCGGATCAGACCACAGAAGATCACACATGGGTCCCTGAGGAACAGCAGAGGCAGAGAGACGTCAGTGCTCGTTTCAGGGACAAACCACATTCAGCACCTTCAGTGACTTCAAGCACTACTTTTGGGGTTTTCAACGACTTCAATCAGAGATCTCACTTATCAAACAATGTCTTTATTATCTGTCAAATTCTAAAAAAGGTAAACAAAAATAAACAAATAAAACAAAATGGTTGTGCAGCACAAGCAATGATTATGACAAAGACATCGCTTTCCTGATTCATTCTCATGAATATGATTGGCCTGAAGAATGAAAGATGCATTACAGACTTGGATATTTATGAGCAATATCACACTCATAGCCATGCAAGATGCCTCTATATATCAGGCAGCGTTGATTTTGTGTGAAAAGACTGATTTATCAATCAAATTAAACATTAAATTGTTTCAATAACTCAAGCACTTTAAGTACCTTTAAATAAACACGGCTGGTTTCAAGGGTTTTCCAGGACTTAAAATTCATAACGTCAAACTAAAGCACTTCAAGTACTTTAAAAACCTTGTACAAACCCTGTTGTTTTAGCTTGACTTGATTTTTTTTAAGAGATTTTGCCATTTGACTCAAAACAGCACATGTAAACCACACAATAGGGCTTCAACTACTGCCACAGTCTGCAGCTTAAACCAGTCATTTTTATATGGATAAGAAATGACACGATGGGATAAGCGATGATCAATACCTCGTGAGGAACTTCCTGTAAACGATCCAGCGCTCTGATGTGATCAAGAGTGTCTATGGACGGTGACAATCCTCCATGGAGACAGAATATCTACAGAGAAAACAAGACGATGTGAACATCACAGCAACATGGTGAAAGTGTTTCATTCAGTCATCAACCTCTGAATGTCTTACTCACAGCTGATTGCATATTAAGGATGCTTTATGGATATTTGAATATGTAAAACACAAGAATTGTCCTACCTGACCATCTACCAAGGCAGTGAGGGGAAGGTAATCGAAGAGGTCTGTGAAGTATTTCCAAACATTTGCATTGCCGTATTTTCGTAAGCACTCGTCATAAAAGCCGTACACTTGTGTGATCTGTCTGCTTTCGTGGTTCCCTCGAAGTATTGTGATGCGTTCGCGGTACCTTACCTGGAATATGAAGACATGACCAGTGATTAAACATTAACATTTAAGATCATATTTCCAGCCCAAAACTGACTTTAAATCACCAGCTGTGATCAACCCTTCCCAGTGATCCACACATGGACCTCGTCTATACCAAAAATAAGTGTTTTTTGCTGTTGTTTTAATAGAAAAACATTAAAGTAAGTTGGATTTATTAGATTTTAATTTTTGAGAGATGTTTTGTTTTACCAGTAGGCCTACATGATAAAGAGCCTATAATAAATCACGAGGTAATAAACCATGTGTATGGCTTGACATTCTCTTGATGTGCTTATACATTAATTCTGCTGAATATACATTTCTCAAATGACAACCATTACGATTATAGTTGAGCAAAATAACCGGGATTATCAATTTAAGCATTATGCAGCATGACGAAAACTAGACTGAAATGCACAGACATTTAGTCGACTAAAACTTGACTAAACAAAAACAAGACATGGTTGACGAAATATGATAACCAAGAGTACATTTGACTCAGGACTGAGACTGAGGGTGCTTTCACACTTGGTTCGATTGCCTGTTCCGAACCCGAGTTCGATTGCTCCCCCCTCCCCCTGCCTCCGATGGACTGTGTTCACATTATATTATTTGTATCCGAACCGCAGTACGCTTGCGTCATCAAGCTGCAGCTGGCGCGTACTCGTGTTGCTTGGTAACCGCTATGAAAAGGCGTCAAAATGGATAGAATTGCTCGTTTCACATTTGTTCTTCTTTTTTTTTAACCTTTGGTTTTGTTTTCAAAGAAAAGATACAGAAACACACTTGCGTCTGTCTGCCGCAAAAGTATTAAAACAGTTCCAAAGACAGCGGGATGTCTGCCCGCCTGCCGAAGACAATTTTTGTGGAGGCAAGCAGAAATCATCTCTCTGCTTGCAGTGCGTCAATCCCGCTTTTCGTCAAGGTAATAGACCCTTTTACAGTTGTTAAACACTCACGCACGCAGGCACGCACCACATTATATGTCATCAATAGCGGTTCACTTCCGCGATTTGGTACGATTGCGTTCATATCAGCAGCGAACCGTACCCGAGTTCATATGAACCGTACCCCAGACCACCTTTTTAAGCGGACTCGAGTACGGTTCGCGGGTGCGCACCCGAGTTCGGAAAACAGCGTTCACATCATCCAAACGAACCGAACTCTGACGTCATTCGAACCCGGGTGCGCACCAAAAGTGCTAGTGTGAAAGCGCCCTTAATAAATAAAAATAGCTGACCACATGAACACTGACAGAAAGGCAGACGGCATCTGCTAGACTACAAGATAGGTCTAAAGTTAAAGGCATGAGGAACTACTTTAATGTAGAGTGTGTGCTGCACAATATTGAGAATAATAATGAGCTGAAGCTTGACTTTACTAAATGAAATCCAGTGTTTCCCCTAGAATTTTTTTTTTAAATGCCGTTACATGCCGGAGGTTGTTACCAAGCCGCACATGGGGGGGGGTCCGCATGGTTTATTAACCCCTTAAACTGACTTCTGGCAAGTTTTGTGGATAGAAATGGACATTGAGACATACAAATTAGGGCTGGTCCGAATACCACTTTTTGAGCTTGGAAGTTTCGGTAGTAATGAACATCGAATATTGGAAGCTTCGGAGAGAGGAGGCTGAACATGTTCTTCTCTCTAATAAAGGCAGTATTCTCTATGTGTCTGTCTGTCCGTTTGCATTTTGATTATTTCGAGAACCGTTCATCCAATCGACTTCACAAGGGAGTGCAGTGTCCCATTTGGTGCAATATAGATGGACACGCGAGACGCGACACGTTCAGAATAATAAACTTTTAGTAAACTACAGAACAGCGCGAGCGGGAAGCGGCGCACCTCACGCGGCCAGGGCTTATGTGCTCCGAGAACGGACACTGCACTACTGATATAACACACACACACACACACAGGTCTGTTAACTTAAGCAATACTTTTATGGTAGTCTAATATTTTTCTGACTAACAAATTACTGACACAGTAAAGAGTAGATTTAAATAAAGAAAAACAATTTAAATAAAGAAAAACAAAATTTGAATAAAGAAAAACAAAATTTAAATAAAGAAAAACAAAATTAAGTTAAATTAAAAACGAGATAAATTTAGATTGATAATAACGGGTAAAAAGCTTAATACATTTTGTTTCTATTATTCTATTTTCCACAATGTCAAAGCAACACAGCTTAACCCAAAACACAAACTCATGCACTTCTGTCCACACACACACACTCCGCTGTTCTCATGCACTTCTGTCCACACACACACACTCCGTTGTTCTCATGCACTTCTGTCCACACACACACACTCCGCTGTTCTCATGCACTTCTGTCCACACACACACACTCCGCTGTTCTCATGCACTTCTGTCCACACACACACACTCCGCTGTTCTCATGCACTTCTGTCCACACACACACACACACACACACACACTCCGCTGTTCTCATGCACTTCTGTCCACACACACTCCGCTGTTCTCAGGCACTTCTGTCCACACACACTCCGCTGTTCTCATGCACTTCTGTCCACACACACACACACACACACTCCGCTGTTCTCATGCACTTCTGTCCACACACACTCCGCTGTTCTCAAGCACTTCTGTTCACACACACTCCGCTGTTCTCAGGCACTTCTGTCCACACACACACACTCCGCTGTTCTGCGCTCTAGCCAGAGAATACTCCCGTTGCAGGAACACTTTAGTAGGCCAAGAAGAACCAAATATATATATATATTAAGTATAACGAGGTTGGGTTCCTTCAACTGTCCATCCTATTAAAAATGGCTAGGCTATATAAGATCATTGTAAAAAAAAAAAAAAAACGTTTCGAGGGGGATGCAGGTGTGCAAAAAAACACACAAAAAAACACGAATATTCGAATGTCAAATGTTCAAATCGAATACCAACCCACCGACCGAATATTCGGGTCCAGCCCTAATACAAATATGACATACCATCGACAGATTCAAGGCATGATTATTGCAGCACGCACCTTGAACTGGTCACAAACAGAATCCTTCATTTTATAATTTTAGACAGGATTAATCATGTTTTTCTTTAGTGTTAATTTTCAGATATACGGTAGACATTGATAGGGGGAAAATGAAACGGCACAACCCAGAAAAAGATAATTTACAATTTATCACAAAAAAAAAGATCTTAATGGCAAAGGCCACACCCAATAATCTGTGAGCGCTTCATTTTTCATGTTTCCCCCAGATCGCACAGCCCTAATAACGGGCTTATATCTCGCAATTCAGAATTCTGAGATGAAAACCTTTTCGATATTTGTATTCCTTTATTCTGTGGCGTCCATAGACTGCTATTACACAACTATCATCTTCTAACACCATTCTTCTCATGCACAGTATAGAAATTAGTGTTCATGGCCGATTCAGATACAGATTGATGATTTCTTCTTTGTTATAGAGCAAATAAACAACAAATATATTTGCCCAATCAGTCAAACTGGCCTTAAACAAAAAAATATCTGTAGTCTTTTGAAATTAAAGGCATTTTAATGACGATCCAAACAAAGATGCTGCACACATGTAACATGAGCCGTTGTTTTACATTACTTTAGATGGTATAGTTAAAAACAGACTTGAATTATGCTACAATAAACGAACTAAAACAGCGATCGGACTGGATGAAGAAGCTAATTCAGTGTGTGTGGTGCTTAAACAGGCATTATACGGGTCAATATACCCCGCTCATCCGGCACCAAATCATACGTTTCCATGGTTATGATGTAACATTTAATCGTTAGCCTATTATTTCTTCTGTGAACAAAGCTCTGTGCTGGACTCGAGTGGTAATGTGCTCATACATCAGCACGCACAGCGAACAATGTGCTTTCCCTGATTCCATCGTCAACAAATCTGTCTCTTCTTCCCAGTGCCTGTTGATGACAGACTTCCTCATTTCCATATTTATCACGGCATCTGTCATTAGTGACATCATAACTCTGTTTTTGTCCAGTTTTTATATGAAATATTGATCAACATTACTATAATATAATTAAATTACTGTCACTGCAACCTTTATTAAAACGTGCTGCACGTAAGATGTTGATAACTTGATTGAAGATTTTTTTACAGTTTCTGCACCTGAAAATCTTAAAACACTTCATTTCAATCGTGTCTTTGTTCAGTTGTGTCTATTTGTTGCGATTGCTTATTTTTTATTTGTTCTATTTTAATAACTGAGTGTTTACTTGTCTTTAATAATGCTTGAAATGTGTATTAGTTAGGCTAGTTGTTTTTCCACAGGCAAACGCTCCTTGTGTAAGTGTTCTTTAGCCTGTTGATTTCTGCTCATGATATTCAGATACAATTAAATGTTTTGCAATAAGACTAAATGTGAAGGATATCCACGTGTTTTTTTTACCTTATTGGAATCGAAATTAGAAATCTATAAGAATCTGAATCGATAAGCAGAATCAAAATAGTTAAAATTCAAACGATACCCAACCCTAAATATAATTATATAATTTAATCAATTACTGTCACTGTAACATTTTTTATTAAAACGTAATGCAAAGATGTTGAAATAATACTCAGAGCAACATAAGATGTTGCCAAATCTGCAAGCGGTCGACCAATCACAACAAACTGGGCCATCTGACCAATCAGAGCAGAGCAGGCTCACGGAAAGGCGGGGTTTAGAGATTCAGATTGTTTTATTTAGTGCCATGTCTGCATTCAAGGCTATTTCCATGGCAAAAATTCAATTACAAAAATACAAATATCATATAAATACAATAAAAACCAAACAAACAAACAAAAACAGCAATTCATATTATACAAGATTTATTAAAAATAACATACAATAAAAAAATCCAAAACCTTTTCAGGCATAGTCTTACTAAAATAAGTTCTTAAGTGAGGTAACTTCATAAAAGAGCATTCTACTTGTATTAAGTCCAGGACATTCTAATCAAATATGTTTCGGGGTTTAGAGAGAGCGAATCAGACACTGAGAGAGAAAAGACGCTACGCTGTAGGGCTGGGTATTGACACAAATTTCACAATTCGATTCGATTTACAAGCTTGTAGGGCTGCAACGATTCATCGAGTTACTCGATTTACTCGATTACAAAAATTCCTCGAGGCAAAAACTCTGCCTCGAAGCCTCGTTAAATTCCTATGACGCGCACTATACGCGCAGGGATCTGATTTCACACGGACTGTTGTTCAGTGTTCAGGAAGCACAATAGCGCGTGATACATTTTGAATTTAGTTGGCGCGATGGCGGAGATTAAAGATGTCCATAAAGTTTGGGATCGCTTCCTTCCAGCGTCGCTGAAACAAGGTAACGATTCTGTCCCACGCATTTTTTTTAACCCAGCGCCAATATTTCCGCCCGTGCCGAAGCCTATACATTGATGTTCGCTGATTTTAATCCCATACTGTATTTGTAGTGATGTCGTGATGCGGTTTGACTAGATATGATGTTTAGCTTTGATGTTTTAAAGTAGTAAATGTATTCATGTTCAACTGCAAGAGAGTATAGCCTAAAAAAGAACACCTTCATACACACACACACACACGCACACGCACCCTCACCCTCGTCTCTCTCACGCGCCAGTCAGACCAATTGCGGCAATGCATCACATATGCTCAAACTTTTATGTAGCCACGCAACAATGATTTCAGCATGCATTCACTGTATACACCGGGACGTGATGGAGGAAAATATAATACTACAAAACGTGCTAATATACTTCAACTAGCCTAAGTGAGAAACAAAATGCTGTTCTTTTTAACATATTTGCAATAAAACATTCCCCTTTTTAAAGCTACACTTATTTTTTTATAAATTGTATACATTGTGTACCTGTTTGGCTTGATATTTTATATTCATTTAATTTATTTTTGTTCTCCGGTGGGTAATTTGCAGAAGGTGCAATCCTTTTTTTGTAATGTATTAAGAAGACAAAACTAAGGCCAAATGGCCTTTACTATTTAAGTTTGTATTCATAGTTTTACATGTTATACATGTTTTACAGTATAAAGTTGACTTAACTATTGTTATAATTGTTGGCACTGGCACTTATAAACACTAAATGGGTAAAAAGTACAATAAATAGGCTTAGTTTTGGAGCCAAATGTTGGAGTTGGAATAAATAGCTCTGTTTTTTTTTTTTGAGAAATAAAAGCCAAATGCTTGATTATTTTACAGCCACATCATTTTCGTTATGCATTATTTGTTTTGGTTGTTTAAAAACACACTAATTTTTTTATCCGATTACTCGATTAATCGATCGATAAAGTGCTAGATTAATCGATTACAAAAAGAATCGATAGCTGCAGCCCTACAAGCTTGCAATTCAATTCGATTTCGATTCAATATTGATTATTTTGGATATCAGGTGCAATACATGGCAAATTTTCTCAAGGAAAACAAATCTCTGAACTAATGCTGTAAACTATGGGAGTCAGCTGTAGCCTATAGGCTTCATTAGCCTACTGTAATATTGAAGGTAAAAATGAACTGATTTGTATACAAACACTTAAAATACACTTATTTACTTTTATAATAATAAAGTTATATGAAATTATATAAAAATTTAAATGGTGGCTGTCATAAAAAAAAACTTTCCAGATTTATTCAAACATGCATTAAATATTGAAGAACATTAAAAATGATAATGAATATGTAATATGGTGCATATATTTAGCAGAATGCTCCTCTAGAGTTAATTTTTCTAGCTGACTAACGAGTTTATGGCCACTGGATATGGTTTTTCTGAGGTAAATGTGACGTTACATGACATTGTTTACAAGCTGTTTTACTGACGTCTTTCCACAGTTGAAACACTGATTGAGCGACTCCATGTCACATAGGGCTGGGTACCGAGTTCGATACTTTTTAGGTACCGACCGAATTGCCTCGATACTATCGAGTATCGAAAAATGACTTGTTTTTCGGTACCAGATTTCGATACCTAAGGGGTTAACTCGTCAACGTCAGTGCTCAAACAAATACATATGAAATGCACAACGACACGCCTAAAGTCGCTCACGCACATACACGCAAACTCTACACACACGAGACGCGCGGAACTCTCTGCGCACATAATCATATGAGGCGCGCGCGCACACAAACTGCCCACGCACATTCTCATATGAGACGCGAGCACACACACACAAACTCGCGCACATACTCAATGAGACGCGAGCACACACACTCACAATACCCTAAAGATGTGGAAAAGTCGATCAAAAGTGTGGCTACATTTCTCCAGGCTCGATGCCAACAGCGCGCGAAGGATTTGTGGTAAAATAATTGCTGCAAAGACCGGTACCGCGACAGATATGATGAAGCCCTTGACAGTGCACGGAGTAAACATAAGAGCAGAAAGTTGCTCCGTCTTTGACTGGTAAATGAAGAGATACCTTGTTGATCACTCTGACAGTGCTTATATTGCAATTTACTGAATGTACACTGCCGTTCAAAAATGTGTTGGTCAGAATTTTTTTTCAGTAAGGATGCATTAAAGTGATCAAAAATTACCTTAAAACATGTGTAATGTTACAAAAGATTTCTGTTTCAAATAAATGCTGTTCTTTTGACATTTTTATTCATCAAAGAATCATGAAAAAATGTATCATAGTTTCCAAAAACTGTTTTCATATTTCTGAAGGATCATGTGACACTGAAGTAATGATTTTGAAAATTCAGCTTTGACAACACAGGAAAAAATTACATTTTGAAATATATTCAAATAAGATTTTAAATTGTAATACTATTCCACCAAACAAATTTAGCTTTGGTGAGCATGAGCTCTTTATAAAAAAATATTTTGTTCCTTATGTATATGTATGTATAAGGAATGTTTTGTTCCTTTGTGCTTTTTTTATGTTCCTTTGTGCACTGACTAAGGAGCATGAGTCAAACTGAAAAAATAAAACCAAAGTTTTTCTGAGTTAATGTGTTATGTAATCTTGTTAAAATGGATTTCATAAAATTGGTATCGAAAAAAGTATCGTTCAGGAACCGGTATCGAAATCAAGGTATCGGTATCGAAATTTTTTGAACGATACCCAGCCCTAATGTCACATGATACGGACTTCGATAAGTTGTACTCTATCTTTTAACACACTTTCAGATGCTCATTCATGTTTATCTCGCGCTGTAACTGCTGTTGTTAAGGCGGAAGAGAAGATCATGTGCTTCTCTAGAGCTGAGCCAGAGCGATCTCACGCCACTGCGACAAACGGTATTTATGTTTTGGAATTTCATAAGAAAATGGACGTAATTTGAAATCTGAGACTTTGTTTCATATCAATAGCAACAAAGCACAAAGATTATTGCGATTTATTGGATGGGATGCGCTACAGTGTGACATTCATTCATCAACTGAAAACAGGATGACTAATCGATTCTTGGGATTTAAGGATCAATATCGGTTCGTAAAAATGAGAATCGATTAAAATCGAGAAATCTGTATAGTTTTACCCAGCCCTACTACGCTGTCATCACAAACGAGCCCTTACCTTGAGAGCGACAAGCAGCGTGACTGTTTCCACAGAGTAATAGCCTCGGTCCACGTAATCTCCCATGAACAGGTAGTTCGTGTCCGGTGACTTTCCTCCGATTCTGAAGAGCTCCATGAGGTCATGAAACTGGCCGTGAACGTCTCCACACACCGTGACGGGACATCTCACCTCCTGCACGTTTGACTCCTTGGTCAGGATTTCTTTAGCCTGCGGAGAAAATAATAATAATGATAATAATGTCATTCTGATTTCTGACCTGCCAATGTCTTAAATGTAATTATACCATGTTCTCTCTGAATACTGGAGTGTGATTAAACCCGTTTAATGCGCAGGTAGTTCCAGCCAGTTCAATCACTGTTCTGTATTAATGCACTGCTTTCACTGAAGGCTAGATCTACGAGTCTCAGCTGTGTGTGTGAAAGAGAGTGAGAATGTGTGTGTGTCCACACATGCACAGGTCCAAGGCCTGTATCTTTGCAAGCACACATAAACATGAACACACTCCTGAACTCTTATTTTCAATCTCCCCCATTCATTTTAAAATGGACGGTCGCTTTGACCAACATAAGCTCAGATTAATGAGGCCTACGATCAATCAATTTCAGAAATAAAGGAGAAAACCTGTCCTAATTTGTCCTAAAATTTCAATATTTGGTTATAATATAGCAGAACGAGTGTGCAGTCCGGCTAAGCTACATTTCCAACATGCTTGAATAAATCCAGCATGAAAACAAGCGTTTGACAGCCACAGTTTTTTCAATGTTATTTAATTGTAAATAGTTTATAATCATTTACTTACACTTTCTAAGTGATCTTATGAATCAGTGCCAACTCCTAAATAACTGGTTTGTAAATAAAGCAATACTTCATTTAGGGATGATAAATTGATCATTAATCAAGTATGAAAATACAATTATTAAACACATTATAGATATGCTTATAAAACAAGAATTTATTTATAGCTGTATTTATAAACGGCTTATTAATGTCTATTAATGCTTTATAAATTATGAATTAACGGTTTACTAATGCATAATAACGAGCAGTTTTTTATAAAGCGTTACCAATAACATTAATAATTTGTTAATAAACGAGTGTTTGTGAGTCAGTGTCGGCTGCAGAGATGAAGCTTGCGGTCATCTCTGTGCTGTAGGGAGAAATGCACTGTACTAGTTTAGCTCCTACACTTGGATATGCACCTAATAATAGGCACATTTATCTAGGCTAATGTTAGAGCGAGCAGTCATGTACAGAAGTTACCGTAAGGCTGCTATCCTACATGTTTGAGGTCTATGAACGATTTTTATGAGTCGCTATATGGAGGAGAGCTTGCATATTGGAACAGTCAAAGCCGGTCCATGAACACGAGAGAGCAGGTTAACTGTGCGTCTGCAACCGTAGATATGAGCATATCTGAATATGTTTTCACAGGATATAGTTTATCATTAATGTTAAATAATTCTGCATAAGCTTAAATCTGCATATGGTTCCCATAGTTTAAAAACCTGTAATATTGAGCGATAAAAACGAACCAACACGTTCTCACTGGTGAAAGGGGGTTTAAATCTCGGCAGTTTTTACAAACAGAGGCCTGCAACATGTTGAGGCATCTTGGAAACCTCAGATTTTTACTGCGAGTGACGACAGCATCTGACTGTTCCAAGATGGCGGACGCAGTCGACTGGCATCTGCATCTATACACATCTATGGCACGAACGATCTGTCTGTCACGGACTGCAAAGTCTCAGACGTCACGTCACGGCACACAAAATTAGATACACTTCAGGAGTTTGGAAGTCGTCATCTGACTGGTTGAATTCTAGGGTCCATCTGGAAACAAAGATGCCGTGATGCCAAACCCCCTCATGGAAGAAAGCCATAATATTTATAACCCATGACAAAGAGTGCTTATCAGGATCAACTAAAGGCTGGATTTTCAAAAGTAAGTGACGGATGTAAAGTTTGCAACATAAGGCATCTTCACACAGCCGAGTTAAGGCTGCTCTAAAGCGGCTCTGTGTCTGCTCAGAATTCTGTGTAAAGACGCAACGGCGCATAAAAGCAGACTTAAAATACGCCGGGTCTGACCCACCTCAGCCCCTAGTGTCAAACGCGACTCTGATACGGTTTTGGTTCAGTGTGAATGAACCAAAAGCACGCCTGTCAATCAAGAAGCGGGAGACAAAACACATAGGCTTAGCTCCTTATTGTTTTAGGAAAATAAAATAAAAGTCTATCAGCAAAGCAGTGAAGTAAAAGCGCCCTGTACTCACATTGTCAAGCAAACCATAAATATATCAGCAGAGTCGCCGACTCGCCGTGTGTAATCTTCCTTTGAAGAGACAGATCGACGCGCTGCTATATTTCTCACATGTACGATAAAGGCTTAACCCAAACGGCGTCACTGTGATCGCATTGTTATATTATATTCCAAAAAATCATTTCCTTGAGGACGACATTTCCCGACGGTCTGGTGACATCTGCTGTCCTGCCAGAAATGCTAACGCTAGTATCATTGTTCATTTCTTGTGCCTTCTCCAAACTCCAACAGGACTTTATGGCTCTTTGAAAAAAAAAAAAAAAAAAAAAAAACACACCTTTCGAGCTCTTTTAATCCTGCAGTGATCTACCCAGTGTAATAATTCAGAATTTCTTTGTAGCATTTGTCCCGGCTGGATCAATTTTATTAAAAAATAGAAGGAAAAAAAACTATTACCTAAATGAATTTAAAATCGCATATATATTTTTTGAGGTTTATTTAATAATTTTTCAATTCATTTTTTAACACTTTGTTAAAACGGTAGTCATGTTTAAAGCATTATTTCCCGCGATTTTAATTCCTGTGTAAATGCATTTATGCCGCTTCAGAAAAGCAATAAACATTCAGTTTTTCAAATCATTTTTTGTGATTTTATGCCGCTTCAGATTTGGTTTCTGTGGTGCTTTTTCAGTGTAAAGATGCCTATAGACTCTAGAGTTTCACACACTGGTCTGTTATTGTAGGGACAACCATGTTACATTGGAACAAAACAAACTGTGATTGGTTTCTTTCTACTGTGCTGGGTTAGACCCGACTCTACTGTGCTGGGTTAGACCCGACTCTACTGTGCTGGGTTAGACCCGACTCTACTGTGCTGGGTTAGACCCGACTCTGAAGTAGGAGCTAATTTAGTTTCCCAAAATGCGTTTCTAAAACTAAAACCGTTCCCAGTTCCTGCAGTGCAAACACACCAAAGAAAGGTTCCTATTGTAAGCTAATAATTAGCAGCTATTTTAATAGATTCAATCAAATAAAAGAAATTGGCTAACTCAAATATTTCAATAACCTTTAACTCGTTGGGTCGACTCAACTTATTTGCTTTGGTACAAGCAAATGTAGTCATTTAGATCGACTTACATTTTTACTCTTATTTACTCAATTCAGATGTATTTAACTGATTTCACACCTTTAAAATGTACACATTATTTACGTGCTATAACGTTTCACCAACAAAAAGCACATTGAGTTTATTTTTCTAGTTGTGATAAAGTTAGCAAAACTATGAAATCTGTTGCAGCAACAGAACAGCGACCAAAACATGCTGGGATGTTTCAACATATTTGAGTCACAAATGGACAAACCCAACGGTTGGGTTAGATTTTTTAACCCAACGTATGGGTTTGTCCATATCGCCATGTCCCAAACATGGATTGAAACAACCCAGCATTTACAGAGTGCAATAAAAACTGCCCCACACTCGTGATTCAACCACGAGACGCGATCAGAGAAGCGCTAATGCTGAGCTAGAGCAGATTAGCATTAGCATGTGTGCTCTACTGTCATCAGATGATGGCCTCTCACACGGCCGCCATTTTGAGACACTGTGAGTGAGGATGAGGAAGAAGCTGCATTCAAACGATTCGCTTTTTCAACAAAACAAAAAAAACATTTATATTCAGAAACTCTCTATAACCCACACGTTGTTTTGATCCGAACAGAAGTTATTCTGATTTAACTAGTCACGGTTTACTGCGGGTTAGAGTATATTGATTCATACCGTAGCGTTCAGCCTACCGTAAATAAATTAACGGCACAGACCGATTCAACATTCACACGTGATTTCATTAAAGATTCACGGAGGACATGTCGGCTTGTGTTACTAAATCAAAAACAATCGTAGTTTCTTATGAGTGTTGCGGCGGTTTAAAAATCCGCCATCTTGCTTCTTAGCAGCTAACGCGGCTAAAGGGGGGGAAATGAAATAAACACCGAAACACGATGTTGGTGGTGTATTACACATACATACCTTCTCACAGAGGCTCTTGACTTGGCTTTCTGAGAGCTGTTTGCATTCGTTGAGTTGTTCGATCCATTGATCCAGCTCTTTCGTGAACGCCTTTTCATCCATGTCTGCTTTTTCTTTAACTCGATTTTCACACGGATTTCTGATCTAACTTCTCCCAGCTTTCCACGAATATCCACCCGAAATCGATTGATTACTTTAAAACGTACATGTGGCCAGGGATCTTGAAGTAATTAGGTACGGGAATCCTGTGAGGAAACGAGAAGCCGTCGGCCTTCAGAGTCCCACCCTGACCACGGTTGTTTTCACTTCAGCCTTTCCTCACATCAGACTCCGACAACCGGCGCGGCGCTGATTGGCCAACCGCAGCTGTTCCATTCTTGATACTGCGCTCTGATTGGCCAGCCGCAGCCGTTCTACCTTTCTGATTGGTTGGTAGATACGTCGTTGGGCGTTTTCCTTTACTGCAATAGGATCAACGGTTACATTGTTTTTGTGTATATTTTTTTATATAATAATTTATTTTATTTAGAATTGTTGATAAATATTACATTCATAAGTTTTTAACGAGGAAACTTTATTTTGTAGAAGTTTTAAAGTGACTATGAAATCAAAATGGACAATTTTTTTTAAATTGAATATTGCCTTGTTTATTATAAACGAGTATGAAAAATATACATTAGAGAGAATTATTACTGATATACCCAACAATGTAAAAGACAAAGTATAAAATCTTGTATAGAAACAGTTGTATGATGTGGGTTACAGGGGCCTGAGGACAAAACGGTGATTTTTTTTTATTGATTTTTTTTATTACTTTGTTGAACAATATTAACAACCATAATTGGCCTGGTACAACATATGAAATGTCTTCTCAGACAACAGACAAGCACCATAACATAGGATATATAAAACACAAATAAATAAGGTTAGAAAAAAGAAATAAAAAAGGATTCAAATAAATAATAAATAAAGGAAATAAAAGACTAAGGGTTTTCAGAAAGGTTCACATCCTCTATCAAAGTAGATACGATTAAGGCATTCTTTTGCTTCGTTAACTTTAGCGATAAGAAGTAATGACACAGTTCTTTATTGAAAAACGTAAAAGTTTGGGAGTGTTTTCAGGAATCTATTCTTGTGTAAAAAGAATTTGCCAAGAATAATAAATGTGTTAACTGCCAAGTCACGTGTTCATCTTTCATAAAAATACCACAAACTGACAAAACGGTGATATGTGGTGGTTCAAAATGCTGTAAAACATTTCACATTATGATTATTATTAATCAACTTCAATATGCTTAGCGTTAAAATGGTGTTATTTATGACTAAGACAGGTTTAAAATGGATATTGCTCAGCATTTTAAGGCAGTAAGATCTTTACTGGGGACACAAAAGGCACCAAATCCCAGGAATGACCCAATAATCAGAGTAAAAGTTTAGTCATATTATGTAATAATTTCGATTTTTTAATGTAAATTTCTGCTTTTTTTGTCTTACTTATAACTATTTGTCACAATTATGACTTTTTAAGACATAACTGTCGACTTTTCATCTCATAAATATGACGTAATATGTCATTCTTTCAACTTGTTTACCCAACCAACTCACAAATTGCCTCTTTTGTTGATCTCTCTGACCTGTGTGTATTGCACACTCAAAATGTGTATTGCGTGATATAAAGTCGCAATTCTGAGAAATAAAGTCGCATTATTCTTACACAACAGAATTCTGACTTTATAACACGCAATTCTGACTTTATATCTCGCAATTCTGAGAAATAAAGTCAGAATTGCGAGATGTAAACTCGCAATTGTGAGATAAAAAGGCGCAATTATCTTTTGAAATGTTTTATTTTGTGGCGGAAACAGGCTTCCATACCATCCAGTGCTGTTTCTTCTTTGTAAAATAAATAATAATAATACTTTTTTTTTTTTTTTCTTCTTATGTGGCAGGAATTCCATATAAAGCAGATAATATACTTGACTCGGTTCATGGCCCTATTTATTGTTGTTGTTGTGTGTTATTTGAGTGTAAAGCTGTGCTCGCACTGCGGCTGCTGCAGGTCTATGGCGTCACGGGTGACGTCACCGGCTCATCGCCCCGATCCTCCCGAATCTGACGGTGTTCTGCGCGTTTTATGACACAATCCGGCGATAATAAAGCATGTCTACTCCTGCGAGACGAAGGCTTATGAGAGACTTTAAGAGGTTTGTGATTTCACATGAGTGTTGTGTGTTGATGTGTCGCCTCACGCGCGCTTTGTTTATACTCGCGACTAGCCGTTAGCAACATTAGCTAGGCCTGCGCCAGAGTTCACTCCTGCTGTTTTCCTCCACAGTACCACAGTACAGTACCATAGTACTCTTTCTTAGGGTAGACAGCAATTGTGGGCATCATAGGCAGGCTTGGAAAGCACTCCTGGTGTAGGTTTGGAGATCCAGCTCTTACTAACAAGATTGCTGCTCAATAACGTGAAAGTGCTTCACAGTAAACATACTGTTTTATCGCCATTCTGGACTCATTTTTATTAATAAAAAAGTGGCAACACTTTACAGTAATTTCCCTTTAGTTAATATGAACTAACCATGAGAAATACTTATGTTACTGTATTTTTTCATCTTTGCCAACAATAGTTCATGTCAGCTCAGGTCTAGTCAATAATATTAACATACATCTTTTGATTTTTAATAATGTATTAATATTAACTAAGATTAAAAAATACTTTAAGTTGTTAGTTCATATTTAAATGTGGGGTGGGCATTTTGTTTTATAAACACTTTGAAGCAGTCAACAATAGAAGTGGTCTAAATATTATAACACATATCTTCTGTGGAAGTCTCAGGACCCCCCAAAAAACTGTGTAATTTGTTTACATTTAGTATTATTGTAATATTATGTGCTTTAAGACATGAGGTAATTACTTCACCCCAGGGTTCGTACAAGGTGCTTGAAGTACTTGAATTTGACTTATTGACATTTAAGTCATGGAAAACCCTTGAAAACAGCCATATTTATGAAGAGGTACTTAAAAAGTGCTTTACTTACTTAAAATACAATATATTTTTTCAACAAAAAAAAAACAAACAATATTTTCACTGTAGCCTGTCTGATAATACGAAGTACGGCAACATTATAATATAAAATATTATGTATTGAAAAATATATTATTAAGTAAGTTGTATTTTGGATACCTTATATCTTTAATTTGAGTTTTAAAAATCCTTAAAACATACTAAAGATAGTGTTTGATAAGTGAGATCTCGGATTGTAGTCCTTGAAAACCCAAAAAGTTGTCCTTGAAAGTCCTGGAATTTCTTTTTCCAGTATCTGTATGTGTCTCCCCTTCAAGCCATCCTAGTGACTTTCTTCTTTCAGCCGAACACAAGCAGAGTTGTGTTAGAAAATGTCCTGGAGTGTCTTTTTCAAGTCAGTGATTCTAGTTTATAAAGTTATAAATATGGATATTTTTCCTGGCTTCAGAAGGTCTTTATTAACGCCCTGGAGCCGGATGGATTACTGTTATGACGGATGGATGTGCTTTATAGGGCTTCTAAATCTTACCCCCCATTCACTCCCATTATAAAGCTGGGAAGAGCCAGGACATTTTCCAACGTAACTCTGATTGTGTTCGTATGAACGAAGAAACTCATGTACACCTAGGATGGCCTGAGGGTGAGTAAATCCCAGGATAATTCTTATTTTTGGGTGATCTATCCCTTTAAAAGAAGAAATGTCAAAGTAACAAATAATGTTATGTTGTCATTCATTACCGTGGGTCCAATAGCGTTATTGTACTATCATTCTGTACAGTATTTTTAGGCTGACTAAATTGTGAGACAGCCCTTATTAAACACACTCGACTGCTGATAAATGCAGAACTCAGAGTCAGCCGAATGTGTGTGTGTGTGTGTGTGTGTGTGTGTGTGTGTGTGTGTGTGTCAGGGCTCGACATTAAGCCTTGTCATGTGCAAGTATATAGTAGTAAAAAATAGGATTTTTGCGTTGTAAATATAATTTATTCTGAAGCAATATCCTCAACAGTGTTCAGTAAGCTTTGACATATTAAATCTTTATATTTATGCTATTTACTATTTATGAGGGCTTTTTTAAAAAACCTTTTATAAGGGGCTCCCCCTTCCCCCTTCTTATTAAATATATGCTTCATCTTTCATTTTAAATTCTTAAATTTGGTCAATAAATTAAATTAGAATAATAAGACACTACAGGGCTGTTACCAATCAAATTAAATAATTTACAATGAAAAATGACAACTGCATTAAATAATGCTATGAGATTGTTTTAAGTATTTTTTGAATATACAAATAAGAAATATTGGAAAGGATGATACTTTTAAACATGAAACTCAAACACCAGTAGGTGGCGGCAGGTGACCGTCTTAATGAGCGAATCATTGAGTCATTTATTCAAACGATTCGTTCAAACGGCTGATTCGTTCAAGAATGAGGCAGTTGTTTATGAATGAGTCATTGAATCTTTGACTCGAACGATTCGTTCAAATGGCTGATTCGTTCAAGAATGAGGCAGTTGTTTATGAATGAGTCATTGAATCTTTGACTCAAATGATTCGTTCAAACGGCTGATTCGTTCAGGAATGAGGCAGTTGTTTATGAATGAGTCATTGAATCTTTGACTCAAACGATTCGTTCAAACGGCTGATTCGTTCAGGAATGAGGCAGTTGTTTATGAATGAGTCATTGAATCTTTGACTCAAACGATTCGTTCAAACGGCTGATTCGTTCAAGAATGAGGCAGTTGTTTATGAATGAGTCATTGAATCTTTGACTCAAACGATTCGTTCAAACGGCTGATTCATTCAGGAATGAAGCAGTTGTTTATAAATGAGTCATTGAATCTTTGACTCAAACGATTTGTTCAAAAGGCTGATTCGTTCAAGAATGAGGCAGTTGTTTATGAATGAGTCATTGAATCTTTGACTCAAACGATTCGTTCAAACGGCTGATTCGTTCAGGAATGAGGCAGTTGTTTATGAATGAGTCATTGAATCTTTGACTCAAACGATTCGTTCAAACGGCTGATTCGTTCAGGAATGAGGCAGTTGTTTATGAATGAACAAAAACGGTCAATATTGCGTCTCAAATGTAAGTGACAGTGTTGTTTGAAATCAGTGTCACATGTTCAATCATGATGGTATTCAAATCAGGATACTTGTCCGGTTCAGCAAATACAATTCTCTTTCACTCGCCTCTTCAAAAAATCCACTTGTGTCCCAGACAAGCGTTAATGTCGAGCCCTGATGAGCACAAGCTTAGTGTCTATTCATCATTACTGTTATCAGCCGAACAACAGCGTCAGTCCAGTGAAGTCCCTCTGAATGTGTTGATTCTGATGCGAGATGTTCATTATTCACCAGATGATTCTGCCTGTCAGCAATAACAAACCAGTAACGGGTCTATCTAAAGGCCTATTGTCCCACTTTACAGTGTTTTCTGGTCTCTTTGTGAATGATTTGAAGCCCTAAACGATGGACGATGATCTAAAGCTTTCTCATATTGGTTTGCAGACTTCAGGAAGATCCTCCGACTGGCGTCAGTGGTGCTCCTTCAGAAAACAACATCATGCTGTGGAACGCTGTGATTTTTGGGTAAGCTTGATGAAGTGAGACTCATGGCAGCCATTACAGTAGATGTTGTTTATTATTATTATTATTATTTATTATGTCTGTTTCCTTGCAGGCCTGTAGGAACGCCCTTTGAAGATGGTGAGCCAGTCCTTGATTCCTCCATAATACACAACACTAGTTAATAACCATCAAATCAGCTTTGATTATTCATCTCAGAGCGGCTTATATAAGCTATGTGAGGCTTAGGTCCAACTTTCCTGACGTATTTAGTCAAGTCAGCTTTATTTCTGCAATACAGATTGTTTCAAAGCAGCTTCACAGTCATAAATACTCCTAATGTGCCATTTTAGGGCGGCAACTAACGATTATATTGATCATAACCGATGTCCATCGCATATGCAGAATGATATCTAAACATTCTTTTTCTCACTATCATTTAGCATATTTATATAGAATAAAACGGCAACTCTAAAAAGAACTAGCTAGCTGATTACCTTAAAAGTCAGTATATATCACCATCAGTTCGTCTGCCGTTAACACTCTCTGACAAGCTTTTGTTTGCTAATAACGTGCTAATAACATAAGTCTCTAAAGTTATTTTGCACTATTTCTTTGGCAAAGTTTGTCAATTGAACACAAATTTAAAGCACGATATGGCCTTATCAAATCACAAAAGACTGTGCTTTAATTAAATAAGTATATAGTCTGGGCTGCGTTTCAGCTCGTGATCCCGTGTTTTCCGCGTCTCGAACGGCTCAGTTAACAGTGAATGAACACGGTGAACTCCATCTCTGCTTGTGCTGTCAGTTTAGGGTTTAGCATTTGGGATCGCTTTTTCACATTTGCATAATTCCCAACATTTTTGTGGTTTCTATGAATATCTGAATATGCAATATATCAAAAGAAATAAGACCCACTGCTTTTAAACAAACAAACAAACCTTTTATTCTAGCTTCATGCATTCTTTTTTTATCAACACTTGAATGTGGGCAAGTTTCATAAAAAAAATGTTTAACCAATATAGCTGCAAGCAGTAATTATCGGGGCTGAGCACAAAGAACATAATAAGACATGCCAACATGGCTGGGAGCATCCTACCAACTGCAATAGACATTTTAAGATCATTTTAGGAAAACTGGCTGGAAAATCATAAGTACAATCATTAGTAATTTGGTTTATCACTTTCGACCAATAGGTGGCGCTGTGACCAAATTGCTGTGCTGTGTTCAGAGTGAGGTAACAATGACACATGCAAAGTTTGGTGTCAATATGACAAGGCATTGCAGAGATACAGCCGAGTTGTTTTGGTATCATGCCTCAAATTTATACGAAAACGGTTTCGTCTATCGACACGAAATCCATAACTTTTTGTCTGCAAAGTCTAAAGATGATATGATTCGATTTTGGTGAAAATCGGACAAACTGTCTAGGAGAAGTTTTATTTTTTTATTTTTTTTATTTGTGCCGATGGCACATACCGAGTTCCGTAACGATATGCCTATGCGTTCGGAAAATATAGAAGATGGCCGACAAAATTCAAGATGGCCGACGCCTAAAATGGCTGATATGGGAAAACTGGGTATTGTTCGACTCGGCGTGCTGCACTGAATCTAAAGAGTTTTGTGATATTTGGGCAAAGCATTCAGAAGTTATAAGCAAAAGTAGCCATTTTTCATATTTCCTGACCACTAGGTGGCGCTGTGCCGAAACTGCAGATACCTTCAGGTCATAGTTGTCATAACAAACACCAAGTTTGGTTAGAATATGCTAAAGCACTGCAGGGATATAGTGGCCATTTCGTTGAATTCGTTGGCGAGTTACGATATGACGAATCGACTTTGATGGCATGGTCTGAAGATGATCTGGTTACATTTTCGCGAAAATCAGAGCAACGGCCTAGGAGGGGTTTGACTTTCTTTTTTTCTTTTTTTTGGTGGAAAATTCAAAATGGCGGAAACATTTCACGACGGAAAATTACGTCATAGGGAAAAGTTATTAGCATAAACATGAGTGCAACTTTGGACAGTTGTTGGCGCTAGAGGGATTGAGTTACAGACTCCAAAATTGCTGAGGTTAATGTTCAGACTGGCCTCTATCTGTGTACCAAATGTCATAACTTCCTCGCAAGCGGTTCTATGGGCGGCCACAGACTTCCAGAGTGGAAGAAGAAGAAAAAACGGAAAATGAATAATAACGCCAATGAATACAATGCGTGCCACAAAAGGTTGTTGCTTGATGTGATGTTAATTTGTCGCTGCGGTATACGAAAACGGTTTCGTCTATCGACACGAAATCCATAACTTTTTGTCCGCACAGTCTGAAGATGATATGATTAAATTTTGGTGAAAAGTTCGTTTTTTTTTTTTTCGATTTTGATGACAATCAAAATGGTGGACAGGGAGTTTGGCTGACTATGGCATAACTGGTGTTCTCGGCATGACCCAAGGAATCTATTAAGACCAGTTTTATTATAATAGGCTAATTTATTCAAAAGTTAATAGGCTAATTTATTCAAAAGTTAATAGGCTAATTTATTCAAAAGTTATTCACATTTTTAGAAATTTCATTATAACTTTTGACCACAAGGTGGTGCCGAAACTCTTTGAGCACTGTCAGGGCATGGAGGTGTGACGGCTGAAGGTCGCGTCGGATGTGATTCGTGTTCATCTGAATCATCTCTCTCTCTCTCTCTCTCTCTCTGCAGGAACATTTAAACTCGTTATTGAATTTTCAGAAGAATATCCCAACAAGCCTCCTACGGTTCGCTTCATCTCCAAAATGTTCCACCCGAACGGTGAGCTTCTGAGCGTGGTTATGAAGTAATGAGCCATGTTTGCAGTGTTCGTGACTGACGATGTTCTGTTGTGTGTGTTAGTGTATGCAGATGGCAGTATATGTTTAGACATTCTCCAGAACCGCTGGAGTCCCACGTATGACGTTTCCTCCATTCTGACATCCATCCAGGTGCATGATGGGTTTGCTACACTTCAGTTTATGAACAGTCCTGTTGTGTGACATCAATTTTGCACATACGTTTGCATGTTGTCTCTGTTAATAAGTTGATAGTTAAATTTAAACCTTTCTGCAGTACCGGGTCAATAAACGCTGTAAACTTCAGCGGTTTCTATTTACAACTAGGCATGTGACGGTATCAGATGTTCATGAATTATGGTATACACTACTTATACGGTATTATCATATTTAAATAAGTTACAAAAAAAATAAGTTTTGTCATACTATAACAGGTTTAATTTACTTTTTTTCTTATAATAAAAAGAGCTGGACATTTAAAATACAAAATAATTAGTGCTGGGCAACGATTAATCGCATCCAAAATAAAAGTTTGTGTTTACATAATATATGTGTATAATCATGTTGTATATATAAATACACACACATGCTGTTAAGCAATATTTGCATTTATATACTGTCTATATTTATACATAATTTTATATATAAATAACATTTTTTATTACATTTATATATTCAAAATAATTATGCACATATATTATGTAAACACAAACTTTTATTTTGGATGCGATTAATCGTTGCCCAGCACTGAAAATAATACACAGCATTATAAAGAATAAGGTAACACTTTACAATAAGGTCTCATTAGTGAACGTTAGTTAATGCATCAATATTATGTTAATGTTAATGCAGTTATTACTTTTATAAATAAACAAAAGTTTTATTTTTATCCGATGTAAAGGCCCTTTCACACCAAAAGGGAAATTAATAATCCTCTGGATCACAGATTAGGACGCAGGAGAAGAAAGTTCGACACTCATTTTAGCAATAAAAACAAACAAAAGTGATATTAATCTAAAGTCTTGTTTGCTTAGTATGGTTTAATTGGATCAAAGGTCAACAGCAAAGACATTGATTAATAAAGTGAGATTAAATAGTAATTTAACATATTTATTAATTATTGTAGGTTTGAATTTTACTGTTTTTAAAGTCCCCCTGTGGTGCAAATCCAGCTTTTACTGTTGTTTATGTGTCTATGTGGTGTTTTTAATATGCTTTAAGACAAAGCATGTGTACACTCATAAGTCGACACCATTGCTGAGTATTTCCTCCTTAAAACTGCAGTGAACCAAAGACAGTCTCAAAAACACGCTTTGAAATCGCTGGTGTTTCTGACGTCACAAACTACCTTGTAACCAATCAGATCAACGTGTGATCGTCAACCAGTGGATCTCTGAGCTGAGTGAGTGAGTGGAGGCGGGGCTCATTTGCATATGCATAGAACCGCGCATACTAAATGAGGCAAGGGTGTCGAGTTACATTCAAGATATTTTAAGGTGAAAAAAGATTAAATATGTAATTTTGGTGAGCCTACAGGGGGACTTTAATCATTTTGAGGAATACTGAATGTTCATGTGTAAGCGAGTCGAGGAAATGCTCACATTTAGTGTAGAACTACAATAACCATCATGTTCACACTAGTTACTTGAGGAAAAAGTAATCCGATGCGCACAAAACCCTCTACACTGATTCTGGAAAAAGATTGCAGGTCATTAAATAAATAAATAAAGTGACATAATGGGCATTTTAATTAACCAAATGTTACATTTTCTGAGGAGCCGGACAGGCGGAGGAGTGGAGAATGACAAAAAAAATAAAGAAAAACCAATAATGAATCGCCACCGAGTTTTGCTGTAATCAGTCGTTTCATTGAATTGGTTGTGTTGTGCTCATTCAGATCTCTTCCCATAATGCCTGTGTGATTGTGTTTAGTCTCTATTGGACGAGCCCAACCCGAACAGCCCGGCCAACAGTCAGGCGGCGCAGCTTTATCAGGAGAACAAGCGTGAATACGAGAAGAGAGTGTCTGCCATCGTGGAGCAGAGCTGGGTCGACTCGTAACGCTCGACACACACACACACACACAGGAACTATATTTGTGTGCTTATTTATTTTAACTGCATGGTAAGTTATTGCTAACAAAGTTTGAGATGTGCTGTTGTCAGATTGATGCGGTTGATGATTTAAAGCAATGCAGATTATTGGCAAATGTTGCAATCCCTGAGTTACACATCAGTGATATATCTGAGGATAAATCTCATGCCCGTTTTGCCTTTAAAAGCACCTGGAGATTGACCATGGGAATCATCTTTTTGTATCTGTATTTGATAACATCTTTATGCTCACATGTTTGTGCTTCAAATATAAAAAAAAACCAGACAGAGTAAATGGAGGGCATGTGCGTATGAGCCGTGTCCTACATGCAGATGTTTTGAAGAGTTAGCTTTTGTGAATTTATCATGAGAACATTTATACTTCTAATATGCTGTATAAAAAAAAATAAAAAAACATTCAGACTTGGAGTGAAGAGAATGAGTTCATTTTTATTGTTGCTAATACAAAAACATTGTAACAAAATATAAACGATGTGAAGGCTAGTCGACGAAGGCCGGTGTGTTTCAGGAGTTCTTCAGTCACCGCTGCAGGAGAGAAGAGGAACACACACACACACACATTAATCTAACATTACATCAGGAGACACTGAAGGGTCATTCGGTCTCGATTCAGTGTTTCACTGCTAAAAATGTGATTTTGATTGTTTTTTTTCAGGTGAAAGAAATATATAAATGAAGTTGAAAGTCAAAATATTAAATGTAATGAATGTATATTTACTCAGTAATCCACTGTTTTGTAGAGGAGGGTCAAAATTACAATTTTCACCTGAGATTTAGAGCCAAATTACAGGGTGTAAAAATGACTTTAGAAAGATGGCAGCATCATTATATGTTTACACAGAGATTGGTGGGTCTATTAGTGAAATCTGTTGACTTTATCAATCTTTGTTTCATTAAATGCCAACGGTGTCAGTTCTAAAAAAAAGGGAAAAGCACTTATTTTCCCCAAGTTTGCATGGCTGTAACTCCAGAAGTATTACAGATATATTAATATCCTTTTAGATTTTGCTTTTTCACAAACTCTTCTTTTGGTATCCATGATTTTAAGGCCCAAAAGATGGTTAAATCCCAGAGATATTGTGATCTCAATGCGGCTCCAAGAGTAAATTGTGCACATCTTCAGCTTCTTAAGTTATTTTCCCCAAGTTTGCATGGCTGTAACTCAAGAAGTATTAAAGTTATCTTGATATCCTTTTAGATTCTGGTTTTTAACAAACATTTCTTTTGGTATCTTCATTTTGAAGGACCTATATGGTTCAATCCCAGAGATATGGAGATCCCAATGAGGCTCCAAGAGTAAATTGTACACATTTTCATTGGCTAAAAAACAAATGTGGGGTCACTTTGCATACAGCTAATACTTTATTATTATAAAGAGGAATATCTGAACAACAAATAACGTTAAAACTAGAAATCAAAAGAAGAGTTTATTAAAAACCAGAATCTAAAAGGATATTACGATACAACTTCTTGAGTTACAGCCATGCAAACTTGGGGAAAATAACATAAGAAGCTGAAGGTGTGCACAGTTTACTCTTGGAGCCGCATTGAGATCACAATATCTCTGGGATTGAACCATCTTGGGCCTTAAAATCATGGATACCAAAAGAAGAGTTTGTGAAAAAGCAAAATCTAAAAGGATATTAAGAGAACTGTAATACTTCTGGAGTTACAGCCATGCAAACCTGGGGAACATAACAATGCTTTTCCACATCATAATACCAAAACACACCAATCTGTGTAAACATATAATGATGCTGCCATCTTTCTAAAGTCATTTTTACACCCTGTAATTTGTCTCTAAATCTCAGGTGAAAATTGTAATTTTGACCCTCCTCTACAAAACAGTGGATTACTGAGTAAATATACATCCATGACAATTAATATTTTGGCTTTCTAAACTATATTTATGTTTGTCTTTTTTCAGAAAGAATATTAACAAAATAAAAAATGAGCCGTGGAAGTATGGAGGTAGATTTGTGTCTTTATTATTCAATCAAAAAAAAGGTTGCTTCAATCAAAAAATATATTTTCAATCAAAAAAACCCGTTTCAATCAAAGAAAAAAAGTGTTTGAATGCAAAAATATATTTGAGACTCAAAAAAATGCATTTGAACACTATTTTTTTTTGCTTGAAAATGTTTTTTTTGATAGAAGTGAAGGTTTTTTTGTTTGAAGCAACTTTTTTGATTGAAGTATTGTTGTTTTGTGTTTGGGCCATATTATGGGTAGGACATTTGTGTCTTTATAATTCAATCAAAAAAGAAGTTGCTTCAAACAAACAAAACATATTTTCAATAAAAAAATCACTTCAATCAAAAAATAAACCTTTTCAATCATAGAAAAAATGTTTTTGAATGCAAAAAAATATTTGAGATTCAAAAAATTGCACTTGAACACTTTTTTTTTGATTGAAAATGTTTTCTTTGATTGAAGTAATCTTTTTTGTGTTTGGACCATGTTATGGGTAGGACATTTGTGTCTTAATTATTCAATCCCAAAAAAGTTGCTTCAATCAAAAAAAAAACATTTTCAATCAAAAAAAAATAATTTCAATCAAAGAAAAAACTGTTTAAATGCAAAAAAAAAAAAAATCATTTGAAGTGTTTTTTTTTTATTGAACTTTCTTTTTTTTTGAATGAAGTGAAAAAAGTTTTGAAGTCGTTTTTTTTTTAAATCATTTTGACACAAACGTACCGCAGTGGGGGCGGGTGCTTCCCCATTGGTCAGACATGCTTGAGTGACAAGTGTCTACACCAACGACGTCTTTCTGACAAGCAAGTCATGGTCGCCACTCGCCAGCGAGCCAGGAAGCAGTGGTGGAGTTGTTGGTAAGTAGATAAAACCGTATTAAAATGATTGGTGTCACGTTATTAGCCTACTCTGTTTGATATTTCGATTAAACATACAGCTTGCTAACTTAGCTCACGTTGACTAATTTGTGTGATGGTGTTAGATATCTGACGCCTCATATTGTCAGGCAGGCTAGCAGGGTGCGCTAACGGCTAATTGAATTGTTTATTTCACTTAAGTAACGTTACAGAGGCTTGCTATGTGCTAGTGCTATATTGTGTTATAATACGTAACGTCATTAGTGGTCAAACAACAGTCCACAGGCCAACTGTTGCCCACAGCGCTGCCTGTTTAGCAGCAACAGGTCATGCAGAGCCTGAGTCTATCTTCTCACACAGCCCACAGGATTACAGCTATTTGACCGTCCCGCTCTCTCTCTCGCTCACGGGTAGTGGTCTCCCCACCATCACAGTCAAATGCTCGCAGACACAGAGGCAGATGCTGTTATTTTGAGAGCGGGGCTTACATATGCCGTCCCGTACGGAAAATAATGTTGCATACCACCGGTAACATGAATATATATTCCGTTGCTCGGTGCGCAAACTAGCTGTGTCAGGCATTATTTATAAGTAGCCTAATGTCCTGCACAACTCCACATGGAAAACTGGCAGTTCAATGAAGTGATGCTTATTGTCTGACATAGTGTACAAGTAGTTACTAGCTTAAAGTATTGTGCCAATAATGATCCTTCTGGTAAATTTGGCATTCAGTTGAGACACAAAAGCTCTTAGTTTAATGAAAATCTTTGGAAAAGAAGACAAGATGGTTTGTTTAATTAGTATTCATTTATTTAGATTTCTAATATCATATAGTATTGTCCTGTCAACCCATTACAAGTCTTGCCTTATTCAGTGTTGATTTATTGACATGTTTATGTAAGATGTTTTATTAGAAGGTGTGTGAGTGAAAGTTGTCTGAAGTTGTATTTTTCTATTTTATTGCAATGCTGATTGATAATGTAGGACTCTGGTCCTGGCTTGGCCTAAGTTTTGGTGTCTCTAGGTGCTGTGCTCTGAGACAACTTAATTTCAGCTACTTAAGGCTTTAGCTAGTTAGCTACTTTAAAAAAAAAAAAAAAAAATATCTGGCTAAATGTACGCTATATATAGCATTAATGCCATTATGCTTAACGGTTACACTAACAAGCCATCAAAATTGATGGCTTGTATAATAAAAGTAACCATACGACACTATTGAGCAGTTATAATTGAGAGTGCAGCAATACCTGTATCGATATCAATACTTCAAATAATTTGATGCAAAAAATAAAGTATCACATAAAGAAATTAATGTGTCATGCCTACAGAGCACAGCACCTAGAGACACCAAAACTTAGGCCAAGCCAGGACCAGAGTCCTACATTATCAATCAGCATTGCAATAAAATAGAAAAATACAACTTCAGACAACTTTCACTCACACACCTTCTAATAAAACATCTTACATAAACATGTCAATAAATCAACACTGAATAAGGCAAGACTTGTAATGGGTTGACAGGACAATACTATATGATATTAGAAATCTAAATAAATGAATACTAATTAAACAAACCATCTTGTCTTCTTTTCCAAAGATTTTCATTAAACTAAGAGCTTTTGTGTCTCAACTGAATGCCAAATTTACCAGAAGGATCATTATTGGCACAATACTTTAAGCTAGTAACTACTTGTACACTATGTCAGACAATAAGCATCACTTCATTGAACTGCCAGTTTTCCATGTGGAGTTGTGCAGGACATTAGGCTACTTATAAATAATGCCTGACACAGCTAGTTTGCGCACCGAGCAACGGAATATATATTCATGTTACCGGTGGTATGCAACATTATTTTCCGTACGGGACGGCATATGTAAGCCCCGCTCTCAAAATAACAGCATCTGCCTCTGTGTCTGCGAGCATTTGACTGTGATGGTGGGGAGACCACTACCCGTGAGCGAGAGAGAGAGCGGGACGGTCAAATAGCTGTAATCCTGTGGGCTGTGTGAGAAGATAGACTCAGGCTCTGCATGACCTGTTGCTGCTAAACAGGCAGCGCTGTGGGCAACAGTTGGCCTGTGGACTGTTGTTTGACCACTAATGACGTTACGTATTATAACACAATATAGCACTAGCACATAGCAAGCCTCTGTAACGTTACTTAAGTGAAATAAACAATTCAATTAGCCGTTAGCGCACCCTGCTAGCCTGCCTGACAATATGAGGCGTCAGATATCTAACACCATCACACAAATTAGTCAACGTGAGCTAAGTTAGCAAGCTGTATGTTTAATCGAAATATCAAACAGAGTAGGCTAATAACGTGACACCAATCATTTTAATACGGTTTTATCTACTTACCAACAACTCCACCACTGCTTCCTGGCTCGCTGGCGAGTGGCGACCATGACTTGCTTGTCAGAAAGACGTCGTTGGTGTAGACACTTGTCACTCAAGCATGTCTGACCAATGGGGAAGCACCCGCCCCCACTGCGGTACGTTTGTGTCAAAATGATTTAAAAAAAAAACGACTTCAAAACTTTTTTCACTTCATTCAAAAAAAAAGAAAGTTCAATAAAAAAAAAACACTTCAAATGATTTTTTTTTTTTTTGCATTTAAACAGTTTTTTCTTTGATTGAAATTATTTTTTTTTGATTGAAAATGTTTTTTTTTTGATTGAAGCAACTTTTTTGGGATTGAATAATTAAGACACAAATGTCCTACCCATAACATGGTCCAAACACAAAAAAGATTACTTCAATCAAAGAAAACATTTTCAATCAAAAAAAAAGTGTTCAAGTGCAATTTTTTGAATCTCAAATATTTTTTTGCATTCAAAAACATTTTTTCTATGATTGAAAAGGTTTATTTTTTGATTGAAGTGATTTTTTTATTGAAAATATGTTTTGTTTGTTTGAAGCAACTTCTTTTTTGATTGAATTATAAAGACACAAATGTCCTACCCATAATATGGCCCAAACACAAAACAACAATACTTCAATCAAAAAAGTTGCTTCAAACAAAAAAACCTTCACTTCTATCAAAAAAAACATTTTCAAGCAAAAAAAAATAGTGTTCAAATGCATTTTTTTGAGTCTCAAATATATTTTTGCATTCAAACACTTTTTTTCTTTGATTGAAACGGGTTTTTTTGATTGAAAATATATTTTTTGATTGAAGCAACCTTTTTTTTGATTGAATAATAAAGACACAAATCTACCTCCATATGGAAGTTTCTTTGATTTGACACGGAATGACACTTTCTGCGCATGCGTAAAACAACCAAAGCTCACCGAGACACCAGACATGAGAATGTTCCCACGATAGTTAGCAACAGCCTCATACCGAGACACCACACACACACACACACACACACACACACATCTCTGAAGGGAACTGACTGTCAAGAAAACGTTTCGATGACATGTTGCGTTTATAAGTAGCGCTGCTTTGTTTACATCTGTTACCAGGGAAACCGCATGTAAACTTTTAACCAGTTGACGGAAAATAAGATAAATGTATATTTTCAAAATGTAAATAACTCAGATCAGGCATCTAGAATTATTCACCTATAATCTTATTTTGACTCATCCCTTTTCTTAAAACTAATTCAAAGGATGAAATGTGGATTTATCATTTTAAGAAACTTGTATGAGAGAGTACTTTGATGAAATATGAACATTTTGGCCGATAATTCTTTATATTTGAAAGCCGATAACCGAAATATCGGCTGATAAATCTAAATCCAAGTTTTTCTATAACTTTTGAGAGCCTGGTTACAAAAACTAAAGTCTCGCCATTAAAATCCATGTTCCAAACACACAATTATGATGTTCTCGTTATAATCTTAAGTAGCTGATATGTCAGACTTGCACTTTACGGTATTTTCCTTTTTTTGAAGTGATTCCAATCATATTTGAAGCAATTCAAAAGCATCATGTTGAACAGTGCACATCTGAAGGAGATAATACAATATTTATCAGCTTTAATATATATCGGCCTAATTTTTTTACTGGGCCGATAACAATAACATTAAAAATTATCGTATATCAGCCAATACCGATATATCGTGCATCCCTACAGAATATATATGATATTTTGAAGAATGTTTCAGCTGTTTTTTTATCCATACTATGAAAGCCTCCATAAGTTTTAAGATCCAAAAAGAACATCAAGGTAGTGTGAAGTTAAAGGGATAGTTCACCCAAAAATGAAAATTAGCCCATGATTTACTCGCCCTCAAGCCATCCTAGGTGTGTATGACTTTATTCTGTCAGACAAATACAATCAGAGTTATATTAAGAAGTGTCCTGGCTCTTCCAAGCTTTATAATGGCAGTGAATGGATGTTTCTGTTTTGAAGTCCATAAAAGTACATCTATCCATCATAAAAGTGCATCTATCCATCATAAAAGTGCATCTATCCATCATAAAAGTGAAAGAAGAATGTCATGTATCTAGGATGACTTGAGGGAGAGTAAATCATGGGCTAATTTTCATTTTTGGGTGAACGATCCCTTTAAACGGTGCAACTCTACTGAAGTAAAACATGATCAGACAGATGTGTTGCATTGTCACGATACTCCTCAGCGTGCACAGATCTCGTGTGTGTGTGTGTGTGTGTGTGTGTGTGTGTTTACCCTCTGCTGTTGTTGTTTGATCAGTTCATCTCTGGTCTTGAAGACAGGAGCGTCCTCCACTACAATCCCCTCGGCCATCTCTCCCACCTTCTCCAGCAGATCTGGGCTATACCTGCAGATATACAGAGGAGAACATCAACACACACACACCAGTCTCTGGGCTATACCTGCAGATATACAGAGGAGAACATCAACACACACACACACACACCAGTCTCTGGGCTATACCTGCAGATATACAGAGGAGAACATCAACACACACACACACACACACACACACACACACACCAGTCTCTGGGCTATACCTGCAGATATACAGAGGAGAACATCAACACACACACACACACACACACACCAGTCTCTGGGCTATACCTGCAGATATACAGAGGAGAACATCAACACACACACACACACCAGTCTCTGGGCTATACCTGCAGATATACAGAGGAGAACATCAACACACACACACACACACACACACACACACACACACACACCAGTCTCTGGGCTATACCTGCAGATATACAGAGGAGAACATCACACTCACACACACACACACACACACCAGTCTCTGGGCTATACCTGCAGATATACAGAGGAGAACATCAACACACACACACACACACACACACACACACACACACACACACACACACACACACACACACACAAGTCTCTGGGCTATACCTGCAGATATACAGAGGAGAACATCACACACACACACACACACACACACAAGTCTCTGGGCTATACCTGCAGATATACAGAGGAGAACATCAACACACACACACACACACACACACACACACACACACCAGTCTCTGGGCTATACCTGCAGATATACAGAGGAGAACATCAACACACACACACACACACCAGTCTCTGGGCTATACCTGCAGATATACAGAGGAGAACATCAACACACACACACACACACACACACACACACACACACACACACACCAGTCTCTGGGCTATACCTGCAGATATACAGAGGAGAACATCAACACACACACACACACACACCAGTCTCTGGGCTATACCTGCAGAAATACAGAGGAGAACATCAACACACACACACACACACACCAGTCTCTGGGCTATACCTGCAGATATACAGAGGAGAACATCAACACACACACACACACACCAGTCTCTGGGCTATACCTGCAGATATACAGAGGAGAACATCAACACACACACACACACACACACACACACACACACACACACACACACACACACACACCAGTCTCTGGGCTATACCTGCAGATATACAGAGGAGAACATCAACACAAACACAAACACACACACACACACACACACACAAGTCTCTGGGCTATACCTGCAGATATACAGAGGAGAACATCAACACACACACACACACACACACCAGTCTCTGGGCTATACCTGCAGATATACAGAGGAGAACATCAACACACACACACACACACACACACACACACCAGTCTCTGGGCTATACCTGCAGATATACAGAGGAGAACATCAACACACACACACACACACACACACACACACACACCAGTCTCTGGGCTATACCTGCAGATATACAGAGGAGAACATCAACACACACACACACACACACACACACACACACACACACACCAGTCTCTGGGCTATACCTGCAGATATACAGAGGAAAACATCAACACACACACACACACACACACACACACACACACACACACACACACACACACACACACACACACCAGTCTCTGGGCTATACCTGCAGATATACAGAGGAGAACATCAACACACACACACACACACACACACACACACACACACACCAGTCTCTGGGCTATACCTGCAGATATACAGAGGAGAACATCAACACACACACACACACACACACACACACACACACACACACACACACACACACACACACACACACACCAGTCTCTGGGCTATACCTGCAGATATACAGAGGAGAACATCAACACACACACACACACACACACCAGTCTCTGGGCTATACCTGCAGATATACAGAGGAGAACATCACACTCACACACACACACACACACACACACACACACCAGTCTCTGGGCTATACCTGCAGATATACAGAGGAGAACATCAACACACACACACACACACACACACACACACACCAGTCTCTGGGCTATACCTGCAGATATACAGAGGAGAACATCAACACACACACACACACACACACACACACACACACACACCATTCTCTGGGCTATACCTGCAGATATACAGAGGATACACATTTTCGTGATATATAATACTGTGTGGCATTTCATAATGGTTTAGAATATAGAAGCTTGTTTCCTCCACGGAATTAAAAATAAAAGGTTAATTGCGACCTTTATCTCACAATTCCGACTTTTCTTTCTCGCATTTGCGAGTTTATACCTCACAAATCTGAGAAGAGGGAAGGAATAAACTCGCAAATGCACGTGAGAATTGTGAGATAAGAAAATTAATCACAATTACCAAACACATAATATTATTCCCGTGCGGAAACATGTGACTCTGACCCCTGACCTGCAGCCCAGGAACACGTGATTGGCCCACACCATGGACAGCGCGAGCAGGTGGTCCACGCGAGGTTTCTCCTCGTAATTCGAGATGTTTCTGAATAAAAACTCCCTCCTGGACTTCCAGTGCTTGTCGCTCTCGGAGACGCCGCGAAACGTCTCGATGAAATCCGACAACAGCCGGTTCTGTCCGATGAAGTCTTCCACATCCGCGGCCGCCATGTTGGAGAGATGACGTCACTCACCGCGCTGTTCTTCTTCTCCTCGCTTTATTGGCGGTGGGCAGGGCAGATTGTGGAGCACTACCGCCGCCAACTGAGTGTAATAGCATCGATGGGAAATTAAAGGGGTGGTATATGCCCTTTTCACAAGATGTACAATAAGTCTCTGATGTCCCCAGAGTGTGTGTGTGAAGTTCTAGCTCAAAATACCCCACAGATATTTTTATATAGTATGCTAAAATTGTCTCTTTTTGAGGGTGAGCAAAAACACACCGTTTTTGTGTGTGTCCCTTTAAATGCAAATGAGCTGTTGCTCCTGGCAAAGGGGGCGGTGCTACTAGAGCTAGTGTCCTTTTACCTCAAACAGATATGCACTGAAAATTCAAAATTTCAAAACCTTTTACGTTCAAACCGAAGTCGAACAAAGATGGAGAGACTCCAGAAGAAGTGACAACATGTAGACAACATTTCTGAATGGTTAGTTGATGGATTTATGTAGCTTATGTGTAGTTATCTTCTAGTCATTGATTAGCATATTCTGTCATGATAATCGCGTTCCCGGTTCCCGGTAAATTCTAAGTAAAATAAAGACATGTTATGTTACACTGTGTTGTAATGGTGTTTTCTGGAAATTACTAAAGAACAAATCATTTTTATCAGCTGAAAGGCAGAATACAAATGTTTTTATTACATTAGATAGACATTATAACAGTTTCAGGTTATGTTTTAGTGTTGGCAACATGTCCCACACAAACTTATAATCGTCCCACATTTGGTTTGTTTGATGGTGGTCACCCTAATAAACGGGTATTGTTCAGAATTCATGTATAACTTTGATGAAAGGTTTTGATCCACTTCAAATGTTTACTACCATATATATTTTGCATATTGCATAATTCCCCCACTTTTGTTGCCAGAAGATTTTCTATTGACTTGATTTTTATTTGCTGCAGCTTATCCTTTAGTATTTGCCTTTCATTTTTATATGCTTTTAAGGATTTGTTCAACAGTTTCTTATTGCACTTCTTTGTCGGATGCTTATACTGATTATAAGTAAATTGCCATTTAACCCTTTGTGTCCTGTGCAGAGACTGGAAATGATTGATTCTTCTTTTCTTCCTGATATTGAAACCCAATTTCTGTTTGTGTGTTGGTCAAATTTATTTCAATAAAACGATTGTACTAGCCTATATTTTAGTTGTTGTTTTTTTATTTAATATTTATATTATTAGGGGATTTGATGGTACTATATCATATTTATGAAGCAGTTTTAATAGATTTATTCACTTTTTGAGCATAGACCTAAAAATTAAATTTCCAACTTAAGAAAATTAAAGCCATAAATCTAAGCAAGTTGTTCCAAATTTAAGGGTTGATATCTCAAAAAATGAGCTTTCAGATTTAGTTCGGTCGCAGTACCGAACACTTCCACTAGATGAAGTTCGTTTCCCATTAGTTTCCAATGACTGCGAACAATACAAGTGTGACTGTTTGTTCCAGGACCTTTTAAAGTCTCCCGTCAATAACTATAGCCCTTAAAACTCATCTTTGATCACCAAAATTACATCTTTAAAAGTTTTTTTCTTGGAAAAAACATTCTTCATGCCTTTAAATATCTTGAATGTAACTCCACACCCTTGCCTCATTTAGTATGCGTGGTTCTATGAATATGCAAATGAGCCCCGCCTCCACTTACTCACTCAGCTCAGAGATCCACTCCTTGATGATCACACGTTGATCTGATTGGTTACAAGGTAGTTTGTGACGTCAGAAACACCAGCGATTTCAAAGTCTTTGGTTCACTGCAGTTTTAAGGAGGAAATACTCAGCAATGGTGTCGACTTATGAATTTACACATGGTTTGTCTTAAAGCATATTAAAAACACCACATAGACACATAAACAACATTAAAAGCTGGATTTTCACCACAGGGCGACTTTAACCTTTTCGAATCATTGCCCATGATTTTTTTGTTGTTGTTCACACAGCAAGTTCCAAAACATTTACCAAGTTTAGCAAACCAGCGTGTGGGTGATCTACTGCCACCTACTGGACTGGAGAGTGGATCGGAAGATTGGCAGCAAAAGAAAAAACATACAAACCAAAAAAGAAAAGAAAAAACAAACAAAAACCAAAGACCTTCTATACTTTCTCCATCAGGCCGGTTTCTTTCAATAATTTCATGAAGGATGCACTTAACGTCACCACAAAATCAAAATGGACAATTCTGGTTATTATTGCAGTTTTAGGTCTAAATGATTGATCGGTGCACATCATTACTGTGTTAATAATGTTGAATCAGAATAAGTTCCTCTTGCAGCATCTGTTCTCTGATGACGAGGGCGGGGCTATAACCTGTCACTCAAATGAGATCAGCCAATAGCAAACCACAACCATCCAATCAATTCCCCACGGACAAAATCAAGCCCCGCCCACATTAGTTCTTGTTCCAGAAGCGTTTCACTCGGATATACGACACAATAGAGGAGAAAAGACGAGTGCAACTTCATTCATTGTGTGCAGTGATCTGAACCAAAAGCAAAGACAACAATACAGTATATAGTAGGAAGATATATATATATTTTTTTTTTATTACCATAACAAACAGGTTGTTTGGAATTTTTCTTGGTGAGCTAATCCACAATTATAATAGAGAAAAAAAGAAGAAGAAAAAAACATACATACAAACATAGATACATATTGTATATAACCCAAGCATTACAAAGAATGAAATACTGAAGCATAAACACCAGAAGAGTTAAAATAAGGTCAGTTATGATGACAAGTCAGTTACCAGGTTAATAATCACAACAGGCATATTCTCAAATGAAAATGAGGTGTGAGGAATAGACGTACAGTTGTCTTTACATTGATGTTTTCTGTCACCAGAACATGCATTTTCAGTGAACACGACCCACTGGACAGACTGATGTATACTAACCCATAACTAAAATGGGTAACACTTTACAATAAGGTTCATTAGTTAACATTAGTTATTAACTAACATGAACTAACAATGAGCAATACATTTGTTACAGTATTTATTAATCTTTGAAGTTAGTTAATAAAAATACAGCTGTTCATTGTTTGTTCATGTTAGTTCACAGTGCATTAACTAACGTTAACAAATGCAACCTTTGATTTCAATAACGTATCAGTAAATGCTTAGTAAAACTAAGATTAATAAATGCTGAAGAAGTTTTGTTTATAGTTTGTTAATTAATGAACCTTATTGTAAAGTTTTACCCTAAAATGTTTAATAATTCATAAAATCAGGTTTATTTTTTTGTTTAAGCAGGATTTGTGCTCTTCTTCATATGCATGTCTGGTCATTATTGTAACTCACGAGTTTACAGTGTGATAGACTCTGAAACAGACTGCTATGGCAAAATAATGGGCCGTTGTATGTGTAAATCTGATGAGTCGTCAGCTCGGTCAGGCAAACGCTATAATTTGGTGCACAAATGTGCTTCTGTTGCAAAACTGAAAGATTATTTACAACAAGCATTACAGTCTAGCATGACTCATATTGAGCCTTCGAACTGCACTGAACAAAATTATAAACGCAACACTTTTGTTTTTGCCCCCATTTTTCATGAGCTGAACTCAAAGATCTAAGACTTTTTCTATGTACACAAAAGGCCTATTTCTCTCAAATAATGTACACAAATCTGTCTAAATCTGTGTTAGTGAGCACATCTCCTTTGCCGAGATAATCCATCCACCTCACAGGTGTGGCATATCAAGATATCAAGATGCGGATTAGACAGCATGATTATTGCACAGGTGTGCCTTAGGCTGGCCACAATAAAAGGCCACTCTTAAATGTGCCGTTTTATCACACAGCACGATGCCACAGATGTCGCAAGTTTTGAGGGAGCGTGCAATTGGCATGCTGACTGCAGGAATGTCCACCTGAACTGTTGCCCGTGAATTGAATGTTCATTTCTCTACCATAAGCCGTCTCCAAAGGCGTTTCAGAGAATTTGACAGTACATCCACCCGGCCTCACGACCGCAGACCACGTGTAACCACACCAGCCCAGGACCTCCACATCCAGCATCTTCACCTCCAAGATCGTCTGAGGCCAGCCACCCGGACAGCTGCTGCAACAATCGGTTTGCATAACCAAAGAACTTCTGCACAAACTGTCAGAAACCGACTCATCTGCATGCTCGTCGTCCTCATCGGGGTCTCGACCTGGCTGCAGTTTGTCGTCGTAACCGACTTGAGTGGGCAAATGCTCACATTCGATGGCGTCTGGCACTTTGGAGAGGTATTCTCTCCACGGATGAATCCCGTTTTTTTCACTGTACAGGACAGATGGCAGACAGCGTGTATGGCGTCGTGTGGGTGAGCGTTTTGCTGATGTCAGCGTTGAGGATCGAGTGGCCCATGGTGGCGGTGGGGTTATGGTATGGGCAGGCATATGTTATGGACAACGAACACGGGTGCATTTTATTGATGGCATTTTGAATGCATAGAGATACCGTGACAAGATCCTGAGGCCCATTGTTGTGCGATTCATCCATGACCATCACCTCATATTGCAGCATGATAATGCACGGCCCCATGTTGCAAGGATCTGTACACAATTCCTGGAAGCTGAAAACATCCCAGTTCTTGCATGGCCAGCATACTCACCGGACATGTCACCCTTTGAGCATGTTTGGGATGCTCTGGATCGGCGTATACGACAGCGTGTTCCAGGTCCTGCCAATATCCAGCAACTTCGCACAGCCATTGAAGAGGAGTGGACCAACATTCCACAGGCCACAATCAACAACCTGATCAACTCTATGCGAAGGAGATGTGTTGCACTGCGTGAGGCGAATGGTGGTCACACCAGATACTGACTGGTTTTCGGACCATAAAAATATTCTTAAATATCAATGAACATATACATACATACCTATATGTACTGAACAATATTTTATTTTTTACATGCGATTATTACATTTCTGTACTTCTAACCACACATTAAATAAACCTATTGTACCTGAAAACTTAATTTGTTTAATTCACATTTTTTGTTATATTTATTTTCCCTATTGTTTGTAATTTGCTTCTTTTTTCTTATTTTTAAATAACAGACATTAGATAAAATAACACAAAATAACTATGGTGATATACGTATATCGGTATCATGAAATCGATTTTTTTTTCCGTGAAATAAGAATTTGGTCATATCGCACTGTAACGTAAGGATCCACTGAAGGCAAGTATTAGAGAACGTGGCGTGGGTGGACCTGGGTCGTGACATGGGCGACAGTTCAAGGGGCCAGGGCGGACCCGACAGTTCGAGGGGCCAGGGCGAACCCGACAGTTCAAGGGGCCAGGGCGGACCCGACAGTTCGAGGGGCCAGGGCGGACCCGACAGTTCGAGGGGCCAGGGCGGACCCGACAGTTCACGGGGCCAGGGCGGACCCGACAGTTCACGGGGCCAGGGCGAACCCGACAGTTCACGGGGCCAGGGCGGACCCGACAGTTCACGGGGCCAGGGCGGACCCGACAGTTCACGGGGCCAGGGCGGACCCGACAGTTCGAGGGGCCAGGGCAGACCTCACAGTTCGAGGGGCCAGGGCGAACCCGACAGTTCGAGGGGCCAGGGCGGACCTGACAGTTCGAGGGGCCAGGGCGAACCTGACAGTTCGAGGGGCCAGGGCGAACCTGAACAAGGGGCCAGGGAGGACCCAACAGTTCAAGGGGCCAGGGTGGACCCGACAGTTCAAGTGGCCAGGGCGGACCCGACAGTTCAAGGGGCCAGGGCGAACCTGAACAAGGGGCCAGGGCGGACCTGACAGTTAAAGTGGCCAGGGCGGACCCGACAGTTCAAGGGGCCAGGGCGAACCTGAACAAGGGGCCAGGGCGGACCCAACAGTTCAAGGGGCCAGGGCGGACCCAACAGTTCAAGGGGCCAGGGCGAACCTGAACAAGGGGCCAGGGCGGACCTGACAGTTAAAGTGGCCAGGGCGGACCCGACAGTTCAAGGGGCCAGGGCGAACCTGAACAAGGGGCCAGGGCGGACCCAACAGTTCAAGGGGCCAGGGCGAACCTGAACAAGGGGCCAGGGTGGACCCGACAGTTCAAGTGGCCAGGGCGGACCCGACAGTTCGAGGGGCCAGGGCGAACCTGAACAAGGGGCCAGGGAGGACCCAACAGTTCAAGGGGCCAGGGTGGACCCGACAGTTCAAGTGGCCAGGGCGGACCCGACAGTTCAAGGGGCCAGGGCGAACCTGAACAAGGGGCCAGGGCGGACCTGACAGTTAAAGTGGCCAGGGCGGACCCGACAGTTCAAGGGGCCAGGGCGAACCTGAACAAGGGGCCAGGGCGGACCCAACAGTTCAAGGGGCCAGGGCGGACCCGACAGTTCAAGGGGCCAGGGCGAACCTGAACAAGGGGCCAGGGTGGACC
Source organism: Rutilus rutilus (assembly GCF_951802725.1). Classification (NCBI taxonomy): domain Eukaryota; kingdom Metazoa; phylum Chordata; class Actinopteri; order Cypriniformes; family Leuciscidae; genus Rutilus; species Rutilus rutilus. The sequence continues at coordinate 2,274,888 of NC_140231.1, forward strand.
CGACAGTTCAAGTGGCCAGGGCGGACCCGACAGTTCAAGGGGCCAGGGCGAACCTGAACAAGGGGCCAGGGCGGACCTGACAGTTAAAGTGGCCAGGGCGGACCCGACAGTTCAAGGGGCCAGGGCGAACCTGAACAAGGGGCCAGGGCGGACCTGACAGTTAAAGTGGCCAGGGCGGACCCGACAGTTCAAGGGGCCAGGGCGAACCTGAACAAGGGGCCAGGGCGGACCCAACAGTTCAAGGGGCCAGGGCGGACCCGACAGTTCAAGGGGCCAGGGCGAACCTGAACAAGGGGCCAGGGTGGACCCGACAGTTCAAGTGGCCAGGGCGGACCCGACAGTTCAAGGGGCCAGGGCGAACCTGAACAAGGGGCCAGGGCGGACCTGACAGTTAAAGTGGCCAGGGCGGACCCGACAGTTCAAGGGGCCAGGGCGAACCTGAACAAGGGCCAGGGCGGACCCAACAGTTCAAGGGGCCAGGGCGGACCCAACAGTTCAAGGGGCCAGGGCGGACCTGACAGTTCAAGGGGCCAGGGCGGATTTCAGGGGGCCAGGGCAGACCTGACAGTTCAAGGGGCCAGGGCGGATTTCAGGGGGCCAGGGCGGACCTGACAGTTCAAGGGGCCAGGGCGGATTTCAGGGGGCCAGAGTCCAATGTTTTCTGCGCTCTTAAAAATAAAGGTTCTTTATTGGCATCCATGAATCTTTCCATTGCTCAAAAGGTTCTTTAAAGTGGAAAAAGGTGCTTAAAATGTTTTTTACACAAAGACAAAAAATAGTTATTTTAAGGCGAGACACTACAGACAGAAACACTGTTTTTTCATGCATCTGTCAATTTTGAGATTTTGGGTTTTTTGGCTTTTCACAAATTTTTTTTTTTTTTTTTCAGACTAGTGAAAAAAAAACAACACTTTTAAGTCAAGTCAAGTCAAGTCAAGTTTATTTATATAGCGCCTTTCACAATACAGATTGTATCAAAGCAGCTTCACAGTATTTAAGTGTACGTTTTATAGCACCTGATCTACTTGCGTCTGAAGATTTCAATTACAGTACATATCTTATAAGGCTGTTTTCTCAAAATGTTTTTACACAGAGGTTTGTTTATATATAATTTGCCTGATTTTATACAAAATTTAATTCCTAAAGAAATTGTGCAAATGTATTTTTTTCTGGCTGCGTGATAAAAGTGATAAAAAGAGAAATCCAAAATCCCCTCTGTAAAAAACCTTTGAGTCTAATATGTCAAAATAAAAATTAAAACAGGAATTTTGAACCTGGCTTTATCCAATGTTCAGATTTTTGTTCTAGAAATGTATGCAAATGAGCGGATATTTAATTAGATAATGCCTCATTTGCATATTTGAACATAACATTTCAGAAAACTTGTAACACATTTTTTTTGCAATCAATCAACTGGATAAGTATTGTGAAATCTATTAGTTATTTTGTACCCTCTTCACCAGGGGTGATAAATGAAAGGTTCTCTTTCCTTTTATTTTTAATTTGTGTGTGTGTGTGTGTGTGTGGCTCAGTCATTTATAGACTATACTGTGTTATAAGCGAATGACATGATGACGTGACTTTAATGTTCACTCATTAGAAGAGACTTCATGTCAAATACTACTTTTTTCTGGCCGTTGACAGTATTTTCAGATTTATTTATTGATAAAAAGAAATCCAAAATCCCCACCACAAAAAACTTTGGGTATGACATGTCAAAAAATAAAATAAATAACAAACATTAAACAGGCATTTTGAACTTGGCTTTATCTAATGTTCAGATTTTTGCTCTAGAAATGTATGCAAATTAGTGCATATTTAATTAGAGAACACCTCATTTGCATATTTAAACAACATTTCAGAAAACTTGTAATACAATTTTTTATTATTATGTAATCTTAATGTAATCAATAATCTGGATAAGAATGGTGAAATCTATTAGTTATTTTTACCCTCTTCACCAGGGGTGATAAATGAAAGGTTCTCTTTCCTTTCATTAGAAGAGACTTTAATGTCAAATACTACTTCCTATTTTCCTATTTATTTATTTATTGATTAAAAACTCCAAAATCCCCTCCGAAAAAAACTTTTGAGTATAATATGTCAAAAAAATTAATTAATGAAACAGGAATTTTGAACGTGGCTATATCCAATGTTCAGATTTTTATTCTAGAAATGTATGTAAATTAGTGCATATTTAATTCGATAATGCCTCATTTACATATTTGAACATAACATTTCAGAAAACTTGTAATAAAATTTTTTTTTATTGTAATCTTAATGTAATCAATCAGCTGGATAATAATGGTGAAATCTATTAGTTTTTTTTTTTTACCCTATTAGTTTTTTTTTACCCTATTTTTAATTTTTTTAATGTGTGTGTGTGTGTGTGTGTGTTTGTGTGTGTTGCTCAGTGCTCATTTATAGACTATATTGTGTGTTATAACCTTATGAGATGTTGACGTGACTTCAATGTTTGGAAGAGACTTCATGTCAAATTCTACGTACATATCTAATCCCAAGCAAAGTTGTGCGCTTGTAGGGAGAAGAAGGTCTTCCCAGACAAACTGAAGATGTCATGTTTGTTGTGTCAAACGGCATTTCCTCTTTCGTGTTTGTTCATGGCTCCCCCCATCGGACTCTGTGTAAAATGGTCGGTTATTTGAGCGAACCGCCCCGTTCTTCACTCATTTGAGGAGAGAGAAGCCGCTGACTTTCTTCTTCATGCTCGCTGGCTCTTGATGGACATTATAAAACTTGACAGGTAAACAACGCAAAGAGCTTTCGCGGTGTTTTCTCTCACGCGCACGAGCCACAGCAGGGTTTTATCCGCGCGCTTGTAACGGAAATTTTTGGTACGTCATTAATATGGCGCCAAAAGAGTTATAAGTGTGAGCTTAATGTTGCGATCCCGCACCTCAGTCGGTCTTGTTTACGCGGAAACAAACAAACAAACAAACAAAAACAGAATGTAAAACGCCTCCTTGGACGGAAACGAGGTTTAGACGCTATCGAGACGTTAAACTCGATGACTTGTCACGTCACTGGAGCAGTTAGTGCGCTTCACTTTGCAGGGATGTGAGGAAATGCTTTCCTCAGAAACAGTTTTACGGACGACGAACAGATGAACGTTGCTGTAATAAGTGTGGAAACTGCGATTTTAGCAACTCGACGGACCGCGGCGCAGGACGCCATTTAATGTGGATTAAACCCGCCGACTGTAACTTTTATTCGGGCTGTGGAGGGGAAATCATCTGTCACACGGATGCTGAGAGACATACATGTGCCTGGCCTCAGATGATCATGATCCGCTGATTTCTGTGCATCGAGGACATCACGCCCTCTTGTGCAAACCGCAAATAAGGTAAAGCGAAAGAATGTGCCATCTTTTCTGGCATCACGCAGTTTCAGGATGGGCGTTTGTGTTACATGAGATTTAAGTTTGCCTGAATTCTGCAGCCTCATTCTGAGATCGAGACGAACTGAAGCGATATGCTTTATTAATGTCTGTCATTATTGATAAACTCTTCCGTGCAATAATAGTCTTGAGTTTTTATAGGGAGGTAGAGCTTTTTACTCAGCTGACTACAACTTGATTATTCCAAAGTTATTTGAAAGTGCAGTGCGCTCACACTATATTGGTTTAAGATGAAATTAGTGGTTGTTTTAGTATCGTTAAGTTATAAACGCTGGATGGCCTAGCATGCTTCTTCTGCAAGAGAGATTCACTAACAAGCCCTGCGGGTCATCGGCCACGCCCCCTCCAGTCTGCTCGTGACGTCCGCGGAGGGGGCGTGGCTGCGTGTGAGCAGCGGGAAAACGCGTTTCATATTTTATACCTCATTATTTTATCTTAACAATATCGGTACTCAATAGTGTTTTACTAGTCTAGTTTTCCATTTCAAATGCCTACAGTTAAAAATAAAATAAAAAGTCACCATGAAATCAAAATTGGCAGTTCTTATTTTTATGAAATATTGTGGCATTTATTATAAATTATTTTTCTGTGCATCAATATATTTGTTTTAAATGTATGTGGATGGTGCTATGGGGTAGGCCTTATTTTCAATTGCTCCTAATACTTGGAAACAAGTTAGCATAATTACAGTTCCATAGTCCTGAAGTCAATGGGTTTTTTGAATGGGTTTTGGTTAAATGTCTGAAATTAGGTTTGTGTTGAACATAAGCTCAAGATGTTTTCACGTTTTATTCTACAACATCAAATTAGAGATGCTCAGAAATGAAAATTATGGGCTGAAACCGTCAATTTTGGATACTCTTGCCCTAAAACCGATTTATTTTTAATTATTATTTATGTATTCTTTTAAATGAGTTTAATTTTGTATAATTGTATTAATATTAGACTTTTTAATAAAATTTTATAATTTTAATGATACTTAATTAAAAATAAATTCAAGTAATATATATATTTATATACTCATTTACAAATAGAGTAAGGTCTAACTGTAGTGTATGCAGTTACAGGCATAATAATTAGGCCTAAACTATAGTGTTTACTGTAGAAATTAAATTTAAATTGATATTTGTACTAAACTGTGTTTTGTTGTTTGATTAACTTTAATAACTGAGCAGCAGGAATGTATAGGCTGCTGTCACTTTAAGACCGAATGCACAAATCCAATATAATGATGCACATCAGATTTATTTCTTAATGTTCACTTACCAACTGTGTTTACGGGAATACTTGCAGAGACTGGTATTTTGACATCATTTTGTGTGTATGTGTCCCAGACAGCAACATAGTGTCGACCCAAATCCGGCACAGGTGGATTCCTCGCGGGCCAGATGTTGGGCCGGATCCGGGCTGACACTTGCTGTCTGGGGTCCGTTAAAGCGCACAAACTCTCTGTGCGAGTACCAAGTGGGGCCTGGTCCGTACGGATCAACTACGATCCATTTAAGCCGCTAGCGTAGAGCGTAATATTGAGTAGAGCGTCACACCGCGCGCGGGGCAGCGACTGCACGTTTGCTGAGGGGTCTGCAAGATCAGTGTTGGCGCTGACATGAGTTTAAGTTGTTATTGCTTTTGTTGTTTTGACCCATGTAACCTTATTGTCAAATAGATAAGCTACAGAATTTTACATTGTGACATTTTCGAGATTACAGCAAAACTACTACAGACTTTATTAAAGTCAACTATAAAGTTCAAATGTTATTAAAGAAAAGCAAACACTCAGTAATAAAATAAGAACATATAAGCTTAATTACAGGCAATGGCCAAAAACTAATTAAATATAGAACAAAGATGAAACAGATTAATCTTTCATGTCAAATTCTTACATTTGATCAATAAATTTAGTTATAATAATAAAACGGGGCTTTTACCAATGAAATTAAATAATTTACACTGCAAAACTGCAATAAATAGCCTAATGTTATGAGATTAATGCTTTAAATAAATGTTTGAATAGGCTATACAAGAAAAAATGCAATGTTGCTAAACATGAAACTAAACCGCCTGTAGGTGGCAGCAGGTGACCGTCTTAAATAGTGGTCGACCGATATTGGTTTATGGTGGCCGATGCCGATATCTTAGATTATCAAACAGGGTGGCCGATATTTATATACTTTATATTTATTTTAATCAATATTTAATAAATTAGAAATCAAATCTTTAAAACAAACATGCTTATACTTTAGATGGCAAGTTCTTGAATCTGCAATCCTATTACAGTATTTTTCACAAATAAAGTAATTGTTTAAAAATATATGAATATGTGAATAAAAAGGAAGTAAACACTGTAACAGGGCACTCAAACTGGTAATTTCGTGGGCACTGGTAATCAAAGACAAGGTAACGCTAATATTACATACAGTACACAGTGAAAACGATATGAATATGACACAGTGGTAGTGCTGCACGATTAATCATATCGCAATCGCGATGTCAAGCCTACGCGATTATATGACGCAAAATTCTGCGATTTTATATTAAATAAACAAATTAGCGCTGTTAACGCAATTAACGCAGCATCTGTTAATTTTTGGCATCCTTTGGCTAGTGTTACATGATCCCGCTCTTATTCATGCAAATGCTTTTAAACCATTCATGCGCGATAAGACAAAAATGAACGCGCTGCCTGTGAATGTCCCGACTGTGACACACAGAAAGACTCGCGCTAATATCGTGCGTGCGCACAAAACAGCCCAGAATACAGTTCTCTTTCGTGCTTGAACGAATAATAACACACACAATTATGCCAAAATGTCTTTTTGTCGAGTATCTTCATAACAAAAGAGTAGTCTTATGATGAACGTGAAGAGTTGTGACTCGTGAGAGAATGAGGCGCGTGTGAGATCCGCGTCTCTGACAGCAGCGGCTGCTCTTAAAGGGACAGTACACAGTAGCCACTAATTATATCTGTCGCTAAAGTTAATCAAAGAACAAAGGGAACAGAGAAAAACACTCACTGCTCTTGACTAAAGAACTTTTTTCTTTAGGCAGATTATCACTAATCTGTGTGTGCATTTATTTTCCTTGAGAACCAAGCAAGTCGACTCATGAAACCATTTGTTTATTTTATCGCATATCGCAATCGCAATATTGACCTCAATTATCGCAATATGACATTTTCCCCAAATCGTGCAGCCCTACACAGTGGAAAACTGGTTATATATCAGCATATTTTAAAATGAAGGATTTAAAGTTTTTCGACCGCGTCTCCTGTGAAGCTGATCTTCTGTTCGCATTCACTCACTTCGCACGGACCGACTGTCACTCGCAGTAACATGTCTATGCACACTTCACAAGATATCACAGCTGGAATCCATTAAATCTGCAAGGTTTGTGGAATTAAATGTTTATTAGATATTCAGAGATTTGTTTAAATGATGTAGATGCTTATTTGCTGAATGTTGACGGTAAATGAGAAAGTATTTATGCCTGATTGTTTGCCTTTTTTGTCACAAATAATATAAAAGCCTCGCTTTACTTTTTCGCATGTCTAACAAAGTATTAGATATGACTGACAGAGATCGGAAGCTAATGAAGACGGAGAATGTGAGTGAGCGCTGTGTGATCAGGCGCTGCCGTTCTCAGCACCGCCCGTCAAAATAAAAGTCCCACTTTCAACACATCGGCCAATCAGAAAAACTTATCGGCCGATGCCGATATTTAAAAAATGCCAAATATCGGCCGATATGTCGGCATGGTCTTAATAAGTGAATCATTGAGTCATTCATTCAAACAATTCGTTCAAACGGCCGAATCCTAATCATTCAGTAACAAAACACCGCGCTGATTGTTGTTTTCCTTTGGAACTATTTTCATCTGTCAATAATGCATCTAAAATTGAAGTTACTTAATATTAAATAGGCTACTTGTTTATGGTAATAAACATTTATGATAATTAATTTATAGGCTACTTGTTCGTGATAATATTCAGCAAACAGCTCCCGTGGTCGTGTTTTGTTTAATAACTATATCATATGTTCTGTGAGACTCTTGTGTGCTGTTGCGCTCATCAGTCGCTCTTTACACTGAATGTGGCTAATAAAATCAGAATCATTCTCGCGTTTCGATGCTTCCCTAATGATTTTTAAGCTACTTGTCCGGCCTTCAAAAAACACACAAAAAAAACACGTGTCCAGCAAACAAGCGTTATTGTCGAGCCCTGAAATGCGAAGTTGAACCAAAGTTAACCGTTGTTAAATGTTGATCAATTTAAAGACTTACAGTGATAAAATAAATAATAATAATAATAGGTTAAGCTTATCATTTTACCCTTTTCTGCTCTGTTTCCCACAACGCTTCCCACATCTATCCATTTTTGGTCATGGGACAGACTTAAAATAGTCGGAGTGTGAGCGGTTGATATTGATATAATAAATATATAATAAATAATCAGTTAAAATGCTAAACAAAAGTTAAATAAAAACGTTTCCTTTCATAATTTGTAACAAATAATTATTGATTATTTATAAAGTTTTATTAAAGGAGATTTTCAAAGAATTATTTTGCCACAATGGCGCCCCCTGTGCACTGCATACCCCATTTTTGCCCCACTGGGGGCAGCATATATTCCCAGCCTTTTTTTTAGCATTTGTGTTGTAAAGGGGTTTGACAATAGTTACGTCAGTTTATTTGCCATCATACTGTATTTGCTCAAGTTAACAATATCTTCAACTGCTTGTAGAATAGCTATATCTGTTCAGTGTGTTTGGCAGCTGTCTTGTGATTGGTGGAGAAGGAGGCGAGGCGGTCACATGGGTAGCAGTGTGCGTTTCTCATTGGGTGTGGGAGTTATTGATGAATGAAGCTCTGCCTGTGTGAGTTCTGCATCTGATGTTCCCCCTCTTCGTGGATTTGTGTCACGCCTCACGCGTGCCGTTAGAAGGGCAGTGTGTGTGTGCGCTCGTGTGGCGGATGAGAGATGGATGTGGTGCTGATGTTAGGATGACGTCTCTAGATGGGTGTTTTCTCCCAGAGAGATGACGTTACCATGCTTTGATTTATAAACCAGAGAAAGGTGCTCCTCAACCGAGAGGCAGAGACACTTCGCAAATTGATTAAAAAGAATTTCGAAAATGTATTAAAATTTATTAAGAACAATTTGAATAGAGCATTTTAATTTTTTGTCTGATCATCTTTGAGATGAAAACCGTTGTATTTTTTCCCCCAAATTCAATGTTTTCTGTGTTTTTATTTTTCTGGATTCCAATTTTATACAATTTTAATAATCAAAAATCATGTCTAATTAATTGAATTTGGAAATCTTTAAAGTGGACCTATTATTATGCCCTTTTACAAAGTGTTCTTGATGATGTTTTCAGGCTCTACTAGAACAGGTTTTCCTGCTTGAATGTTGATTATTTTCCTCATATTCTCCATTGTTGCGGCTCCTCTCTTCCCAGTCTGTCAGTAACGCTCTGTTTACTTCCTGTCTCTATGAAGCCCCTCCTTCAGAAAAGCACACTGTGCTCTGATTGGTCGGCTGGAGCAGTGTGTTGTGATTGGTCCAGCGCTTCGAGTGTGTTTGGGAAATGTCCCGCCCCTTACCATAACCGCCAGTTTAACACACTACTAACTAACTCAACCAGGCCCCGCCCCTTTATTCTGCGTATGAATATTGTGACTAAAGCTGGACGGTATGACGTAGGGCTGCACGATTATGACAAAAATCATAATTATCGATTATTCCCTTAATTTTAATTGCGATTATTAATATTAATTTACATTGAATGATGTTTTGAAAAGCTTTATTCCATTGATTGAAGCGACTGCATGCCATACTTTTATATAAAAATAAAAAACAAGCTGAAAACACTCTTCCTGACAAAGTTTTATTGCTTTTCTATAACATTAAGCCTCAAATGTCAACTATACATTTATAGTTTGGTTTCTTCCTTAAAAAAAAAAGAAAAGCCTGGTATAATATTAGGGTCTTTCGCACCGGTTAGCTCTAGGAAAGCAGAAATCATAATCAGAAATCGCGTAAAGGTCCATCTATCTCTGTTTTACATGTTCATGGAGGAAAAAGTACACAGCTTTTTAAAAATGGCGGGTGCTGGTGTTTCGCGTGTGTTGGACCAATCAGCATCATAAACTTGCGTCACTGGTAGTTCCGATAGTGCTGGGTTTTCTGAAGTAGTCACACACACACACACACACACACACACTGAAGCACGCAGTGTTTTCAGCCTCTGCCGTCTCACTACATGAGGACATGAACGCATGAACTTCAGCTCTAGAGTCTCTTTATTAGCATTTTACCGTTTCATCTGAGGAAAACTATCATCATATCATAAAACACGTAGCCTAAACTCAAAGGTCTTCACGGCAGCCCTTCAAAATAGAGGTTTGGTTTAACTTAAAGAATTTGTGACAGAAATATATTGCTGTTGTACAGTATAATAATAATACTAACACTAATAATAATAATAAATTATTATTAAATATTAATTTTTTAAATAAAAGTTGTTAAATTTCATATGATTAAAAGATAAATAATTTAATGTTTTATGCCTTCATTTAATTTCCAGAAAAATTTAAATACACAACAAAATTTCTGAAATATATATATTTATTTTATTTCTTAGAAAAGTTTTATTTTTGAATTAATAAATCAATGTTTTTATGATTTCATTAATTACACATGATTTGATTATTAAAATTTAATTAAAGCATTAAAATGGAATCTAGAAAACAGTCAATTTGGTAAAAATAAAACCGAATTTGAGAAAAATAATAAAACGTATTTCATAGGGCCCTAAATGTGAAAGTTTTGTTAAACTTTTAATAAATTGTTGAATTAATTAGACATGTTTTTTGATTACTAACATTTTTTTTAACCATTAAAATGGAATTAAAAATTCCAAATAAAATGGAATCCAGAAAAATTTGAACCAAATTTTGGGGAAAAATCCACCAAATTTCATAGCGCTCCAGTTCATGTCCTCATATATCGAGACGCAGACGAACGTCACGCATGCTTCAGTGTGTAGTAGAGCAGTAGGACAATTATTATATAGGCCTAATCACTTTGATTCAAGACACTTAGATTTGTTTTGATCATCCATCCAGTTTTGTTTTGTTTTATTCAAATTTTTTTTCTAAATTCTTTTTATAAAATAATAAATCAAAACTGTTCACACTCTCTCTTTGTGTTTGGTGAGCCTCACTCACAATCGGTCTCAGTGTATAACACGAGAGTTACAGGTGTAAACAGGGCCGTGGTAACATCAGTGGTCTGATGGTAACACAGACGGTTCTGTTAGCCTGATGGTGTGTGTGTGTGTGTGTGTGTGTGTGTGTGTGTGTGTGTGTGTGTGTGTGTACTCCTCTGGTCTGACAGTGTCTCTTTCTATATTCCTATAAATAGCAGCACTGGCTGTGCTGTGCAGGAGAGAACAGCTGAAGATATCTCTCTCTCTCTCTCTCTCTCTCTCCCTGGGGGACTGCAGTCTATTCTCTCTCACCCAGAATACTCCTGTTCACGCTCACTTTCTCTCTGGACACATCCAGCTCTTTACACACACACACACACACTCTGAGCTCGTGCCGCAGAGCTGTACCCATCCCATCCTAGCCCAGCCCTGCATGCTTTCATTCTGTCACGTGTTCTCTGTTTGTTTGGATTTCTAGTTTCCTGTTTCCTGAGTCTAGTTTTGTAGTTCTTTTGGTTCCCCTCATTAGTCCCTCACTGTTTTCACCTGTGTCTTGTTAACCCTTTAGAACCTGAAGCTAAAATAGGTGTTTTTCACATATTTAGTTTTTTTTTACTGTAAAATTCTAAAACAATGTGCTATCTTGGGTGTCATCTTTTGCAGGAAAAAAATGGCTTTCAATAAATTACAGTTATTGGCCATCACTGTGTGTGGTGAGTTTGTAAATAGAATTTAAATAGACAAAAATCTAAAAAAGGGAATACATTTACTGATTTTTTTACTAGAAAAGTCACAAACGAAAGAACAAATACAAGTCATTTTTGTGATGCTAGGGTTGCACAGTTTTTAATCAGGAGACTTTTTTTCATACACGCACACATATATGCATGCATACATACGCACACACACGTACACATGCTAAGATGTGTGAGAGTAATGCTCAGCCGCCTCCCAAGTTTCCTCCAAAAGGTTTAGTCTAGTATGCCCTGTGTTACGGCTGCACGATATATCGGTTTAGCATTCAGTGTTTCCCCTACCATTGTTTTACCGCAGTAACAGTAAAGTAAATTGTGCAGAATGTTGTTTGGCCAAAACATTTTTAATTTCATGATTTAAAATGTTTTTTATTAATATTTTATTTCTTTATCTGATTACCAGCAAAAACACAACACTGAATTTGTGTAAAAAAAAAAAAAAAAAACATTTCATAGAATGTTTTTTTTTAAATGTTGTAGAAGTTTAATAATTGTATAAGTTTCATGATTCTTTTTAGTAATAATCATTATATATATATATATATATATATATATATATATATATATATATATATATATATATATTTTTTTTTTTTTTTTTTTTTTAAAGCTATATTGATGCATAATCACACATTTTTTTGCCAAATTGTGCAGACCTACAATCAAGCACAGCAAACCTGGAATTTAGTTTAAACCAAATGTTAAATCGCAATTTAAAATACATTTAAATTTTTATAGGGATGCACCGATATGAAAATCTTGGCCGATACCGATAATTCTTTATATTTGAAAGCCGATAACCGATATATTGGCCGATAAATCTAAATCCAAATATTTATATTATTTTTGAGAGCCTGGTGACAAAAACAAAAGTCTCACTATTAAAAGCCATGTCCCAAACACTATATCGGACGAATTTTCTTAAATAATAAAAAAAATTATCATATATGTCACATGTCATATTTTTTTTAAATTGAGATGTATGCATCATCTGAAAGCTGAATAAATAAGCTTTCCATTGATGTATGGTTTGTTAGGACAATATTTGGTCGAGATACAACTATTGAAAATCTGGAATCTGAGGGTGTAAAAAAATCGAAACATTGAGAAAATCTCCTTTAAAGTTGTTCATGTTGGCGATTGTGCAGCATTCACTCACACAAATACATTTTTTATATATTTACGGTAGGATATTTACAAAATATCTTCATGGAACATGATCTTTACTAAATATCCTAATGATTTTTGGCATAAAAGAAAAATCCATAATTTTGAACCATACAATGTATTGTTGGCTATTTCCACAAATATACCCGTGCGACATGTGACTGGTTTTGTGGTCCAGGGTCACATATCATAGTGATCATATATAGGCCTAGTAGCTGATATAGCGCACATCCCTAATATTTTCATTTAAAATGTAAATAAATTGCAATTAGATTTTCCCCTAAATCATGTCGTGAAGGCATCTGGACCAGCGAGTGGGATTCTCAGTCTCTCGTAGAGTGATGAACTGAGAGGGAAAGCCCTGTTTCATGGCCACATTAATCTGCCAACAGCCAGTGAAGTGTTTCCTCTCCTCCCTGCACACACACACACACACACACACACGCTCAACACTGCATGTGTTTCTGTCATCTTCACAGGGTCTGATATTGTTCATCCCTTCTTCTTCCCTGACAGATGGAGAGTGAGATGAAGAGGAGAAAGTACTCCACCAGCAGCAACGACTCGGACACCACTGACAGTGAGTGATACACACAGATGGAGGAAAACACATGGCTTCTCCTCAGCCAGAGCTTTACTTACGCGTGGAGAAAGTTTGTGTCTGTTCAGCAAGTGAATGTTTCACAGGGCTTCGGCTGCACTCGAGTGTGTAGTTTTTAGGGGTGCAACAATATATCGTGTGTCAATATATCGCAATACAAAAATGCAACATGTATCGTGGATAATTCACCCAAAATAGAAATGACTGTGTGAGAAAAAAGTACTAAAAGAGTTTAGTGTCAGTTCTACATTAAACTACTATAATGTTGAATATAATGTATAATAATGCAATGGGGGAATATGTGTGTGTCCTGATAATGCCAGATGTCTGATGTTACCAGTAAAAGTGTCCTACATTATTATAAATATATCTAGTCAGTGACAGAGATCAAGCATATTCGTCTACAATAATTCAGTATTTTCAGCTTCAGAATCATGAATATTGTTATTCTGGCGTCTCTATTGTCCTGTGCTTTGGGTTTCAGCACCAAGTCCAAGACTATTCATTTACACACACAATGTAACATCAAATTCAGCATTTTAATCAACAGGACATTTGTTGTTAACCTTTTATCATATGTTATATGATTTATAACATAACATAACATTTATAACCTTACAGTAGTGCTGCACGATTAATCGTATTATATGACGCAAAATGCTGCGATTTTATATTAAATAAACAAAGTAGCGCTGTTAACGCAATTAACGCAGCATCTGTTCATTTTTGGCATCCTTTGGCTAGTGTTACATGATCCCGCTCTTATTCATGCAAATGCTTTTAAACCATTCATGCGCGATAAGACAAGAAAGAATGCGCTGTCAGTGAATGTCCTCCTGACACACACACACACACACACACGACCCACAGATAGACGCGCGCCAGTATCGTACAGACAGCGCGCCAGTATCAAGTTATCTTTCGCGGTAGAACGAATAACACACAATTATGCCAAAATGTCTTTTTGTCGAGTATCTTCATAACATAAGAGTAGTCTTATGATGAACGTGAAGAGCTGTGACTCGTGAGAGAATGAGGCGCGTGTGAGATCCGCGTCTCTGACAGCAGCGGCTGCTCTTAAAGGGACAGTACACAGTAGCCACTAATTATATCTGTCGCTAAAGTTAATCAAAGAACAAAGGGAACAGAGAAAAACACTCACTGCTCTCGACTAAAGAACTTTTTTCTTTAGGCAGATTATCACTAATCTGTGTGTGCATTTATTTTCCTTGAGAACCAAGCAAGTCGACTCATGAAACCATTTGTTTATTAAATCGCATATCGCAATCGCAATATTGACCTCAATTATCGCAATATGACATTTTCTCCAAATCGTGCAGCCCTAATTTACAGTGTACATTATTTCACATTGATCTTGCATGTCTACATGACTTTAAGGCTTTGCAAGCAAATGTTGCACAGGAATAGTATGACATGCGAAATGATATTTGTACTTTTGATAGTTTTTTAAAACCCAGCCGACCTGAATATTATATTACAGTAGTTATAATAATGATTACTATAAGATTAGAATATTATAAAATAGTAATTATGGATGTAAATAATGTTTATTCTTGACAATCTATAGGTACTCGAATGGTATTTATATGGAAAAAAAGTGAGATGTAATTCTGATGCTTGTGATGTAAGTCAATGAGATCTTTATAACAGTATAGCAGATACTGACATAAAATGCATATATATATATAAATATCAATATCTGCAAATAATGTCTTAGTAAGATGATTTTTGAATAGTTTAATGATCAAAGCTCTGCAGCTTAAAACATAATGCAATGCAATACAATGATGATGGAGAGATAAACAAATAAACCTTCCTCAAAAGCATTATGATCATATTTGATAAAAAATGATGTGTGGATAATCAAGTAAACCGAAGCTGCGTCCGTCTGAAATATTACTAACAATATCAAAGGTATTCTTATGTTTCCTTGATATAATCAGAGCAGATTTGACAGCAGAAACACACGAGCTGAAGGAGGACGATTGTACAATTACACTAAAAGACTTTACTTGAGAAAAGAGTCTAAACTCTCAGTCAGAGACAGAAGGACTGGAGGAGACTGTGTGCGACAGGATTATCAGTGGAGTTTTGATCATGTTGATAATTTAAAGGCCTTTGAAATTTGTATTAAATATGATGCATTAATGCAACAAGTAATTTAGTCAGTACAATTCTGTGCTAACTAACATTAAAAGCAATGAAAACACCTTTCACTGAATTACTGGTCAAACAATACTTTTTCTTTTTAAATGGAAAGATTAAATCAGTTTTTTTTTTTTTTTACTTTGACCTCAGTGGAAATGTTATCATCAGATGTTTGTCAAGTATGCCGAAAGTTTATTGTAATTTATTTTTCACCTCAAATTTCTGTCATTTGCTCACCCTCATATCATTGCAACACCAAAAAGAAAGTCATACAGGTTTGGAACCACATGAGGGCGAGTAAATGATGATTGAATTCTCTGTGCGTTCAGGTGTGACACTTCAATCTCTTGCAGGTCATGTGACCACCTGGTCACGGTCTTCGAAGAACACAGGGACCAATAGCACATGGGTACGCCATGAGCAGAAGAAACCATCTGAGGTGAGAAACACTGTTTCACGCAAGTTTAAAGTCATCGTGAAATGTATATACGAGTGAAACGCTTCTGGAACAAGATAAAATGTGGGCGGAGCTTGATTGTGTCCGTGCGGAATTGATTGGATGGTTGTGATTTGCTATTGGCTGATCTCATGTGAGTGACAGGTTATAGCCCCGCCCTCGTCATCAGAGAAGAGAAGAGATGCTGCAAGAGGAACTTATTCTGATTCAACATTATTAAGACAATAATAAATAATTTAGAATAAACACTGCAATATTCTATAAAAAAAAACAGGAGTTGTCCATTTTTATTACATTTCAACTTTAATCCAAATTAAGCCAAATGTAAAGATTTGTATATAAAAAAAACAATCAACAGATTAATCTACTGGGTGGATGGCAAGATTTTCAGTGAGGTAAAGTCATTTTATATAAATAATACTACAATTTATTTTGTTTAGCGCCTTTAAAATTGCATTCTCAAAGCGCTTTACAACACAAGCAAGCACAACAATATAACTTAAAACACAAAGTAGAGAGCAAAAAAAGATATAACACTGAATTAATAAACAACAAAACAAGTCAATTAAAAGCAATCCTGCAATAAAACGTTTTAAAAATGATTAATGAGTATATGCATACAGTTACGTGACGTTAATGTTGGTAATATCCTAATGCCTAATTGTCCACTTTCAGCAGTTTAGAGCTAAACAATCAAGCAGTTGAGAATAGCTATATGCTATATATTGTTTGATTTATGTGAGAGTATTGAACATTTGATGTATTTGTAGGGGTTTTTAATGTGTGATTTAATGTTAATAATATTCATCCGTCCTAAACATCAAGTTCTTCAGATCTGTTGTGTTCTTATGAAAGGTCTGGAAGATTGTTAGTGAAGGTCATCTTTAAGTGCTTTTGTAATTGCTTAGAAAATGGCAAAGTATTTAATTCTTGCTTCGGTGCCGGTGAAAATGCCAGAAGAAAACATCCGTGATGAATGTTGCCAATGTCGTCGTGTTCTTTCAGGTGTTTCGGACCGATTTCATCACAGCCATGAAGTTGCCTGATTCCGCCCAGCTGAGCCCGGAGGAGTTCTGCTTCCTGTCGGACCCCTGGAGGCAGGAGTGGGAGAAGGGTGTGCAGGTGCCCGCCAGCCTGGAGGCCATTCCCCAGCCCGTGGTCAGGTGAGGTCCCGCCAGCTTTGAGTTAAAATATGCTTTTCTTACTTAGTATTTTTGTCTTGTTTCCAGTCCAAATATAAAAAAAAATTAAATCAAGATGCATTTGCCAGAAAAGTAAAATGCCATAAGATATCATGTCCTGTTTTCTGGGGAAATAAATCAAAACTAAAGGGATATTTCACCGCTGGAAAGATGAATGTGTATTTAAATTGGCTCATTTATGTAGAAATGTGAAATTTATTTTAGAAGTTGGAGCCTTCTAGACTGAGAAAAGCCTGAACATGTATTTTTGGCTCATGTGGATGAAAGACAACAACTCCCAGAATGCACTTGCTTCGCTGCTCTACGAGGCCACTCCCAAGCCACGCCTACCGGTTACAGAGGGCGGTATCGGGAGAAATGATACAGCTAGGCTACTAGTCGATATGAGGGAGGGAAGCACGGTCGTTCGAGAATACTACCGGGTTTCTACTGATACATGCGCTCCCGAAACTGCATTTTAAAGCTGGCGAACAGCTGTCACAGAAGCTTCATCAGATAACGCACTTCGTGACCACTTCCGATCTATGGACGAGCCAAACCTGTGAAAAACTTATCCCGTTTTAATTATTTTACCCAGTTGCACAGTGTAAATTGTGAATTGCATGCATGTAAAAAGTTGACAGAACGCACTTTCTGTACTTGTTTTGCACAACTTCAGTCACATTTACATGTGTTAATAATGTACATAAAAAGCAGTAAGTGATCACTTGGTCTAGATTTTGAATTTAAAGTCGACATGAAATCAAAATTGACCCTATTTACTTTGTTAGGGCATATTACTAGTCTTGTGGTGAACACTTAACCTGTGCAAGTTAATACACAGAAAAAAAAAATTGTTTGCCATGGTAATCTTTAATCAAAATCTGAAAAGTTACTTCCGGTCTGGAATGGCGTTCCTTCTCTGATGACGTCAGTTTGACGGCTTGGGTTGGGAAACGCGTAACCACTCCTCAAACCGTCAGTCTGCTATGAGCAGAGATGGAGAGGAGGAGCGCTGAAGTCAAACCCTGCCCTCGGTTCAATATTCCCTTTCACTGGGAAATACGTCACAACACTGGAGAAAAGTCGTTTGCAACTTCCGGTTCACGGGGACTTAAAAGTTAGTTCACCCAAAATTGGCCACTCACCCTCATGTCGTTACAAACCCGTGCGATTTTCATTCATCTTCTAAACACAAATGAACATTTTTAATGAAATCTGAGAGATATCTGTCCCTCCATTGACAGGCTACGCAACTACCGCTTCAAAAAGTTCATAAAGAGATCGTAAAACTAACTTAACTTAATTTAACTGCTTAAATTTGCACTAAACATGTTGTATTTACTTTGTAACAAAAGCTGTTCTATCTTGTTTTTCAATGGGGGCAAAAGAAAATCATGTCTTTTATTATTTAAAAGCAACATTTCGTGATATATATCGAATATCGTAAAATTTCGACAATATCGAGATATAAAATTTTTTTATGTATCGCCCCGCTCTAGTCAGAGTATATGTGCATATTCAGGGTTTGAAATGAACACCCTCCAGCCCGCCAATTGCGGGTAAAAACCAACTGTGGCGTGTAACACTGTCAAATCTCTGTTTACTCACTTTGCTGGAAGTTCGTACAAGACAAATCTGCGCAGATTTAGCGAAAATATTCAACTCGTGAGTCATGATATATTAAATACAGCGTATTGCAGAATCTGCTCATATCTGGCTCACTTGAACACACACGTCACTACACAACAAATAACGGCGCGCTTGTTCATTTGCATTGAAGCAATAGCGAAGATTAAAAAGCATTTGGTGAACAGAAAACACATTGTTATGTTCCAATATCCTACATTTTTTTTAATGTTCTTTGTCCTGTATTGATCTGTCCACCTAAAACACATGTTTGGTGATGAGGATGAAAGAGGAAGAGGAGATGCTGGATGACAGGATTTAGTTTGAATAAGAAATTAATGTATGAAATCATCCCACAAGAGGGCGCAAGCGAGCGCAATAAGCAAATATAAACCAACTCAAGCATCGCATCTGTTATTGAGATGAAATGACATTCACTTTTTAAAGTGCATTAACTTTTTAAACAATTGTTCTTAAATAAAATATAATTTCCTTAATGTGCTTTAGTGTAAATTAGGCTACAATAGTGCATAAAGCTGTGTTTGTGCATCAGTGACCTGAGAAAACACACTTCAACAGACGCTACTGAACTACATGAAACACTCACTTCTACTCACTACATCTACATATTGTTCGTCAAAAACACCAGACGCTCATCTGTATCTGCAGCGAGTGCTGAGCGCTTTCTGTTGACTGTGTTTCAGCTGATGTAACACACTCACACACACGCGCGCGCGCAGCTCTGACCGATGTGCAGGTTTGGTCAAGTGTGTCGTTGCACGACTTTTGCCGCTACCTGAGAGTGTTTTCATCACCAGGGAACCTTTTTCAAATGAGCAACTGATCGGCACCGCGCTGTACTGGGCTATAAGCTGTACTGGGCTATAAGCTGTACTGGGCTATAAGCTGTACTGGATAAGCTAACAGAAACACACCGCGTTAAGGCCCTTTCACACCGGACGCGTAATGGAAAAGCGTAACGAAAAAGCGAATAGCATCAGCTGCGACGCGAATTTGCGACGTCTGTGACGTTCAGAGCTTCAACATTCCAAAACTTTCGCGCCGACAGCTGAGAAAACATGGACACTTCATCATCATCATCATCATCATCCAGTGAAGACGAGCTTTTCATTTTCTTTAAAAGACAGAAAAGAAGGTTTTCACCCGATCTTACAGAACAGCGAGTCTGAAGGGGAGTATGAGCTAATGTCCACTCTTGGTTTCCTGTTCCTCTCTCCTGTTTCCCACACAGGTGTCCCTGAGGGTTTTCCACAGTTTTTTTGCGTCTTCAACTAAACACAGTGCGTTTTGTGACGTCAATACACATTACATGTAACACACGAAGTAACAAGTTAAAATCATTCGACTAGAAGCTGTAGATATCACACACAGAATGTATAGATACTAAAAGCAGCCCTAAATAATCTCACTACATTTTTGTTACATTTTCAAAGTAAACAAACCGTGTTTAGAAAGATTAAAAATTCTTTCTTTCTTTCTTTCTTTCTTTCTTTCTTTCTTTCTTTCTTTCTTTCTTTCTTTCTTTCTTTCTTTCTTTCTTTCTTTCTTTCTTCCTAACTAATCTTTCTATCTATCTATCTATCTATCTATCTATCTATCTATCTTTTTAACTAATCATTCTTTCTTTCTAACTAATCTTTCTTTCCTTTCTCTTTCTTTCTTTCTTTCTCTTTCTCTCTTTTTCTTTCTTTCTTTCTTTCTTTCTTTCTTTCTTTCTTTCTTTCTTTCTTTCTTTCTTTCTCTCTTACTAATATTTCTTTCTTTCTTTTTCTCTTTCTCTTTCTTTCTCTCTTTCTTTCTTTCTTTCTCTTTTTCTTTCTATCTTTCTTTCTTTCTTTCTTTTTCTTTCTCTCTCTTACTAATATTTCTTTCTTTCTTTCTAACTCCAAACTAAAGTCAAATGTTGACAGCTGGAGAGGCTCATTAGACTCCATTAGCTGCCCTTCTATGTACTATTTCTAATCAATTGAGACTCATTTTCCATTCTAATATTTCTAAACTGAAAACCTTCAAACTTCTACAAACTTTTAAAACTACTAAACTAAAACTTAAACTAATTAAAACTAAAAACCTTCAAACTTCAAGCTTTTAATACTTCTTCAAACTTTGGTACTAACAAACCATCTTTCTTTCTTTCTTCCTTTCTGTCTCTATCTTTGACGATAATAGCGTTAGCTTTCTATCCCAGATGTAGTTTAGCCTGCTAGCCTACACAGCACAGGACTATACAAAGACTAAAACTATCACACAACACACTCACAGTCGTGATAACCGAGTTGGTTGGAAATGCTACGCCACACATTGTCTTTCAAATCGTTGTCCTGGTAGTGTGTGATTGGCTGAAGCCTTTTCTGTCGCCGCAAAAGTAAAAAAAAAATCGACATCGAAGCGGGAAAAAATAAGTCGTTTTTTCGGCGCAGAACATTCGCGTTCGGTGTGGGAGCGCTCATTACACAAACAGCCGATCACAAAATAAAACCATTGTCCTCTTGACACACGGACTTGAATGCATTTGCATTTGCTTTTTTTTTTTTTTTATTCGATGAATATTCTAAATAAGAATTTTTATTTGACAGCCCTAATATATGTATAGTATTAGGGCACACATGTCTCTGCTTGACGAGATCTGTAAAGTGAGCAACGGAGTATGATGCACATATCACAGTGAAAAGTCCTGTCCTCTGAGCTTAACCTGAACCTGAAACTTTGAAGACTTGATGCATGCAGGATGAGTTGTGTGGGCATTGAAGTGTGTGTTTTCCCCCCAGGGAGCTTCCGGAGGTCAGTCGAATCCCATTCTTTTCACCGATCCAAACCCGGGGCCAGTCAGAGTTTGGCTTCGGAGAGTCACATGGTCTCGCTGAGCCGCTGAGCCGCTACGATCTGGATGATCTGGATGTGGCCTGGCTTGAACTGGTTAATACTGAATTCAGAGAACTAGGTAAGATTTATTGACCATCTAAAGCATTTTTCTTTAACGATGCAAGTTTGTTATTTTAAAACAAGACTTTGAATTCTTTGTGGAATTAGTCGAGTCACATGCATTTCTATTAGGGGTGAAACGAAACAGTGCATCGATTACAAATCCTGACAATCTTGAAACATGCATTTTTGAATCGTGAATCATTTGTTCTGGTCAATAATTGATTCAAAATGATAAATGAATCACAATTCGATTCAATGCTTTTAAATATATAAGCGTTAAAAGATTACATGTGCGTATGAAAGTATAGTTTCTACATTTCTACAGCTCAGACTGATTTTAAGTTGCTCTGAAATGGTTAATTCCGTTGACAGTACCTGAGCAGTCGAAGTAAAACCCAGCTTATTCAAGGACACGCGTTTATGGCATGGATAAAGAAAGGAGCTAAAACATAATCATGAAGTGTCTGAAATGTATTCGACAGTTCTGCTGAATGATTAAAGAAGTGTAACTTAATGCAGTGTTATGAACCGGGCTTTTCTTACTATCCAGCGAAGAAAAGTTAGTTTAGGAGTAGTTGAGAAGGTCAGTCTATCCATGTTTAATGGATCTGAAACACTGTAGCCTTTACATTAACGGTTCAACACTGTCCTACGCAACAGTTAACATCAACTAACAATACTTTTAAGCCTTTTTAAGTCTTGGCTTATGCAAGTTTCTACATATGACAATTGAATAGGCTATTAAAATAATGTAATGTAGCATTATTAAGAACTAGCATGATCTAACAAAAGTAGCATGATCTAACAAAAGGGACCCCCCCCACACACACACACACCCCACACCCCCACTCTCTGACCCTTGAAGGTACAGTATATTTCACATTAGGGATGCAGCAATATGAACATTTTGGCCCATACCGATAACCAATAATTCTTTATATTTGAAAGCCGATAACCGATATATTGGCTGATAAATCTAAATCCAAATTTTTTTTTTTATATCCAATCATATTTCAAGCAGTTCAAAACCATCATGTTGAACAGTGCGCATCTGAACAAGCATTCCCTCGGCTATGTCATCAGTGAACAGTTGAGAAAGAAACTCGATGTTTGTCAGTGTATTCTGTCTTAAAGTGACAGCAGACTAATATTACTGATGTGTCAATAATGTTAATAAAACAACAAAATACAGCTTTAACAAAGATAAACCTATATTTAATTCCTACAGTGAACAAAGTGTTATTTTACATTTAGGCTTAATTATTAATTTCTGTATATGAATTAGGGATGTGCACGATTCGATCTGTAATTATTATTCGAAAAATAAAATACTATTCGAATTTTATCGCATTTATGAAGCCGTAAATACTTTGCGGGTCGTAAATGCAGTGAATCCCTGATAAATCCCAAGCACTAACTCGCAGTTATAATTAAATGCACTGGGTGGCACTGTGGCGCACGTTTAACAAGTTGTTTGTATTTTATCATAATGTCGTCGTCTGCCTCGCGAAGTTTGGAATTACTAGTCGAAAATGAGGTTACTAAATGATTTTACAAAATGGAATTACTTTTGATCAAATTAATTAATTAATCTGGAGTTATAATATCATCACCACAATGAGAAATCACATGAAATCCAAACAGCAGTCGACTGAGGAAAGACAGCTGTCCATCACTGCATCACGACTGCAGGTAAGCGCAGCTGTTACGTGCGAGTGATCCGAAATGATAACTTATCTAATAGTAAAATGATTTTGAGGTATATTCTTCCTTTAAGTTTTCTTTGAGAGAGAGGTTTAAGAACAGAAAACGCAAGGTGCTGTTAGAAACTTAGAACTAGAACACCGTTATCTTTATTTCTCTGAAACGTCTGTCAGCGCAGCGCGTTTTCTCACTCGAGCATAAATTGCTGGCGGCGTCCCTCCATGTGGATATTATTGTTTTCTCAACATAAACGTGAAACAATATAAACACGATAATCATATGCTGACTCGAGTGTATGTACGTTCTGTATGATAACTGGCGCAATCTGCTACTCTGCTTTATTAGGCGTTTTTTTCCGTTCGCGCTGCTTGAGCTTATATCCTTTTGTTCTTATTTTTTTTTTTTTTACACATAGGCCTACTGTTTAATGTTTTCAATTAAAAGAAAACTTTAACACGTTGTAAGCTTGTTGTGTATATTGCCTAATCGTAAGCTTCTTCAGAAATGGTGACAAAACTTTAAAAAAAAAATTACCTTAAAAAAAACTTATTTTTCGTTAAACGTCATTTAAATAAACGAATATTCGAATTTTATGAGCCCGAATATTCGAATGCAATATTTTTGAAAAATGCCCATCCCTAATATGAACACTACTGTTAGACTTTGTTATTTAGTATTATTCTCTGCTTGTAATTTGTGTATTTGTTCTTATTTTATTACTGATTGTTCACTTGTTATTAATAATGTTTGAACTTTTATCAGTTAGGTGTTATCAGTTATACTGTGGTAAACGAGTCATGTGAATAATACAATGCTTAATAATACAATGGTGCTGAGTTTTGTGATTCGGTGCAGCACTAGAGTCCCGATTCTCTCCTCTTCTTCACCTGTGTGTGTGTGTGTGTGTGTGTCCTGTGTTCACCTCTCCTCTTCTCTTCTTCACCTGTGTGTGTGTGTCCTGTGTTCACCTCTCCTCTTCTTCACCTGTGTGTGTGTCCTGTGTTCTCCTCTCCTCTTCTTCACCTGTGTGTGTGTGTCCTGTGTTCACCTCTCCTCTTCTTCACCTGTGTGTGTGTCCTGTGTTCTCCTCTCCTCTTCTCTTCACCTGTGTGTGTGTGTGTGTGTCCTGTGTTCACCTCTCCTCTTCTCTTCTTCACCTGTGTGTGTGTGTGTGTCCTGTGTTCTCCTCTCCTCTTCTCTTCACCTGTGTGTGTGTCCTGTGTTCTCCTCTCCTCTTCTCTTCTTCACCTGTGTGTGTGTCCTGTGTTCTCCTCTCCTCTTCTCTTCTTCACCTGTGTGTGTGTCCTGTGTTCTCCTCTCCTCTTCTCTTCTTCACCTGTGTGTGTGTGTGTGTGTGTCCTGTGTTCACCTCTCCTCTCCTCTTCATCTGTGTGTGTGTCCTGTGTTCTCCTCTCCTCCTCTCTTCTTCACCTGTGTGTGTGTGTGTGTGTGTGTGTGTGTGTGTGTGTGTCCTGTGTTCACCTCTTCACCTGTGTGTGTGTGTGTATCCTGTGTTCACCTCTCCTCTTCTCTTCTTCACCTGTGTGTGTGTGTGTCCTGTGTTCACCTCTCCTCTCCTCTTCATCTGTGTGTGTGTCCTTTGTTCTCCTCTCCTCCTCTCTTCTTCACCTGTGTGTGTGTGTGTGTGTGTGTCCTGTGTTCACCTCTCCTCTTCTCTTCTTCACCTGTGTGTGTGTGTGTGTGTGTGTGTCCTGTGTTCACCTCTTCACCTGTGTGTGTGTGTGTGTGTGTGTCCTGTGTTCACCTCTCCTCTTCTCTTCTTCACCTGTGTGTGTGTGTGTGTGTGTCCTCAGCGCTGCCAGAGCTGGACGAGCTCACCATGGAGCAGGTTGTGCTGGAGCTGGAGAGCCGGTGTCAGCAGAACATGCAGCGGGCAATCGAGACGGAGGAGGGCCTGGGCATCGAGTACGACGAGGACGTGGTCTGTGACGTGTGCCGCTCGCCCGAGGGGGAGGACAGCAACGAGATGGTTTTCTGCGACAAGTGCAACGTTTGTGTGCACCAGGTATTCCATCAAACAAATTACCCACATTGCATAGAGACAGAGCACATTTAGGCCACGCCCACACCGGGGGGGAAACAATCCAACCGTCTCCATTGACTTTGCATTGCGAGAAGCTGTGTGTGACAGGGTGTACAGCAAACAAGCTAAACAACCCAGAAACAAGTTTTTATAAGTTGTCGACCTCAAAAAACGAGCGTTTAAGACACAAGAGTGGATACAGGCACTTGAGAGAGCACAGCGTGTCATATTACTCTGAGAACTAACTTACGCCCACTGGAGGCGACCGGATAGCTTAGCTTACAGAAATATAATCTATAAAACTTGACATTTGTATATTTGACTTACCAGTGACTAAATGTTTACTGCACACGTAGTGTATTTTTAGTGCACACTGAGTGTCAGGATCCCACAGTTTGCCCATTCACTCCAGCCTGAATCCACTTTTGTGTCCTTAAACGCTCGTTTTTTGGGGTCGACAGCTTATAAAAACGTATTTCTGGGTTCTTTAGCTTGTTTACACCTTGTCACATAGCAGCTTTTAGACATTGTTTATGATGCGTGTCGCTTTGTCTCTATTGAGTCTACTGCTAATGCTTGAGCGCTGGAGTTAAAGTCACCATAAAATCAAGAGCGACAATTCTTTTTACAGGATGTTGCAGTGTTTAGCATACAAGTTTTATTACTAAAAGACGTAAATGACATTTGCATGTACTCTAAATTAAAGACACAAGTTGCACTGAATGTCAGCTTGATTATTTTGCTCAAGATCAGGATTTATTGAGTCCACATGTCATGAACACTAGAAACTCTTCTTCTAACCACAGGAGATCTGCCGTTACACACACACAACTCTGAGATGCTGTTTGCGAATGTTCGTTGGAACGATGGTTTCGGGAAACACAGACTCGTTGAACTATGATGATAACGTTTGAACGTGCGAACATAGTTGGCTAACGGTGCTTTCGGGAAACACACCCCTGATTTGTGCACATTATTGGTTGTGTTGAGAGAAGAACTGTTTTCTCCTCCTGCAGGCGTGTTACGGGATCCTGAAGGTGCCGCAGGGGAACTGGCTGTGCCGGACCTGTGCTCTGGGAGTGCAGGCCAAATGTTTGCTCTGTCCCAGAAGAGGAGGAGCTCTCAAACCCACTCGCAGTGGAACGAAGTGGGTCCACGTCAGCTGTGCCTTATGGATCCCTGAGGTATCAAATGAAGCTAGTCTGGGGATACTGGGTATAAGTACGGGTGTAACAATACGTCGATATGGATCGATGCATCGATCAAACGTCTAACGATGCCACACGTAAAATATCGATATGCGGTACCTTTATTTCAACACTCTCCTCATCCTTACGTAACGTCCGTCTACACATTTCTGCCAAAGCGCGCATTTTCGTTTACTCCCCATTAGGGCTGGGCGATATGGCCTAAAAAAAAAATCCCCGATTTTTTTCACAAAAAATCCGATTTACGATTTAAATCGATTTTTTTTTTCCTTCCCCTACTTAAAATCAATCTGCAGATGACAAAGAAATTGTTCAAAACAATTTTTAACTTTATTTTGTTTTGAATTTCCCTTCTGGGATTTGATTTGGATTTTCCCCTTGGGGTTAAAGTGCAATCAGAAACAACAAGGGATTGGGATTGGTGGGGAACGTGGGAAAAAAATGTACATCACAATAAAGTGTATTGTCATTGTCAAAACATTTGCAGGGTCCCCGCGGGGTCTTAGAAGCATTGAAAAAGTCTTAAATTTGATAATCTCAAATTAAGGCCTTAAAAGCCTTGAATTTGGTATACAAAGTCTTGAATTTCGTTACAAAGGTCTTAATTTTTTTTGCCTTTTCTATGATTAAATTCATACCGTAACAAAATTAGCTGTTACTAATGTAGACTAATTAAAAATTAGTCGCGTAACGTTGAGTGCACCTATAGAAGTCATAGAAGAACGCGCGAAAGCGCGCGCACCCGTTACGATGGTTACTAATCAGAGCTTTTCTGTTAAAAGAGCATGTTTTCTACCCGGTCTTTTCAGTAGTATCTGGCCACAACCATCCACGCGCGCTCTCTCTGCATTGTTGAAGAAGCGCGGATGATCTGAAAACACAGACAAGCTGGAGTTCAGCGATCTTCATTTGAGAATATCTGTCACGAGCCGCTTGCGCTGTTTGTGCGACTAAATCTGCGATCAAAATGCAGGCTGATATACAGCAGTGTTTTTAATGTTGATCATTATGCGAGCAAGAATGCAATGTTTCCCAACTATCCACACGATTTCAAATGTGACATTGATTTTATACAACAGTAAAAAAAAAAAAGGGTAACATTAAGTGATGTACTAAATTTTAAACAGGCTTATTGCTCTATTTTGCAACAAAATCTGTGGCTTTGACAAAGACAATGAGTTACCGCCACCTACTGGCGATTTTAATGTCATATTTTTATTAATATTAAACGCTTTTTAACATTGAATATTTATTGAACATTGTTTAATTTAAAACATTATTTTTTTTTTTATTATTATAAAGGTGAAAAATGAAATGGAAAAATCGATTAAATGGGGCAAATATTGTCCCTTAATGGAAAGATGTGACTGCAGTCGTGGAAGAGAGGGGGTACGGCACTCTAAAAAATTGGAGAACTAAGGAAAAGGGATATGTAGAATTGCACAAGTGCTACTGCTAAAGAGTGCAATGTCAATACAGCCTGTTAGCTTAATTTTAATTTCTCATAAGCTTAATCGAATTGGCCTAGAGAGAATAATTATGACATTTTCTGTCTAAAGACTACATATAAAATAGTTACCAAAATTAAAGTAACTGCAGTTTGACTAAAAGTAATGACTAAAAGTTGACAAAAAATGCAAACACATTTCGTCAACTAAAACTATGAAAGGCAGAATGACTCAAATGTGACTAAGACCAATAAGCATTTTCGTCTGAAGATGAAGAGTAAGACTAAATCAAAAATGGCTGCCAAAATTAACATTGGCCTACACACGTGCGCGCTACAACGCTGCTGCGTATGTATTAAATATGACTGATAATTTAAATAAAATGTTTTATTGTTAATGTATACAGTTTAATGTATAATGTTTAAAATGTATACAGATTTGACATTTTCCCCTCATACTTCTGTCGGAATTGGTACGAAGTTGGCATTGAATTTCATTTGAAATGGTATTAAAAAGGTCTTAAAAAGCCTTGAATTTAAGTTGGAGGATCCTGGGGGTACCCTGATTTGGTAACTAAACAGAATTTTATTAAGTTTAGTGACAACACAATGTTTACATGGTAGTCTACAATGACTGGTAGGCTATGCTATTGTTTTTATTATTGCTTTCACAATTTCAATTCAATTCTTGTGATTTGATTCTGATCTTGATTCAATATCGATTCCTTTGGATAAATACTAGGTACAGTAGATACATGTTAATTTAAAGGCCTTTCAGCTGGTATTATTATTAAAGGTTAAAAATAACATCTCAAATTAAATATAATGTGTTTTTTTATAATAAGTTCAACATTATAATATTTTAATGATATATATAGGTAAAAATATAATAAATATGTAATATAGTTATCATATTTAGCAAAATACTACTCTCTACAGCAATTATTTTAAAGTCCAACTAACGTGCTATGGTCATTAATGGGCTTTCCAGAGGTAAAAGTAACTTTACATGACGTATTGTCCTCCAGCTGTTATTATAGACCTATTTCCGCAGTAGAAAAACACAGATCGATCGATTTTATTTCATTTCGGTAAGTTGAACTGTATCTTTCAAATTACCTATTGATCCTTCGTGTTTATTTAGCCTACTATTAACTAGTAGTAAAGAGTAACAGATGATCGGTTCACGTGCCGCTTGAACTCTGTCAGCGATCTGTCAAGCGCCAAAACGGTGTTTATTGTTTGAATTTCGTAATTAAATCGACTGAATCTGAGACTTTGTTTCATAGCAATAGTAACCTTCTCTTGTCTGTCGGTGTCAGTGTCCTCTTTGCTTCGCGACTTTTCTCTGCGTGAGAAAATGGATGTGTTGCGTGAGAGCGTTTAAAAAGTGACGATTGCGTGAGTCACACGGTGAATTCGTGAGAGTTGATGGCTCTGCGGATTCAGTTTGTAAGACTGTAGGTTGTTTTTTGGCGGGTGTGTTTGTGCTGCCGCGGTCTTGCCGTGTTGTTTGTGTATCTCTATGCCAAACGCGCGGGGGAAGAGCTGAGCCTGTTCGGAGCTACGGGAGCCCAGAGGGGAGCGTTGGCGAATGTTAAAGAGAAAATCGATTTATCGCCCAGCCCTACTCCCCATACTGTCTGCCGGTGTGTCTTTGAATGAACTTTAATTTAGTAAGTAACCTGTATTTTTATAATTGTTATTATTACTTAATCAAAGCAACCCAGCTGCAGTTTGATTGACAGTTATCTGTTTTTGCAAATGAACTCTTCTGTTGGAAATGTCCCAAATGGGAGAGGCTGTGCAATTTTCAAAGAGTTTAAGGCGAGACACGGCAGGCAAAAACATTGGGGTTTTTTACTGGTCAATTTTGAGATTTCTGGATATTTGTCTTCAATAACATGTCTTCTTTCAGACTTGTGGTGAAAAAAAGTCCGAAATACACATTTAGGTCTTTATTTTATTACGCTTTGTCTGTTTGCGTCTGTAGATTTCTCATAAATTCAACAAAAGTTTGCGTTCTTAATCAACATGCTGCTCCGCGATCGCTGCCTGCACCCTGTCATCACATGCACCACTGGAAAGCTCACAATGCTGTCGGATCCAAATATGGTCATTTCCTTTTTATCAGCAACCAATCGTGAAAGTAAAAGGGCTGAATGCGCAATCTCATTGGCTGATGATAAATCTTTAAAGCCCGTTTTCTCAAAATGACTTTTCTCTCATTCTCCAAGTCCGAAATCTCCACTTCAGTAGCACCTATATACACCAAACTTTCCAGTCTTGTACCTAGTTATATTATGAAGACATTTACTGAGGGATTTGTAAATATATTATTCCTAGCCTGATTTATATAACATTTTATTCCAGAAATCATGGCGAAAATCATTTTTTAAGGCTATTGACAGTATATTCTGATTTACAGGATAACAAAAGTAGATATCCATAAATCCCTCTGTCATTTTTTCCCATCTAATATGTGAACACAATGAAAAAATTTATTTTAACCTGGCTTTATCCAATTTAAAATATATGCAAATTAGCGCATATTTAATTAGATATTGCCTAATTTGCATATTTAAACATTAAATTACAGAAAACTTGTAATACATTTTTTTCTAATCTTAATGTAGGTAATCAACTGGGAAATTTTCATGGTGATATCTGCTAGTTAAAAGTTTTACCCTATTCACCTGTAGTGTCTCGCCTCTAAACGTTCATATTATATATTTTGGTTGCATTTGTGAGTTCATAAAAATAACTCGTTGTGTAAACTTGGCACATAATATCTTAATGGTAGATATCGAAATAGCCCTGAATCGAATCGTAATCGTATTGCAGAATTTTTCCCGGGAAATATCGTATCGCTGACTTAGAGAATCAATATCATATTTTATTGTGATGAACTGTCCGATTTACAGCCCTAGCTATAAGTGGTGTTTAATTTTAGGGATGGTTTCGACAGTGAATCCTGGATGAGAGTATCATCCGAAACCCCAATTTTTGCCTCACTTTTTTTAAAAGTTTGATGTGTAAAGTCAGCAAATTCAATGGTGATTGTTTACTTTATTGATTTGTTGTAGCCCTAGTTGAGTTGAAATTCACTTTTGATTGAATTTTGCCTCACAAATGATTGTCTGATAGAAGATGCAGTAAAGTATTACAATCATAAACATGTCACCTTTCACAATCAGCTCACTCTTGTCAAGTGCTACAAAACATGTGCACACGTATTCATCTGGAAGACGACAAAGGAGAATTGTGATTAGCACACGCAATAATGGATGAAGTCTAATTGAAATATTTCCTCTTTGTCTTGTCATGTGATTGAAAGGAAAGCTTTTGAGCTGGAAATTGTTTGGTCAGGTTGGGGGCAAGATGTTTCTGTAAAGGCGTAACAGATTTAGCGCTCTATTTTACATGCAAAAGGCTTCTGAATATCCAGAGGAGGACAAAAGAAGGTTTGACAAGAAGATAAGGACTCAAAGAGGGATTTTTGAAAAGCCTGGCCAAAATGGGTGTTCCAGTGAAATGTACAGAAATTGAAGAGCGAGGCAGTAACAATAGCCGAATGATGAGCGATGTAGAAAGCCACAAAAGTGAGTGAAAAGGCTCATTGAAACTGCTGTGCGGCGGCTGATGAATGAACACATGAGTTTCCACGTCTTTCAGACGCAGTGAATTTGATTATATTCCCCATTCCTGCTAATTTCATCTGTAACACGTTTGAGAGGATTGGGGGAAATACTGTAGTGTTACAATGCAAAGCTTAATTCCTTGATAGTAGGGTCGGGTATCGTTTTAATTTTATCGATTCGTATTTTCGATTCCGCTAAGGTTAGACGTAAGGTTAAACCTTAGATATCATTCACATTTAGTCTTATTTGCAAACCATTTAATTGTAGCTGAATTTCATGAACAAAGATCAACAGGCTAAAGAACACTTACACAGGGAACGCTTGCCTGTGGTTTAAAAACACCATAGAAAAACAACTAGCCTAACTAATATACATTTCAAGCATTATTAAAGACAAGTAAACACTTAAAAAATTTGCCATCGCAGCAAATGGATAAAACTGAACAAAGATACGATTGAAATAAAGTGTTTTATAATTTTCAGATATTCAGGTACAGAAACTAATCAAATGTAAAATAACACTGCACTTTATAAATAAAATACATTACAAATATAGTTACAAAAGTTATTCATTGAAGAACGAGTTTCGAGAAATGAAACGAGAAATTCATTTACTTTCTTTTGTTGTTTGATTAGTGTTATTATAGAGACGGCAGCAGGAATATTAGGCTGCGTTCACACCAAACACGAATAGAGCGTCTGGCGCGAGTGATTTCAATGTTAAGTCAATTTAAAGACTTGTTTACGCGCGCCTGGAGGTCCTGCGGCGCGAATGAGGCGTTTAGCGCGGCGGACGTGAATTCGCCTCATTCGCGCGAATAGAGCGTCTGGCGCGATACGCTCGTTACACGCAAATGATTTTATTTGGTGCTTTTTGTGCATTCACGCGTTTGAGGCGAATTCGGGTCTGATGCCCGAGTTGAAAAGTCTGAACTTTGCCGTCTGTTCACGCCGCGTTAACCAATCAGGAGCCTGCTTGCTGCTGTCACGTGGTGAAGTGACGGGAGTCACTCATTCAAAATGGAGTATAGCAATAGCAATATAGCAGAATATAATATTCAATATAGCAGTTAACTGAGTATCACTAGAAAGTGAGTATATACTAGTGAGTATCAGAAAGAGCACCAACAGTCGTATCCGTACCACAGTTTGAAAAACACTGATAGTTTTTCAATATTTAATATACTGTATTTAAAATTTCATATACATTTTCTAACCGAAGACAGATGGACAGGCGCTCTGCAGCTGGGATAGAGCGGTAACTCGGATGCGGTAACTCTCTCGATGAATGCTCGATCAACATCTGCTATCTTGCAAACAGACAAGCGGATTTCGCCTCAAACGTGCGTCAATTTCGCTTCAAACTTTTGCTTTTTACGTGCGTCAATTTCGCTCTGGACGCGCGAATGGATTCAAAATGTTCAAGCGTCCAACTAGACGCGGTAGACGCGAATTTGACGCGCTATTCGCGTTTGGTCTGAACGCACAGTTAGGCTGCTTTCACTTTAAGAGCTGCACGGATCCAATATACTGATACACATGCGCCTGCAGCTCTGAAAAAGCTTGAATGGTTTAAAATCACTTTTTCTGTACGCACGTTTTGGATGTGTGCTCTGCACAGAAAACACGAGTCTTCTCTCGCTTGAATGGTTTAAAGTCATATTGAAATGCTCACAGAGGAATCAATAAGAATTTTAATCTGATTCCTGACCTCAAGGATTCGATTCCAGAATTGAAATAGATTTTCGATTCACAACCCTAATTTTTAAAGATTTGAACTTCAATCTAACATGAAAGTGTCGCACCATAGAGATGCTTTCTCTCATGCTCATTGTGCTGTAGATTCTGCTGTAGATCGTTTGTCCTCTTGCATCAAAATTAAATTGTGTTCTAGTGCAGTGGTTCTCAATCCTGGTCCTGGGGACCCACAGCTCTGCACATTTTATATGTCTCCTTTATCTGACACACCCAGTTCAGTTCATTAGAGCTCTTTCCTAACGAGATGATGATCTGAATCAGGTGTGTTAAATGAGGGAGACATACAAACTGTGCAGAGCTGTGGGTCCCCAGGACCAGGATTGAGAACCACTGTTCTAGTGTACTAGGTAGCTCTGTTTTTGTCTACACTAGCCGTTTTCCCACTGTCGGGTCAGTAGGTACTACCTACCTGTTTAGCACCCTAAAACCCGCCTTAACACGCCTCCATAGAACAACGTCACACAACCATTTCACCAGCTGACTGAAAACTAGCTAGATCGCAAAATGAGCATGACAGAATCGAACGTTTGGTTTTTACTTAGTAATTTGTTTAGTATGTGTGGTTCTATGAATATGCAAATGAGCCCCGCCTCCACTCCCTCACTCAGCTCAGAGATCCACTCGTTGACGATCACACGTTGATCTGATTGGTTTTTGTGAAAAATTTGATTGGGTTTTGTGAAATTTTGTGACGTCAGAAACACCAGTGATTTCACACCGTGTTTTTGAGACTGTCTTTGGTTCAAAGGAGAGAATACTCAGCAATGGTGTCGACTTGGATTCCAGCATCGATAATTGACCAATGTTTTGCAATAAATGTTTTTTACAGTGACAGTAATTTATTAATTTTCTCAGAAATGCACATCAGTCATGCTGAATCAAACTGGTATTTACCATTTCACATACCTTTTCAGTTGCATCTGCATCCATTTATGTGTGATCACAGGAATGCTCAAAACATCTCCATTAAGGCTTTTTAGTCCAAAGGCTTACACATTAAAAACATTTTTTTTGCTAAAATATCATGTTTATGTCACATTTCTTTAGAAAGAGTGAGCATTTCTATAAATTTTCCATGAAATTATGTGATCAGCTAGAGCAATAGGGGGAGCTCACGAGCAGACAACAGGAGTAATGAGTTATACAGAGTGCATGTTATTCATGACATTTATGCTGATGCATGATATGCGTAATATGATTACTACTTGTTTTCTGACTTGTTTCCATGTCCACACAGGTGAGCATCGGCTGCCCTGAGAAGATGGAGCCCATTACAAAAGTATCACACATCCCAGCCAGTCGATGGGCCTTGTACTGTAGCCTGTGCCGGGAACACACAGGCACATGTATACAGGTGAGAGGCGAGGCAGAAGAAGCTTTCACCTGCTTTAATGCTTTTAAAGAACTAAGGGAGGATTGGCTACTTCATAAAGTCCAGTCAAATTTATTTCTATAGCGCTTTTCAGAATACACATTAGGCTATTTCAAAGCAGCCTTACAGAAAATCATGTTAATGTTTGTAATATCTTAAAGTCAATAATTGTATCCCTTAAAACTCATTTTTGATCACCAAAATTATCAAACTTCTTTTTTATTTTTATTTTTTGCTTTTAAATATCTTGTAACTCGACACCCTTGCCTTATTTAGTATACGTGGTTCTATGAATATGTAAATGAGTCCCGCCTCCACTCACTCACTCAGCTCAGAGATCCACTGGTTGACAATCACACGTTGATCTGATTGGTTACAAGGTCGTTTGTGACGTCAGAAACACCAGCGATTTCAAACCGTGTTTTTGAAATTGTGACATTCAATCTTGTGTTCATTTTTACAGTCATGTTCTTGTGATAGCCATCAGTGCATCTCCTTTGACGTAGGAGCTAGCGATGACATGTAATGATGT
Source organism: Rutilus rutilus (assembly GCF_951802725.1). NCBI lineage: Eukaryota > Metazoa > Chordata > Actinopteri > Cypriniformes > Leuciscidae > Rutilus > Rutilus rutilus. The sequence goes on from NC_140231.1 coordinate 2,310,124, forward strand.
AGTAGTGGTGTCCCATTTCTTAACCCAGAATCAGATCAGTCTGATTCATAAACTTTTTTTAACATTTTCACGAATAATGGCTGAAATCTGGTCACTCAACTTCAGAAGAATTAGGGAGTACCGCAGTGTAGCAAGTTGTATTGTAATGATATTTGGTCCTTGAACCTTTCTTTTTGCCTTCCTGTTTTGGAAGGACACGAGGGTGAGTAAATGATGACAGAATGTGAAGCGTTTTTGAGGTGAAACACATGCCGTTCTGTGTCCACAGTGCTCCATGCCATCCTGCGCCGTGGCCTTCCATGTGACCTGTGCGTTTGACAATGGACTAGAGATGCGCACCACTCTGGCAGAGAACGACGAGGTGCGCTTCAAATCTTTCTGTCTGGAGCACAGCTCGTGCTCGAACAACGGCGTGAGTGCAGAACCGCGCCTGGATCTTCCCGGGATGCTTTCGGACCGTCTGAAGCAGGAACAAGCCGAACGGGAGAAAGCCAGCCATCGCAAGCAGAAGCTGCAAGAGCTTGAAGATGAGTTCTACAGATTAGTGGATCCCAAGGATGTTGCGGAAAGCCTTTCGCTGCCAGATGCTCACGTGGACTTCCTCTTCCAGTACTGGAAACTGCGACGAAAGGCCAACTTAAACCAGCCGCTGGTGGTCCTCAAGAGGGACGAGGTGGACAATCTGGCCCAGCAGGAGCAGGACGTTCTGTATCGGCGACTCAAGCTCTTCACTCACTTGCGTCAGGATCTGGAGAGGGTGAGTGTAGCATCTCTCAGTAATCTATAATGATCGTTTCAAACAGGTTTCCTGAACATTATTATTCAGGCATTATTTAGGGATGAGTCAGGATTTTCGAATATTCGATTATTTGATTTAATTATAGAATATCGAATAGGTTGTGCGATTATTGTCCAAAAAAAAAAATCCCATTGTTTTCGCATTCATGTAACCAGAGGGTGACGCTGCCAATAACAGCTGTCACAAAGAACCGGCAAAAGTAATGATTATGAATGTGTCAAATATATTAAATATAGGGCTGCACGATTTGGGGAAAATGTCATATTGCGATAATAGAAGTCAATATTGCGATTGCGATATAATAAACAAATGGTTTCATGAGTCGACTTGCTTGGTTCTCAAGGAAAATAAATGCACACACAGATTAGTGATAATCTGCCTAAAGAAAAAAGTTCTTTAGTCAAGAGCAGTGAGTGTTTTTCTCTGTTCCCTTTGTTCTTTGATTAACTTTAGCGACAGATATAATTAGTGGCTACTGTGTACTGTCCCTTTAAGAGCAGCCGCTGCTGTCAGAGACGCGGATCTCACACGCGCCTCATTCTCTCACGAGTCACAACTCTTCACGTTCATCATAAGACTGCTCTTATGTTATGAAGATACTCAACAAAAAGACATTTTGGCATAATTGTGTGTGTTATTGTTCGTTCAAGCTCGAAAGAGAACTGTATTCTGGGCTGTTTTGTGCACACGCACGATATTAGCGCGAGTCTTTCTGTGTGTCACAGTCAGGACTAGAGTTCTCAACGGGTCGGGTCGGCCCGACAAACCCGACGGGACCCGCGGGTTCGGGTCGAAAATATAATCAAATGACTCGGGTCGGGTCGGACCTCGGGCTTAATCTTTTCCGCTCAGTAAAAAACATTTATTAATCATCGCTGCTGTTCACCGTAAAGAAAGTCTGGCTGCTGTGTAACGTGCATCATGGACAGGGGCGGGGGCAGACCTGACGCCGCTGCGTGCGCGGCTGCGAACCTTTATAGCCTGGAGAAGAAGATGGAGTTGGTGAGAAGTAAACTTGCCGCAGGTGAATTCACCGTCACTACTACAGCCTATTTATATATTTAAAGTTTATTGTTTCAGTTGTTTGTATTGTTAAAAGGCGTGAACATTAAAGGTTGATTTGAATTCCCATCTGCTGGTCATGATAATACGTGTATGAGAGAAAAAAAAAAAATCCGACGCGGCGTCGGGCCGCGGGCCGGGTTCAGGCAGATAATTCATGTTTATGTGTCGGGTTACATCGGGTCCGGGCTTTAAAAGCCACGGGCCGGGTCGGGTCGGGTTGTAATTTTCAGGCCCGTTGAGAACTCTAGTCAGGACATTCATAGGCAGCGCGTTCATTTTGGCATACATGTGTGTTGTTCGTTCTACCGCGAAAGAGAACTTGATACTGCCGCGCGTCTATCTGTGGGTCGTGTGTGTTTGTGTCAGGAGGACATTCACTGACAGCGCGTTCTTTCTTGTCTTATCGCGCATGAATGGTTTAAAAGCATTTGCATGAATAAGAGCGGGATCATGTAACACTAGCCAAAGAATGCCAAAAATTAACAGATGCTGCGTTAATTGCGTTAACAGCGCTACTTTGTTTGTTTAATATAAAATCGCACCATTTTGCGTCATATAATCACGTAGGCTTGACATCGCGATTGCGATACGATTAATCGTGCAGCACTAATTAAATTCATTTTAATTGTTTATTAAAGGGGTCATCGGATGCAAAATTCACTTTTATATGGTGTTTGCATATAAATGTGTCTTTGCAGTGTGTGGACACAACCACCATACAATGAAAAAAAATCTCAATTCTCAAAAAGTCTAAACACTCTCAATAATCAGGCCGTTTGGTGATGTCATAATGCTCATGCTCCGCCCACGACCGCTGACGGACTGTCCCGTATTAACATATTTCTGCCCTCAGGCATTCGACACCCCCCATGGAAGAGAGGGGTGGGTTGAGCAGTTGCTCATTATCATTTAGAGAGACATGCACCGAAACGGGTCGCTGTAAACAGAGCTGTTTTTCAGGAGGTATTGAGGAATTTTAACCAAAGTATATTATAAACTTTACATGAACACCCTAAAGAATCATCCCAACTTGTGGAAAATGGGCATCCGATGACCCCTTTAATAAGCTAGTGTTTTCTGTGTCAGTGTCGGCTGCAAAGATGAAGTTGACGATGCTGACTCGCCATCTTCGCAGTAGTGAACGCGCCTATAGAGAGAAGTGCACATTTCATACGGATTACATTAAGCAGAGAGATATTCCTTTCTTCAGGAAGAATATTAACAAATTAAAGAATTTGAGCCAGGGATGTTTCTGAAATTTGTTTGATTTGACATGGAATGACGTTACTGTGTTTGCAGGAATATTCACTAGCTAACTCATACTGTATCGTCATCATGAAAACCTCTTTGTCGGGGTCAATGTTTAACAAGACTGTTCAGCTTCAACTCTGATTAAAAACTCCCATACCTGTTGCTTTCTAGTAATCCTGAAGACCTTGATTAGCTTGTTCAGGTGTGTTTGATTATGGTTGAGCTAAACTGTGGCCCTCCAGTACCAAAGATGCCCAACTCTTTTCACCAGTAAAGGTGCTCAGCAAATGAACATATTATTGATTATGAAGGTTAGTCACTGATTAGTTTAATGAGTTAAATACACTGGCAGAACCGTGATGGCAACACTTACTTTCTCAGAGGACTTTCCCACCTATGCTATGAATAATGAAGGTTTTACATCATGTTTTACAGAAACATGCTAACTCCTAACCATAGCTATTTCAGTGACTGGTGTGTTTTCTTTCAGGTCAGAAACTTGTGCTACATGGTCACACGCAGAGAGAGGATCAAACACTCTTTATGCAACCTGCAGGAGAAGATCTTTTCCTTGCAGATTCAGCTCTTAGAGAAGGACCTGGTTGGAGGTATGGAAACTCTTCACAACAATCTCTTATGTTTTTCTTTTAATATTTTGATCTATCGGTTTCAATTGATAGCACAATATCTAAGCTGGAAACGAGAAGATTATGAGAGCTTTAAGCAGTGTTTGGGGGTCAAGTTCATTTACGGCTAAAATAGGGTTCAAAGTGACCCTTCAAAAATGTATTATTTTTCCTTTTTATACAAATGGTCAGTGAAAGAAGGTGCTCAAACTACGGCTGGGCGATAAACGATATAACGATATCGAGTTTGCGATAATTTATGTTGATAACGATGATAAGCTCTGGGCATTTTTACTCTAAATAGATTAACCTACCAGTCTATCACACATTAGAAATAAATGTGACAACATCCAGTCATTCTCCAAAGAGCCGACGAGGGAAACAAACTTGCTTTCAAAGCTGAGGAAATTGTTGAAAAAAAAAAAAGGTAAGAATGCATTACACAACGTGATTTTGCGGAAACACGAGATGATCATTCGAACAAGCTCTTAAAAATGTGTTTTTTTGAACTTCTTTTAACGTGTTTTTAAAATGCCGTGTCATGCATGCGATGCTGCGAAAGACGCGAAACACATCCATCTAGCACGTTTACATAGAAAACCAGTGGAAAAGTAGCGCAGAGGAATGCAAAAACGCGTTCTGTGTGATCCGGCCCAGACGCTCTGCAAACAAAAATGCCGACGGACGGTTGGGAAACACAACAAACATTTTCCATCACCAGAAAAGGTACAACACAGAGTACGAGAATGCGTCACATGTGTAGCATAGTGACCGGTTTACAAAGTTTACGTTTTGCCAGGGTTCCCACGGGGCATTACAAATTAAAAATCTTGAAAGTCTCGAATTAGAATCCCATGATTTTAACGCCATTAAAAATATATGCTTTTAGGCCGCATTTACACTGCATGGCTCAAGTGACCCAATTCCGAATTAATTGTTTTCCTCCCATGTGACACAGATCAGATATGACAGCCTTAGGCTGTGTAGCACCAAGTCTTGGGTAGTACCCAGTTTGCAACTTGACTGTATTACACATGTCTTTTTATCATGTAGTATGTCACAGTGTGCACCTCACCAGAGATGAGTCGCCTGGGAGACGAGAGCGGGGCAAATTCGAGCAAAGTGGGAAAGTGCAAATTTATCTCTCAGTCGCTTGAAGATGGCCAGTTTCGGAGATGGAGTTGAGTACTGTTTACATAGGCACTGACGTGATCACTTGCATTTTTTCCTAATACCAGCGGAAAGAACTTCAAATAATTTCTGGTCATACAGATAAGATCATTCGAAACTGTAAAGGGTCTATTTTTATTTGTGTACAATCACAATAACAACAAAACGTTATGCTTTTTTTTTAAAATAAAGAAATAAACAGGGTGCGCTTCCTGCTGTCTCAGTCTCCATGATCTTCTTTCTGAAATGCATCACAAATATGAACCGAAACTCAGCGAATACAGACACGAGAAATGCTTGAAACATCTACTTTTAAATGAAGTCAAATCGACGACAAATATTATCAGTTCATGTAATCCGTATGAACCCAACTAGAGATGCAGTTTCTCAAGTCTGTGCTCATTATTATTAATGTGGCCACGCCCACTCGCAGCACACCTCGTTCATGCGGTGATTGCCCACGCGAGCCTGTAAACGCCCCGTCACCTCAGTAAACAAAGCATCAAGCTTCATCAGATTTCCTCTGCTTTTCACCGAGTTTGGAAGAAGACGCGCTGTGAGGAATAAGCCTCGAATTTACCTCAGAAGAAGAAGAGTGCGATGCGACGCGCGGCTTGATTCAGCGGAGGATATCTTTTCTGACGAGTAAGTGATTCATTTTCACATTAGTTAGCGTGTTATTTTTACATAAACCTTTACACATTTTACTATTTGGGTATTTCCCTTTTCCTTCTTATTATATCGCCAGATTGAAAAGTGTGAAATCGAGTGAAACTTTGAAATATAAAACATAAGCAACCTTTCATTGCATCTAATGACCTACAAAGCGGGATTTTTGCTCTACAATTAAAAACATAATACGATATAAAATTAATTTGTTTACACTGTAATATGATGAATGTTTAGACTAGTGTTTTCTGTGAAATACTGTTTGCAAATATCAAACTTGAATATATATTGAATATATTGAATTTCTAAAATATAAAATGACTTGTACTGTATGTATGATAATAAATACAAAGCATGCGTGCCTCTATGACTACAAAAATCATGTTTTTGTTATGAATGGGTAAAATTAATAGTGATTACTAATGCAGTAATATAGTTTCTCCTAATATCAGCATGCTCACACGCCTTTTCTTTCTTTTTCTTTTTTTTTTAATACAGGGACGAGATAGACACTACTGATGAGTCCTGCGGACTCAGACTTTCACACGAGTCTCTTCCGATTGTTTTTCTATGACAGCGCTGTACCAACATCAGCACCATCATGTACCAAGTTTTTCAGCTAAATTGAACTAGTATTTTATATGAACATGGTGAATCACTGACTACTGATGGTGGGGCAGTTTTTTTCTTCCGTGCGAAAGAAGCAGCAGACACGTTGGAAATACCAGGTATGGTTAACTTATATCCTCAGTCAAACAGGAACTGTTTCCAGGAGAGGTGTTTGACAGTTCATACGTCTATGTTTAGATTAGTGTGTTAAATAATGTGTCTTTGACCTTCATTGTGTATTGATTATGTTGTGTTGAAATAAACTACAAACAAGGGAAAAAAAACCCATTCTTTTAATCTTCTCACCTTCTTTCTTTGGTTCCTCACGGTCACATTTACCTTGATTGGACCATTAGGGGGAGGGTTTTTGTCTTCCCAGTTGTGAATCACATCGATTCATGGCCATCGACACTCCCTCGCAACACAAAAATTGTCTTACAAAATTTTAATCAAAATATTGTTAAATCTCTAGGCTACAAGATCCAGCTCTCAAAAGTCTTGCTCAGTATAGCCCCTTTCACACAGCGCGTTGATCCCGGGAAAATGCCGTAAAATTGCTAGAGTGCCTTCTGTGGGAACGCAAACACGTCCCGGGATTGATGCCGGGATGGGGACCTTGTAACATTGCCGGGATCAGTCCCGGAACGCGCCCTGTGTGAACATAAGCCAGGACCGATGGCGTAAGGGGCGTGTCCCAGTGATGACACACGTTAGGGCTGTCAAAAAAATAATTCGAATTTCGAATTTTCGTCGAATTAATGAATAAAAAAAACACATTCGAATGCAAAAACCGTGCATTCGAATTTTTAGTGTGTCAAGAGGTGCGCGAGACATGATGATGCCGTCACTGACGCGGGGGGTTTTCTGTTAGCTTATACAGCGCGGTGCGGTTGTGTTGTTTATTTGATAAATGGTGGGAAAAGGGGTACTGACGAAACCCCTCTCGGTTGGTGGCAAAAATCGTGCGGTATGTGTGCACATATTGTGCAGCTGGCAAAGACATACTTGACCACACCTGGCACCGGTCAGAGCTGAGCGTGTGTTTTCATCAGCTGGAAACATCGTCAACAGAAAGCGCTCAGCACTCGCTGCAGATCAAGATGAGCGTCTGGTGTTTTTGACGAACAATATGTAGATGTAGTGAGTAGAAGTGAGTGTTTCATGTAGTTCAGTAGCGTCTGTTGAAGTGTGTTCTCTCAGGTTACTGATGCTCGTACAGTTTTATGCACTATTGTATTATATTTTACTTAAGAACAATTGTTTGAAAAGTGAGTGTCATTTCATTTCAGTAACAGATGCGATGCTTGATTTGGCTTATATTTGTTTATTGCGCTCGCTTGGGCCCTCTTGTGGGCATAGGAGACAATACAGTACTCTTTTAATCTAATGTTAAGTATTGCCTTTAGAATTCTAATGTAATTGAAATTTTGCTAATATTTTAGAAAGAAATTCGAATTTAGCTTTTCAGCCATTTTGACAGCCCTAGCGCACGTGCCATCGCGATGACATCCTGACGTCACGTGTTTTTACGGGATGTGTGTGAACGCACTCACAGAGTCCGGAAAATCACTGGCAGTGTGAATCCCGGGACACATTATCCGTGTATGTTCCGGAATCTCTGTGTGAAAGGGGCTTATGTATTTTATGGCCTTATTTCAGTGACTTAATTGGTTTTTAACAAACCATGCATGAACATTGTTTTCTCAAAACTACAAACTTTTACATACATACATCAGTGTTGCCATGTCCTCTTATTATAAGCGTTTTTGGGCTTGTTTAAGCTTGGCTCATAAAGCTCATGAGGAGGTGCGGGTCATGATATTTTGGTTTTATTTTCATCAAAGCATTTTGATTTATTTAGCTTTTTTATGAGCTTTTTGTTGGCTTTTTCTAGCAAGATCTGGCAACACAAGTCAAGGCTCGTAGTTCTTCCCCCGTGATACTCTTGCACCGCACATACAGAAGAGAGAAACATCTCTGATGCAGGTTGAAATACCTCATTTACAACTAGTTGATCAGTTTGGTTCTGTACACACTGCGTAGGATTTTTGTAAATGCGATTGTGACTACCTGCATTTTTCATTCGGATGTAAAATGTGGTGGTCACTTCTTAAAATTACTGAACTGTGTGTGTACAGAACAGGATTAAGGACTAAACTGAAATTGAACTGACAACCGGAGTTAGTTTGGAAGTTATTTAGTGTGTAAGTAATGGCATACAAGTTTTCAGTTCTGCTGTATATGCACACTGATGTCTACGCTAGCGATCAAAATAGAGTAAATCACCTTTAAAAGCAACTTGATGCTTCAAATAAAGTTTGTGTCGTTACACCAGTAGGTGGCGACAAGTGACTGTTAAATATGTATTTGTCAATGAATCATTCACTCAAGAGATCTGTTCAAAAATGCAGTGTCATCCAGTAATTAAACGAGTGTCTTTATGAGTGAGTCATTGAACCATTAATTTAATTAATTAAAAAATAATGTAATTTTTTTTTTTTTAAGTAGACTGCAGCAACATTTTATCAAACCTCCAGGAAATTACGTGTTATTTTGTTTAGTTGTCATTTCAGAATTGTGGGAGATTGTGATTCTCAATATATCCAGGATCGTGCAGCTCTAATAGGTTATACCTCTTCAAATATTTGAGATGTCACTGTTGCTGCCACTATTTTAATAAGTTTAAGGGAACCGAACTTCAATTATTTTAAAGCTGCAGTCCGTAACTTTTTTTGTGTTTAAAATGTATATGATAAGCGCGAGTGCTTTATGAATCCACAGGCATCCACACACACCTGTGTGATTCGCCATAGACATAAACACACAGAATTAGCTCCGGCTACAGTGTTCTTCCGCAAGACGCATGCAATTATGCTTATTAACCGCTAGAGCGCCAAAAGTTACGGACTGCAGCTTTAAGGCAGAAAAGCATGTTTGCACAGGTAAAGTCTATTTATGTTAATAAACTATATTCTAAAATGTAATTAATGATATCTCCAGGCTTCAGTCATTGTCAGGATACTTTTCAAGCTGGCAGCATAAAAAAATTATACATCATGATAAATATTACTATCGATCAATATGGAAACAAAAATTGTGAAAAATATCATATATTGCCCAGCCCTAGCTCAAACTAAACATTTGATCAGTTTTATTTTCTATGCTTTGTCTACGAGGTTTGCCATTTTTTCCAACCCTGTTACCAGATCTGTGATTGTGTTGCTTTATAAGCAATAAACATAAAATTGGGGAAATCAAATAAAAACAGCCACAAATGGTAATTATTGGAGTCCAAGGATGATTATTATAGAAATCAATTGCCAAAGTTAAACAGTTTTTACGAACACATCCTTTTGGCCCTGTTTACAGCTGGTATTAAGATGTGTTTTGGTAGATCGGATCACAAGTGGACGACACTAAATACAGGTGTAAACGGGGTCTAACACGCTTTGAGCTTGTCCACTTTCAATCACTTCCAATCAGAGGTAATTGAAAACGCATTCAGCCACATGAGCGTTTACACTACGGAAGCAATCCGGTCGAATGCGTTTTCTGGAGGTAGTGAAAGTAGACAAGCTCAAAACGTTGTAGAGTTCGTGTTTTGTGTTCAAACAGCCACAAAAGACCATCTACTGACCTAATGAGTAAAGACTATGGGAAGAGCTCTAGCCGGACGGGATTTAAACTATCGGCTGAAGATCCAAGTTTGGTTTGAAGGAAAAATGTACCAAGCTCAATGTTCTCTCAGCATTCCTGATTTCTCACACACACATTCAGAGCAAAAGGGCATGCTTATTTCTGCCTGTACAAGACAGCAAGAGCAAGACAAAAGGGACTGCAGTATGCATTCGAGGGATAAATCCACAATATAATGTGCAACCGATTACTGAATAATTTAATCAAAATTGAAGCTAAAGCCTGTAGGTCCCAGCGCAAGCAGCATCCGCCTCATACGCTGACCATTCAAATGGGAAACACACAAATTGAGGAACAGCTATGTTCATGCACAGAAGGATGAGTGAAATTTGAAAAGCTTATCCATAAATATTGTGGAATAAACACAGGACATTAGCCTGACCACTTTGCAATGATAACATTCTCCCGCTTATATTTTTAGCGTGCCAGGCTACCGCTCACACGTCGTGGAGCAAACGTAGGTGGTTTTGTTAATCCTGTCATCCCGGAATTTCTCCCCTTGGGTTTTAGGTTTCGAGAAGGGAAAAAATTCCACCCCCCCTGTCCAAACTTTTAGGATACCGGGTATCAGATTTGCACAATCCATACGCACAACGCTTCGGCAAGTTTCCCTCGCTCGAAAGCTTGCCAGACCTCCCGCGCCTAGTTACGGTTGCTAAGCCACGATTGGCCTGTGGCGGTTTTCGGGCGTGGCTTAGCGAAGGGTCAATTGGTATTGTAGGCATATATTAGGAACTACACCATAAAGATACGCAAAAGGTAAAAGCAGGAGACAAAATAGTGCTAAAAATAAACAGTTTCCTGAATAATCTGTTAAACATCTGTCTTTGTCTGAAGTCTAATTATATGAAAACTACTGCTTTACAACATCATCATGTGATGCTAAAAACTTTGAGATGGAGACTTCTCTTATCTTGTTAGGAGACAACACAGCATATAACAAGATTAAACAAACATAAAGCAATATAAAAAATGAAAAACAACAGGTACTGTATTATTAATATATATTAAAGTAATATGAAGACAATTTAAGTACAACACAGACTGCATTTGAGATCAACTTTTTATGTTGTGCATCAAAGTACATGTAAATAATTCTTAATAATAATTGCATTCATGGAAAACTGCATGTAAATAGATGTGAAGAGGTTTGCTTATGATGTAAACATCTTGTTTCTGTTGAGTCCCACTCTAATTATTACAAATAATCATATCATTGGCGCACATGTAAACCGACCAAGCCTCTTGACGACATCACATCCGAGCAACTATCATTAACTGGTGCAGAGATTTACTGCAGTGAGATGTGGAGGCGTTGCATGACAGTCGTGGCTGATTGTGCCATGAATCAGGGTTTATTTTCCTGGTGGATTCTTCTAGGAATACCTGGATATTCCTGGTGTCTTGCTTAGAAACAGCCCAAGCCGTCAGTGCTGGTTCAAAAGAGTCATTTTTATAAATGAGTAACTGAGGTTTCTTGTAATTATTGGAAGGAGAGAGTGCAGCAAAAGATTCCCTTACATTCACAGGAAAAGTAAAGGACAGTAAGGTGTTAAAGTCTTACAACTGTGGACAAATAAACTTGATCATACTATACTTTCCATAAATAATTGTCATTTTTAAAATGTGAATTAGCCGGTAAGAAATATGGCTGGTATCTAGCGAATCAATGTAGTCGAGTCGGGCCATCTCAGCCAGTAGAGACAGAGCGTATTTAGGCCACGCCCACACCGGAGGTGGGGGAAACAATCCAACCGTCTCCATTGACTTTGCATTGCGAGAGGCTGCCTCCTTGTCATTTATGACTTATAACAAAAGACAAAATAATGTCTAAAAGCTGCTGTGTGACAAGGTGTACAGCAAACAAGCTAAATAACCCAGAAATTCATCAGGAACGATACAAAGAAACACCAGCACAACACTTTAACAGAAGACAACTGAGGGTTTAAATACATCAGATAATGAGTAACAGGTGAGACTAATCAATGAAACAATGAATAACTATGGCAACTAACAATGAAACTGAAACACAGGAACTGAACGCAGGCAAAATAAGAGTCCTTGAAATCATAGGGAATTGTGACACATAATTGCTCTTTTACAAGCATGAATTTTTTACAAGCACTTTTCACATGTTTTAATCAGATATGAACGCAGTGTTGTGCAAAATGTGTAAATCACGTTGTGATTGAGCTCTTACAGTAACAATGGACTAAAACATGGACAATGAATAACTGAAATATAAAACAAACTAAATATTGTATAGTAGTAGTGTACTCATTATATTATTATTAATCAGCCAGGACAGTTTCCACATGTTTTATTGTACATGTTGATATGCGTTTGATGAAATATTTGGTGTAAAATTTTGTTTTGTCAACTAAAATGTTTATAGACTAATATTAGATGCAATTTTATTTAGTACAATTGACTAATATGGAATGAACACTGACTAAATTTAAATGAAGTTTAAAATGAAATGCACTAGTTGACAGCCAGGTTTGTTCTTTTGCAATGAGCTATAAAACAGGTTGCTGTTTGTTGTTGAGTTATGCCTTGCGCCCTCTTGTGGACCGTTGATGTAAAGTCTGGTGTTCTCTGATGTTGTCTTCTAACTCGGTGCTTCTCAAACCTGTCCTGGAGACACTGCAGAACACAACTGCACATATCGCATGCAGTGGTGTAGTCATAACCATAAAAGTTGTTTACTATTACCCAAGCACTCCCTTAACCCCCCACCATTGGTATAACGATAACAATCCTTAGAAATCGTAATGCACAAACAGCCCTAGGGAGGAAGTAAGCATAAGGCGTATGTGTATGTGCGTGTGACCCTGACTACACTGATCGCATCTCTTCCTTTTGTCCTCAATTCAGGGGCCGGTTGCATAAACCGCTGAGACTAGTCTTACGAGTTAGACATAATGTTTTCTTTAAGACTGTTCATAGCTTAGCCGTTTTTTAAGTCGGTTACATAAAAATGTAGATTAGCCTAATTTGATACCAAAAAGTAAGACTGGCTGCCCCAGACTAACTGATAGTGGGTCACACTAGAACTTTAGACACTGTCGTAACATAATAGCCATGTTTCTGCAAGCAGCCCCGGGTCTTACAGTCTCCACTAATGCGCTGATGATCTAAATCAGGCGTGTTAGATTAGGGAAACGCTCACAGTGTGTGGTGACATGTTTGAGATTCAGAAGCACTGGGTGTATAATTTGGGTGTGTCTCAATCAGCTCCCTAGTTCACTAGTCAGGGCACTGTTAGCCATTTCAAGGGCCGTCTCAATCGCAGAATCCTTCCAGTGCACTGAAACGTTGGCTCCCTTAAAAAGTCCCACAATGCACTGTGAAAACCAGGGAGCATCGATGCTCACTATGTTCTCTCAGCGGAGGTTCTGAAGCACGAAACTTGAATCGCGTGAGGGTATTAACATGCTTAAGACTTTTGCACAGTACTGTAGTTACAAAAGTTATTCAGTCAAGAACAGCGAGTGAGTTTTATCTCTGTCTTTTGTTATTTGATTAGTGTTATTATAGAGACGGCAGCAGGAATATTAGGCTGCTGTCACTTTAAGAGCTGCACAATACAGTAACACACGCCTGCATCACTGAAAACAGCGCGTCTCACGCTTGAATGGTTTAAAATCACATTAAATTACTTTTTCTATGAGCAAAACAGCGCACAAGTCGTCTCACACTTGAATGGTTTAAAGTCATATTGAAATGCTCACAAAGGAATCGATGAGAGGATTAAAATTTTTTATTTTAAAACAAGTATTTGATTCCCAACCCTAAATCTAGCTAACATTTATAATTGATTAACGGCTGAAATGTTGCATGTATATGTAACAAGCAAATTATTTATCATACTGTGCTTTAAATAACATAAAGATATAAACAATGAGGATGTTGTCCCAATGTGTCGTGAGCCAGCGTCCTCTACTGTCCTTACCAATGCCCGAATTCATGAACACGATACACTGATTCACGAGCTCGGGAGCTGATTGAGACACACACCCTTCAAATTTACTTTCTCAGCTCTGCCGGGGAGGATTGATTGCTCGTTTTAAGTGTATTGCATGCTCTGTTTTCTGCACCTCATAGAGAAAAATCTAAGAGGGGAGAAGATTCATCGCAATGGAGTCAGGGACCGAGTGAAAGAAAGGAGGAAGAGCAGTCCAGAAAAGAAGGACAAATGGAAATCAGACGACAACTCTCTGTTCACACAGCTGGGTAAGTGTGTAGCCCCTCCAGTTTCATCGTCTGTACAGATCTGCCAAAAAAAGACTTCTGCTGTCTGAGATGAGCAGCTGTTGGAGATGTGAATGGCCAAATCAGAATGAATCCGTTCGATTCAATCCACTGACCAGCAGTACAATTCAGTTGCGCTTTTAAAATGCATTTTTATGGTTCTTAAAGTTCCCCTGTAGTCAATCATTTTACCCCTTAAAACTAATCTTTGATCACCAAAATGACATATTTAAAAAATATATATCTTGAATGTAACTCGACACCCTTGCCTCATTTAGTATGCGTGGTTCTATGAATATGCAAATGAGCCCCGCCTCCACTCACTCACTCAGCTCAGAGATCCACTGGTTGACGATCACACGTTGATCTGATTGGTTACAAGGTAGTTTGTGACGTCAGAAACACCAGCGATTTCAAAGCGTGTCTTTGGTTCACTGCAGTTTTAAGGAGAAAATACTCAGCAATGGTGTCGACTTATGAATTTACACATGGTTTGTCTTAAAGCACATTAAAAAACACCACATAGACACATAAACAACATTAAAAACTTGGTTTTCACCACAGAGGGACTTTAAAATTCCTCCTCTAATGTTTCTTAGGCGAGACAAACTACTTCAGACTTGTGTTGGCTGTTGTGCCAAAAGTAAATACAGCAGATGTTCTCAACATTTTTTTATTTTCAGTCTCATCAGGATCTTTCACTAAATATATATATATTTGAGAGATTTTTTCCTTGAGGAAATTTGCCATGTTCTGAACCTGATAGGCCCCAATTAGTCAATATTAAATCGAACTCGAATCAAAATGCAGGCTTTTGGTTAAAAATCAAATTGTGAAATTTGTGTCAATGCCCAGCCCGGAAATATTGATATATAATCACAACCTTTTGGTCAAATTGTGCAGTCCTGCAAACAAACATATTTTTTAGCAGAAAATTCGCAATTCAATATCTTTTCCCCCAAATCGCTCAGACTCTGGTATGGTAGTCCTCCAGGAGCCAGGTTCAACACCCTACTAGGATCGCAGTTGATCCGCGAACCGTACGGATCGTCTGCCCCACGGTTCGACACGCTTGTGATTCATGGATTAATTGCTAAGTTTAACCATTAAAGAGTGAAAATGTATCATTTGCACGTGTTTTTTCTTGACAATTTACACATTCAAGCGATTTTAAAACATTCAAGCCAGAGAGGCGAAAGAGAACGGCGTTATCTGAGCGTTCAGCCGCGCACATAGAGAGAGACTGGACACATACACATAAAAATGACCGTCTCTGCAAATATTCTCGTCAATGCAGTCGGTTATGTCTTAAGTGAGGTGAGAAAGAAATGGGATGTGCATCAGTATATTAGATCCGTGCATTCGGTCCTAATATTCCTGCTGTGTCAATAATGTTAATCAAACAACAAAACACATCTTTAACAAAGATTAATCTATATTTAATTTATACAGTGAACACTATAGTGTCATTTTACATTTAATGATTACATGTCTGTACCTCAATACTACTGTTAGACCTTTATTATATTGTATTTTCTTGTAATTTGTGTATTTTGTTCTTGTATTTTGACTATTCACTTGTCTTTCAAGTGTAATTATTAGAAGCTAGATTTTTGCAGTGGTATCGAAGTACTTAAAGTGGGATTTAAGTAATAAATGAAAAGCAAAATTGCATTAACCCCCCTCCCCCCCCCCCTTTTTTTTTTTTCCCCCCTGGTCTGAAAAAATGATCCGATCCGTGACTCAAAAACCATAATATGATCTGAACCGTGAGTTTAGTGATCAGTTGCACCACTACACAACACCAAAAACCAATTTTGTGCATTGAGACACAGACAAACGAACGATCGATCCACTCATTGTTTAATGCACATCTTTTCCACAGGTTTCTCCAAATCCTTCCCGCTGGACGGTTCGCTGTTTGACAGCTGGCTGGCTCAGTCGGTTCACATCACTGCAGATAACATGCTGAGCCAGTGGTCTCTCTCCGGAGAGAGCGACGACCCGTCCGCCAGCCTCCTGCAGGGCGAGGAGAACCTGCTCAGCCTGATGATGGATCACTCCATGAAGTCCACCTGGAAGACTCCTCAGCTGGGACGCAAAGCGAGAGGCGTGCCACGCAACCGCAGAAAATCCGCCTCGCTTCCTCGGACCGGTTCCACGGTTAAAGGCAAGGTGTGGTCCAAACGAGGAGAGAGATCGTTCCACCGGCACAGCCGTAGCGAAGCCAGGCCAGACCCGCTTCAACCAGCCATTTCCAAAATGGACTCGTGCCACATTTCCGAGGAGCACGGGTCTTGGGATGGCACTGGGGATACGGATTCGCAGGTGGCCTTACGTCTACGTCTACCTAGACAAGGCAAGTCACGGTCTAAGAGTGAAACTTCGCTGTTGAACAGCACATCTGCACCGGACACTGAGACGGATGGTTATTTCTCCGACGCAGAACAGAGTGACACTGAATTTCGTTCGTCCAGGCGAAAGTTACGCTTGCCCCAACTGCATGCTGGGAAGGAGCAAGTAGTGCGGCGAAGCGTGCTCGCCTCCTAAAGCTATTATTCCTGGATGTCGCTTTAGTGTTGTTTCACGTCATCAGAACGAGGCTCGGTTTCTCAATGCATACGTTTCCAGACCCTCAGCTGTAACGGCTTGTGTTCTTATCCCTGTTTTATCTGTCAGAGTATATTAGCCAGTCGCCTACATTTATGCAACCATAACCATTTGTGCTTGACAAAACAACGAGGAACAAGAAAAAGTCTAAATGAACACTGTTGGATGTGTCCTTTTTGGGAAGCAATAGGATCTGTCCTGGAACTGGGACAATGACGTGGGCATTATAACGTCTGTTCAGGTTGTGTTTGTTTTGAATGAACATGTATGTTGTGTGTCTTCAGAGGATGTGGCTACTTTAAAAATGATTTACAAGAGAAAATATGACACAAATAAGCACAAATAGCCGTTGGGGAATGTAGCACACGTCATATCCATTCGCTTTGGCAGAGTCTAGACGTACCAGCATCACGAGCAAGGCCCGCTTCAGCGTGATCCTTGCGTGTACGTGTGTGTGTGTGTGTGTGTGTGTGTGCCAGTGGACAGATCTGAGCACAGTTGGGTCAGTCTATCTCAAGTGGTCCAAAAGAGTTGGTTGCTTGGCCTTTTTTTACTTTTCCACTAACTGTAGCTTTGTAACCAGCTAAATCTTAAACTAATTTTTACAGCCAATAGAGTTGCATCTGTGAATATTTAAGCAAAGCCTCTAAATTGACGTTCTGCATGTGCACGATAAACCATTTGGGAGCAGACGTCACAGTTTCGTCACACACACATTGTGTCGGCAGAACAGCCGTCGTCGAAGACCAGCTTTTAAGTGAAACGAAAGAAGTTTATGGTTGCGAGCCAACAAACGGACAGACTGGACCGATGAAATCTGCGACGATTACCCTACTATTAAAGCATGAATCTGATGTAAACAATAGATCTACATAATATTCACATATACAGTTACCACATGAGGTAATATTTAAACCTTAAACATTGTTCTCTCACAATTCACACTTTTTTCTCGTAATTGGGAGTTTATATCACAATTCTGAGGGGAAAAAAATACATGACCTCACAGTTCTGAGGGGAAAAAGTCTGAATATTGAGTATTATAAACTCGCAATTAGCTTTTAATTGTTTATTCTGTGGCTTCCATCGACTGCTACCCATTATTTTTTTGTAATACGGCACAGCAACTTAAGTGTCGGCCCACATCTGGAACACATGGATTTCACACGGCCCAGATGTGGACCGGATCTGGGCCGACACTATGTTTACTATGCCGAGACTATTTTCTGCCACCAGGTCGAACAAAACACCCAAATGGTCTACATATCCACAATAGGTACCCCATAATACAACATTACGACTGAGACTCGCATCCTTCTGATTATAAACTGACCGTGAAGTTGAACCCGGAGTGGTCGTGATCATTGCATTTACGTTTGTGTATTTTGTAATTTACTCTAAGAGTCAGTTTTTGTTTCAAGGAACATCTCGAGTCAATGCTGAGGTTTCCGTAAACGTCTGTGTAACACACAATTTGTAATGCCAAATGATACACTTTTCAATACCAATACATAGAGGTAATCACATTCAAAATGGTCAGGCAACCTCCACTGGACCACTTGTGACGGCGTGACCCTGTTACATCTAAATATAATGTCTTACCTTTT
Organism: Rutilus rutilus; assembly: GCF_951802725.1. NCBI lineage: Eukaryota > Metazoa > Chordata > Actinopteri > Cypriniformes > Leuciscidae > Rutilus > Rutilus rutilus. The sequence goes on from NC_140231.1 coordinate 2,328,480, forward strand.
TCTTACTTTTTGTGAGATTCAAACTTGTTTTGGTCCATTTGTCCAGAAAAAACTGTTGTCATTCTCCATTAAAGCGTGCCTTCTGTAAGCCCCCCCCAATAATCCGCACGTCTAACCATTTTAACACGATGAAGGCAATCAGAAATGGTCCGAAAGCTCGTATGAAAGTGGCGCGGCCGTAGATGTTCTTGGTGCCTAGAAAACAGCATCCAACAATCATCAATCCTGCATTAGCAAACGTGCTGTTCACAAACCAACATCCGTCAGTCAGCTCTTCAGTTCAGTGACATTCGTGACGTCTAATGAATCAACTCATGGTGTTTATCTCAGGGTTAAAGAGAAGAAGTGATCGCAATCATGTGAAGAGTTAAAAACCTGTACGTTTCACCGACAACTCCGTGTTTCTTTGGCAAGTGCGTTGAGCGGATCTGAGAGGAAACACTGAGTTTCTTTTATTTCTGGCTTTTTTTTTATTTTATTATTATTGTTATTGTATGATGATGCCAAAGAAAAGCAAGTCAGCATATGCTCTGAAGTGGATGTAAAACCTTGTGTCCGGATCTTCTGAAGATCTCGACCTGCACTGATGTCCACCTGTACACTCCTGGATCGCATCATCAATCGAGCACACACGCGTGATGAAGTCTGATGCTCTTGTCCTGAAATGTTTTGTTTACGAGACAAAACCAACTGATATGTGGCGTACGTGAGCAAGAGTGTGTGTTCGGTCTCTGCACACCTGAGGGATTCACCCAACTAGGACACTTCTGTCCTCATGTATTCAGTCTCATGTCGTTCCAAACCCGTATCGATGTGTGTGTCCACGCAGAGGAAGCAAATGGGTCCAAAAAAGTAGTCGTCGTCGTCCGTGCGCTACATTCCAGTCAAGATGTAAGTCTTTATTGACTGAAAACCTTCCCTTCCACCGTTGTGACATTGTGCGAACCGCATTGTTACCAAAGGTGTGCCGTGTTCTAGTCTTCATAGTCTTCTTTCAAGAGTCATACGGGTTTGGAACGGCTCCACGGTGAGAAGAACGAACTCCTCGTTCTCACTCTTCATTGGCTTAAAGGAGTAGCTCACTTCAGAATTAACATTTCCTGATAATCTACTCTTCCCCTCGTCATCCAAGATATTCATGTCTTTCTTTCTTCAGTGGAAAAGAAATGAAGGTTTTTGAGGAAAACACTCCAGGATGTTCCTTCATATAGTGTCTTCAATGGGGTCCAACGGGTTATAAAATGTCCGTTGGTTTGTCTAGATAAGACTCTTATTCCTCGGCTGGATCGTGTCGAGACTTTGAAGCTGCACTGAAACTCACATCTGGACCTTCGACCCGTTGGACCCCATTGAAGGCACTATATGGAGGAACATCCTGGAGTGTTTTCCTCAAAAACCTTCATTTCTTTTCCACTGAAGAAAGAAAGACATGAATATCTTGGATGACGAGGGGAAGAGTAGATTATCAGGAAATGTTCCTTCTGAAGAGAGCCGCTCCTTTAACTCGTGACGCTGTCTGACCACAGACAGCGACCTGTACAGATCTCATGTATCTCAGCTGCTTTAATAGGAACTAATCATAGATGCTGGTCATTGCCGTTCTCTGGTTCAGTCATGGAAATACTGTGCCTTTAGTGAAATAGTTTCAGCCGCCTGCAAGAGTTCATGCTTCTTTTTCATGCTTCGTTGTACCAAAACTATAACATATACTCTACGTAATCTCTGTAAATGTTCAGCTTCTGTGCAAATCATTTTCCTCCCACAGCGTAACAGGGCGAGAATGACAGAGTAGATCTTGTATTTGTTGGCAGATATGTTGTTATTGAGCTATCCACTTCGACACCTTTGCACTTATTGTTCTTTTGTCTCTATTGCTGGCGTTCGTTTATAACTGCCGGCTGCTGGTAATCATGACCATCGAGGGGTGTGCGATATTGACCAAAAAAATTATTATTATTAGATAATGGCTAGTTTAGGCCAAGCGGTAACCTCCCGGTCTCTCTTAAATCCAACACTGAAGTGACTTAACCTGCAGTTCATCCACTGGCCACTAGAGACCGGCTGCAGAAGAGAGTCAATCCCATAGACCCCCATGTTAAAATGCCCAACTTTACAGCTGAAAGAAACATGTTTACATCCTGGTGCAAACAGTGGTTTTGGTCTATATAGCTAATGTTGCTCTTCATGACGACTGTGAGGGGTTATTTTTTATAACTCATCCGTTTAAGCCTTAAAGTTCTGCATAATTAGGGCGTGGCCACTTGAGTGACAGGTGGATTGCCGCTGATGTCTCTACTAGACGTTTGTCCTGCTGTCTGTTAGCGTCACGTCACCTCAGCTAATCCGCCTCGCTGCACATTTTCGGTTATCCGGGAGGGACGCGCGGCCAAGATGGCGACGGCCGGCTCCGCCCAAAAATGCTCTTCGGAAACATAAAGCACAAAAAGTGACGTCACAGAATATGTCCATATTTTTATACAGTCTATGGTTTAGGCCTGTCATGGACAGCTGACTCACGAAAACGTCCATATTCTTCATATTCTGGTAGTTTGCAGCAGTGACAGAATGTACTATTAGCATTTAGATGTATTTACACCGACTGTTCAATGCCGTTTAGAGGTGGCGTGAATTCATTTACACTGCAATTACAGTTGCATGAATGATGCAATGAGTTTAATGTTTAAAAAAAAAAACTTTTGGATGTAGAAATATTAAAAACAAAATACTTTAAATAGGAAACTAAAACCCCCAGTAGGCAAGTCACAGGTAATGAGTGAGTCACTGAATCATGCACTCATTTGATTTGTTTAAGAAACAGATTCGTTCAGTAACGAAGCTCTGCTGTGTGTCGCTCAGAAACCCGAAGCGGTTCTGCTGTGGCTTTAGCTAAAATGTATGAAAATCTATTTCACATTTGCAGTCGTGCTGATATCTGGGAAAACCGCACACTTGCTCATGTGACATTGCTTAACTGCATCATATGATATAAATATAAAAGACAAAAAGTAATTCTAACTAGGCTTCGTCTCCGTTCACTCTCTTAGTGCCGTACTAAAGGCACTCGTTACTGAAGATTTTAAGAACTCTATAAAAACTCCATAGTAACCATCTGTGACAACTACCAACCACCTAGTGGCACCATAGCAACCACCAAAAATACCTTAGCAACCGCCCTGAACACCCTAGCAACCATCTAGAAACGCTCTAGTAACCACCCAAAATACCCTAGCAACCACCCACAACACCTAAGCAACTGCCTAGCAACCACCCACAACACCCTAGCAACCACTTAGAACACCCTAGCAACCACCCAGAAAACCCTACCAACGCCATAGCAACCACTCAGAACACCCTAGCAACCACCCAGAAAACCCTACCAACGCCATAGCAACCACTCAGAACACCCTAGCAACTGCCTAGCAACCACCCAGAAAACCCTAGCAATGCCATAGCAACCACCCACAACACCCTAGCAACCACCCAGAAAGCCCTAGCAACGCCATAGCAACCACCCAGAACACCTTAGCAACTGCCTAGCAACCACCCACAACACCCTAGTATAAATAAGTTACATGTGATTGGTTGCTACTACGTTGGACGATACTGATTGGCTGCCACGAAATGGCAGGTCCCTCCTAATATGGCAGGGCTTCCGGCTGTCAACGGCAGCTACTTCCTTTCTCATATGTATTAACTCGTTATTTCATCTGACTCCATAAATGAAAAAGGTTTCAAGGTTAGGTGTTTGGTTTGTGCAAAGCGAGTGGCGTACTCAATGTCAGCTCACATTGTTAAAAACAACAATATCCTATATTATCGTAGATGACACACATCGCACACCCCTTTTCTTTCGGTATGAGTGGTTCCTCTCATCCACGGAGCAAAGTTACAGCGAATCTACATCTGGCCTCGTAATAATCCGTTCCTCTGGTGGATTCCTCAATGCAAACAGCTGAATCTGGCTGAAGAAGAGTCATATTTCATCCACAGATATAAATTATATTTTGCGTAAAGAAAAAGAAGCCATTTTTTTAGGAATATCGAGGTTCTTTTCATTTTTATTATTTTAATTTTGTGGCATTTTCAAGCACCCAGAGATCCTTCAGTGCCGTGGTTAACCCTGCGTTTGCTGAGGGCCGGTTCACTGATGCTCTGGACTTCATTATGAAAGATCTCGTTTGTCCAACAGTAGCGTGTGCTGGCATATCAAAGTCTGAACTAACTCTCTCCTGACTTGTTTACTGGTAATAAAAAATCTCAAATGAATGAAGCGCAGGAGAGGTGAAGCACTAGCAGGCTTTAGTGTATTAAGGTTCACTCGTGTCCCGTACATCTATCGCTCGACTCGGTTACGATACGATGAAATGAATGTTGCAGGAGTTTATCCTTCTATGTTCTTTGTTTCAAAGAATGTTGTGCCATTTGTTAATAGCAGAGAGAACTATTGAACATATACAACAAAAAAAAGAGCTATTTTAAATTATTTTACTTTCTTTTTTTTTTTTTCTTTTTTTTTTTTGCTATATTTATTTTCTTGTATTGGAAATCTTTATAGAAGGAGAAAAAAAAAAGACAAGTATTTTTCATCAGTGCAAAAACCTATTTTTCCGTTTTGTACATTTTCCATGTTGAGCAGTCTTTAGAGCAATATAATGTTCATGTGACTGTATGTGCATGCTGTGTGTGATGCCTTAATAACAGCCCCGTCCCATCATCGCCAGCGCTCGGCTGTGCTCGACCAGTGCACTCAATAAAGCTGTGCTTTCTGTCTACACGTCTCTGCTCTGTGTGTGTGCACCAAACACCACTACACACCAGCACAACTACACACCAGCACCACTCAAGCTTTCAGTCAGCTCAGCTCTTTCTTCAGGTTAAATCATTTCACCAGATGGTGGCGACAAGTGACTGTCAGACACATGCACATATTTGCTAAACTCTGTATAAAATGTTTTCACTCAGAAATCATGATTCATCAAGTTCACATTCTATGATAAAATTTAGGACCAACTGAAAGCACACAGACTCCAGCGTCAATCGGACAGCCAGTTTGCTATTCATTACTTACAGAGGTGGACAGTAACAAAGTACATTTACTTGAGTACTGTACTTAAGTACACTTTTTGAGTATCTGTACTTGAGTATTATTTTTTCTGGAAACCTTTTACTTTAACTTCACTACATTTGAAAGACAAATATCGTACTTTTTACTCCACTACAATTCTGTCACTGTCCTTGAGTAAAAAGTAGTAACGTCAGTCAGAGGATGATTTTGGTTGCAGGGACCCGCAGGGGTTGCACTTTGGTTGGAAACGAAAGTCGGGTTGACGTTGAAACGCGACTGATGTTGGTTTCTGACGTCAACCCAATTTTCGTTTTCAACCACAACACAACATCTGTCCAACATTGGAGATTAATGTCAATCTGGCGTTGGATTCTGACATCAACCTGATTTTCATTTTCAACGTTGGGTTTGGTCTTTTTCTAAATGTGACATTTTGTCATTGTTTTGGAGCACACTAGCTTATAGCTAACAGTAAGGCTAACATATTCATACTAAAACCCCCCAAAAACTTTAAATAGGGCAGTATTTGAGGGAACAGCCAATATTTTACCTGTAGTATCTGAACTTTCACTCAAGTAAGGAAGTTGTGTACTCTGTCCACCTCTGATTGATACTTATTTGATATAATTAGTAGTGCTTGCCAAAGGCAAGGCATCACTATTGTTATTGCTCATTCATATTATTCTTATTTTTCCACACAAAAGTTTGGTGCGCAACTCCTGCACCGTTTGTCATCGACCCATGAGTGAGGCGTCAAATCGACCAGCGATCGGATGTACGATGTTCTCTCCCTCAGAGGATTTATATTATCAAGCAGCCAATAAGTAATGGCCTAAAATCTTCATAGCCACACCCTAGCAACCACTAAGAGCTCCCTAGCAACCACCCTAAACCAATAAATACATTTTAAATGAGCAATATCACACTCGTAGCCTTGCGATATCGCTGTATATCTGCACGGCTGTGATTCGGCAATAGGCACGAGGCCCAGGCCGAGTGCTGTACTAAAGGCACTCGGTACTAAAGATTTTAAGAACTCTATAAAAACTCCATAGTAACCATCTGTGACAACTACCAACCACCTAGTGACACCATAGCGACCACCAAAAATACCTTAGCAACTGCCCTGAACACCCTAGCAACCGTCTAGAAACGCTCAAGTAACCACCCAAAATACCCTAGCAACCACCCAGAACACCCTAGCAACCGTCTAGAAACGCTCGAGTAACCACCCAAAATACCCTAGCAACCACCCAGAACACCCTAGCAACCGTCTAGAAACGCTCGAGTAACCACCCAAAATACCCTAGCATCCACCCAGAACACCTAAGCAACTGGCTAGCAACCACCCACAACACCCTAGCAACCTCTTAGAACACCCTAGCAACCACCCAGAAAACCCTAGCAATGCCATAGCAACCACCCAGAACACCTTAGCAACTGCTTAGCAACCACCCACAACACCCTAGTATAAATAACTATTTATAGAGCACAATTTAACAACCATAGTTGATCCAAAGTTATTTACAGTGAGAAATATGAGGAATTTATATATATATATATATATATATATATACGTATGTACATACATGCATAGAAAACACACTATTCAAGCATACACAGCATCACTCGAACGCTGGGGAGTAAAAATAAGCCTTTAAAAGCATCAAGTGATCACTTTTTGGTTTAGGGTTAGGGTGGGACAGATCAAAGAAATTGATTACATCTTAATGACCCAGAGGCTGTATATGGCTGAATGAAATCGCAAATATTGTCTGGGGTCATTTTGTGCAGTGCCTTGTACACAAAAAGAAGAATCTTAAAGTCAACTCTAAATTTTATCGGGAGCCAGTGCAATGAGGCAAGGACACGAGAAATATGTATGATCCCTTTTCTTGGGTCCAGTCTGGCTGCTGCATTTCGAAGCATCTGTAACCGAGACGGGGTGGATCGAGGTAGGCAAACACACAAAGAGTTGCAGTAATCCAGTCGGTGAGAAATTAGTGCATGAATCATGATTTCAATGTCCTTACTAGAAAGTACTTATTAGGAAGTGCTTTGCTTTTGCTACAGATCAAAGTTGGAAAAAAACTACTCTTTACGAGGGAAGATTTTTTGCATGATTGTGTGGGTTGTTGTTACTTAAGGAGACTAACTGTCTTTTAATGGAGTTGGTATTAATGGCATGATCTAGCAGAAGCACAGTTTTATTTTCATTCAGTTGTAGGAAATTATTTGTTGCATGCATCAATGCATGAAAAGAGATGATGAAATGCAAAATTACCAACACACTGCTAAATCTGCTCCTAATGTAGTTTAAAGAGATGATCAAATGAAAATTAATTCCTGGTTTAATTGGGAGATAAAGTTGGAGATCGTCAGTGTAGCAAGGATAATTAATGTTCCCTTCCTGTCAGTCATGTTCGACGTTATGTCGACTGACAAATAGGGTCTCACTTGGGAGCCCCAATCACCTCTGAGTTTTAGAAAAACAGCCAATGAAATTCGCATGCTGTGGAATTTGCATGCTAAACCACTCCTTATTTTTAAAGAAGCCTTTCTGTCCGTGTGTTTCTAGATATGGTCGTTTCCTGGTCTCTCACTGTAAAAAGTGATCAGTTGACTTAACCCCCACCTCGCTTTTTTTCTTATCAGTGCAAAAGAGACTCAAATAACTCCGTCGCTACAGCCAATTTATACACCATTCAAAACTGTTAAATGTCTTCTTTTATTTGTGTACACTCATAATAAAAACTAAATGTTGTTTTTCATAAAGTAAAGAAAATAAACATGATGCACGTTCTACCGTCTCTCTCAATGTGAAGTTCATTCTGAAACGCGACAGAAAATGAACTATAACTTGCCACACAGACATGAGACATATGTTTTTACAAAGCTTGAAGTCTCTATTTTTAAATGATGTAAATCATATCAAAAACAAATATTCTCTGTATAAGTAATCCGTATGAAAGCAACGAGAGGTACAGTTTCTCAAGCACGTCCTCATTATCTCTAATGTGACCACACCCACGCACGCACGAGCAATTGACATGCAAATCGTCCACGTGAAGGAACGCAAACCTGTAAACGCCCTCATCACCTCAAAACAAAGAATCAGACTTCATCAGTCCTCTGCTTATCATCGAGTTTGGAAGACACGTTGTGTTTGTGTGTTTGTGCTGTTTACCGTGGATTTACCTCAGAAGAATTAGAAGAACGCGGTTTGAAGATAAGAAAGATTTTTAAGGTAAGAAATTCACACTCATAATAGTAAGCGTGTTATTGTTGCATAAACTTCACATTGTAGCTACTAGTTAAACTGGTGACAGACTAAAATGTATGAAATAGACAGAAACATGTTGAAATATGAACTATAGACTGGGAGGCAACCTTTCAATGCTAAATTTATATATATGTACAACACACAGATGTTTTTATGTTTTAATAAAACCGAGCATGATATAAAATTAGGCTAGTATGAGTGTTTCACATCCTTACCCAGTACCTTTCTTCCCAGAGGTGCATGAGGAGATCCAGAAGTCGTAGAAGGCACCTGAAGCCGCTTCACAGCCTCCTCCACTCGCACTTCCATCGATGGCGAGGCCGTCAGGAGGTGCATGGAGATTCCACAGGTGGAGCATGCTATTGCGGTGCACTTGTGCCCGCAAATTGCCACCACCTGTAGGAACCATCCAAGGCTCCTGTCCAAGGCCTGTAATCTAACGCCAGCCCTGGCTGCTAAGGCTTACTGCGCTGCTAGACAGGCAGCCTCCGCCCTGCATGCGCTGGCCATTCTGCAAGTACATCAGGCTAAAGCACTCAAAGAACTGCACAAGGGTAGTTCTGAATCGGGGTCGATGTCACGCCGCAACACAGAGCCCCCCGCAAGAAGGCGACGCAGCCCGTCCCTCAGGCCACTGCTATAGACCTTATGTTGCCCCGCCCCTTTTCAGCGCTGCGCTCGTTGTCTTTTGACTTCCGGCCTGTATTTTCACAGCGATTTTGCGGGTTTATTAATGAACGGCTCGATTTAAAATCTTCCTGGTCGACTGACATTTGTTTTGTCATCTGCTTTAAACATTACAGTCCTCATGATAACTTTCGTTAACTTTACATTAAGTAAATCCACTTCAAAAGCGAATTACTCCTGGACAGCAATGCCATAGAAATATACAGAGCGACCGCAAAACGGAAGTTAAAAGACAATATTCTAAAGATGGCGGCGCCTTCGTTTCTCTGGTGCATAAGGTCTATACCCTCCAAACGTCCATCAAAGCAGCCCTGAGACAGGCGACTCAGAGTTGGAGGGAGCAGCTCTGAACCAGGAGGAGGTGATTGAACCACTTCTTCCAAAGAGAAGGGCCGGGCGGAGAATCTTTTGCTCCATTTAAAACAGTCTACGTTGTACGTCGGTTTAAAACGGGGTACGTAGGTTGTCCATCTGGTGCCGCTCGCGTGGAGCTTGGGAGCCTGGCTAACGCTTCCCAGCCTGTGCTGCTGGCTCATTCGGACAATCAGACTCGGTTACGCCAAGACTTCAGTTCGCCGGGTTTCCCCCCAGGTTCAGCGATGTCCTATTTACCTCGATAGCAGGCAATGACACCCCTGTTCTGCGAGCGGAGATTGCAGTCCTCTTAGTAAGACGCAATAGATCCTGTTCCTCCAACCGAGATGAAGTCGTGGTTTTACAGCCCTTACTTCATCGCACCCAAGAAAGGCGGTGGGTTACGCAGATCTTGGATCTGCAAGTCTTGAACCGGGCCTTTCACAAGCTCCTGTTCAAGATGTTAACGCAGAAATACATTCTCACATTCGTTCGCCCCCAAGATTGGTTTGCTGCGATCAACCTGAAGGACACGTACTTCCACGTCTCGGTTCTGCTTGACAGACCGTTTCTTTGGTTTGTGCACAAAAACAAGATCCTTCCCGCATCTTTACCAAAGTCACGGAGGCTGCCCTTGCCCCGTTCAGGGAAGTGGCCGTTCGTATTCTCAACTATCTCGACGAATGTCTCATTCTATCTCACTCTCGAGATCTGTTGTGCGGACACAGAGACCTGGTGCTCAGGCACCTCAGCCATCTGGGGTTTTGAGTCAACTGGAAGAAGACCAAGCTCTCCCCTGTGCAGAGCATCTCTTTTCTCGGTATGGAGTTAAGACTCATTCAATATGACAGTGCATCTCACAAACGAGCGCACATAGTCAGCGCTGAACTGCCTGAATACGTTCATACGCTCATATTTAAAAAAAAAATTCATAGGCTCCTGGGGTACATGGCATCCGCAGCCAGGGTAACACCACTCGGTTTGGTGCATATGAGACCATCACACCGATCTGTCCTCAAACTTTCAGTTCTTGGTCAGACCTTGCCTTTCTCCGGGCAGGAGTCCCCTTAGAACAAGTGTCCAGGCATGTTGTTGCCTGGAAGACCCCCGGAGATGCCCGGTCAGTTCTGTGCTTTCCTTTCGGCAAGAAAGGCTGGAGCAGAGGCTGTCCCCCTTCACCTTGAAAGTGTATGTTGACATCGCGGCACATCACGTTGCAGTGATCATGGGTTACTGGGAAAGCACGACCTGATTGTCAGGTTCCTGAGAGGCACCAGGAGGCTAAATCCTCCCAGGCCATGCATTTCTTGCTGCATTAAAGATGAAATGGTTAAACTTCTGTTTTCGCGCAGGCGCAGTGAGGGTTTAGGGCAATCGGTTCGTAGCTCTGCTTCAACAGTGCGATAACCTCACGAGAGGCGACCAAAATTTCGGACATGTCAGAAATCCATCCGACCATCCGATTGCCTGTCAGGAGAGGTTAATCGCCTCTCGTTTCCCCCTGTACACTGCACGACAAACGACACACGATAAAGCTGAAAATCGGCCCGACCCGAAAAAAACGCACTCGACAGGAGACAATAATAACAGCAACACATTTTCTTTACCCACGACAAAGAAGAAATGAATGTCAAAGGCATTTATGTACTATACAAAATTTTAAAGGGGTGGTTGATTATGATTTCACTTTTCTAACTGTAGTTAGTGTGTAATGTTGCTGCTTGAGCATAAACAACATCTGCAAAGTTACAACGCTCAAAGTTCAAAGCAAAAGGAGATATTTTCTTTTAAAGAAATCACTTTTTAAGGACTACAACAAACGGCTGGTAGAGACTACACCACATTCCTCCCGGGTTAGTGACATCACCAACCCTAAAATTTACATAAACCCCGCCCCCTGAACACGATTTATAGATTATCAAGACAGAATATGCTAATCAATAACAAGAAGGTAACTACACATAAGCTACATAAATTAATCAAATAACCATTCAGAAACATCCTGTTGCATTCTACATGTTGTCACTTCTTCTTGAGTCTCTCCATCTTTGTCTGAATCTGGTTTGAACATAAAAGGCTAAAAGTTCTCAGTGCATGTCTGTGTGAGTGCAGGCTGTTGTAGCTCCGCCCTCTGTGCCTCGAGCAACAGCTCATTTGCATTTAAAGGAACAGACACAAAACGGTGCGTTTTTGCTCACCCACAAAAATTGACAATTTTAACATGCTATATAAAAATATCTGTGGGGTATTTTGAGCTAAACTTCACATACACACTCTGGGGACATTAAAGACTTATTTTACATCTTGTGAAAAGGGCATTATACCACCCATTTAAGCGAGTTAAATGTACATTTGCTACTGGAGTTATCTTGAGCCAAAATGGCGGTGTATGTATGCACTAGAGCCAAAATGGAGACTTACATGTAAAATATGAGGTTAGTGTGAAGCCAAATGCTAGATTTATTTCTGTGGCAGTGTGAAAATGGAATTAATGTTTATGATGATGTGAAAACACAGTAGCAGGTCAATGTATTGTGATTTGATTCTAATGAACTTCAGACAAAAAAATTACTTCTGAAAAGCCTTTATTGAAATGTAATGGTCTTTAATGGAATGTGTTGTTTTACAAAGAAACAAGTATTTGTTGTTTTGTAAAGTTAAACATGTAATTGTTAATACATTGAAAGGAAAGAAAGAATGTATCAAACATAAAACAAAGGCATGACGAGGCATGAAACTGGAAACTCAGAACAAGAACAAGAAACAATCAATACTGAATTGTATTGAATACAGAAACATGACAATGACAAGAAACAGAGAAACAAAACCCAAAACGTGACAGTGGGACAAGACACCGCTCTTCCGTCCCAATTACAACATCAAACAGGTTCTCCCCTCTCAGTGAAACACCCACTGGGAATCCTGTTGAGTGTGCCCTAGTTATTGGCGATTCTATTACATGGAACGTGAAAATAGAGACACCAGCCACCATAGTCACATGTTTGCCGGGAGCCAGAGCGCCTGACATCAAAGCAAATTTAAAAGTGCTGGCTAATGCTAATCGTAAATTCTTTAAGAGTATTATTCACTTTTTGACAGACGGAGATCACTAAAATTAACTTAAAATTAAAGAGGTATGTGAATTTCGCACGTATGATGTCAGACATTGTAATTTGCTCTGGACCCCTTCCTGTTCGCCGGAGTGATGAGATAACATAAGATCTGACATTTATATATCTCTTCTCCATTGCTCATGTCCACAAGCGGCCAATCTTATACCTATTCATTCAAATTTGAGATTGAGGTCAATTTCTCTAGAAACTTCTTTTACTTTTGTTCTGTTAATTTCTGTTAAGAGTAGATATTACTCTTTTTATGTAATATCTATGTGTTCTGATTCTCTTTAGAGGGGATTGCTTTCGTTTCTATAAATGTCCCATTCAATGTAAAGGATTGCATTTCTTTTAACTGACTCTCAACAGCGACAATTTTGAAGATGTCCAAATAATCTGCAAAGCCAATTTGTAATTGGCGATTCTATTACACGGAACGAGAAAATAGAGACACCAGCCACCATAGTCATACATTTACTAGGATATCAAAGCAAATTTAAAGGGGTTCATATAATGCGCCTTCCTAAAACACTTCATTCAAACATGCCCCCACATCTCTACGTCATTATGTGGAGTTTCATAACACCGCCCAAATGTACACACAAAAAAAGAAGGCGTAACTCTTATTCTCTCTGTATTGTTGTTGCCGTCGGCGCCGCCATGTCGTGGAGACGCTGTGTTTTTCATCGCAAAAGCCAAACGACTTTGTTTGGCCTTCCAAAAGAGGTCGCAATTAGAAAACAGTGTTTAAGCTTTATTTACAACACTGTTCCAGAAGTGTGCTGCGCATTTTTCGGAGGACAGTTTCCAGACCCTGAGAGAGTACAAGACTGTCTGCACAAAGCTGATTCTGAAAAGTGGGGCAATTCCATCTTTGTAAGTACATTCTGGCGCTTATTCTGACTCACAGACACAGCCTGTAAGTATGTTTTAATATTTTAAAGGAGTCATGACCTGTAATTTTCACTTTTCCACGAGAAAAAATGTATGTTATGATTGCCTAACGATTATACACTGGCCGGGAAGCCGATATTTAAAAGTGAAGCGTTTGTTTACCCCTGGGTTCGTCAACCAGCCCACGTGCACGCGCACTCAAATACGTGATGTTAATTTCTGCGCCGACTTGACGTCAAGTCGGCGCAGGATATACCATATATTATATGGACACCGCAGACCTATGCTGCAGGAAGCCCCCTCTCCCCCTCTCATTCAGTCGAGCGCCCGCGCCTCATGTTCATTATGGAAGTCATCCCTGATTGGTCTGATGACCTACCCTAACCCCGCCCCTTAACCTATCCGTCACTGGGGTTAAGACCAATCAGGGATGACTTCCCTAATGAATATTAATGAGTCTTCCCCTACCATCCTGGGAAAAAAAAGTTCGCTAGAATCGCTACCCGTGAAAGATGCAGAAACGTGCTGCACACGTGAGTTGCTCTGTTGTTGGCTGCCGGAATCAACATGGAAATGTTTTTTCACTCCCAAGAACGGACCAAGCTATCAGGGACCAGTGGAGGAAATTCATTTTTAATGACGCGGTTCCTACAACCCTTTCCCCTGGCTTAGGTGTCTGTGCTAAACATTTTACGCCGGTATCCTTCACTAATTTGGGGCAATATCAGGCGAAGTTGGCATCGAAGCTCCGTTTGGAAAAAGGGGCCATTCCAACAATCAGAAACTTGCCTGCAATTGAAACGGTAAGGCTGTGTTTTTGCTAGCCACATCTTTCCACTTTGTTTTCCACTACAGTAGTGACGGTACAGGAGTCCATGCTCAGTGCCTAAAACTGTTTGCTAAATGCAATTATGAAAACAATATACCACAAAACATTATTAGCCAAACTCATGCAAAACATGCAGTCTGAAAATAGCTTTCAGTTAGTGGGGCTTCTGTAAGAGTTTATCTGGCAATGGTGTATTTTTCCTTTTTGAATTCGTTGTGATTACAATTTCACTAACAATAAGTACTGTCACATTTATTGAGCTATTGCAGTATTTTGTCTATGTCTTTGTACCACTTGCAGTAGTGAAACACATTTTGTTGCATATCACTCATAATTTAAATTTTTTTTTGCTTTGAATTTTAATTGGGTTTTTTTCTTTTCATTATGCCATTATTAGGCTAGCACATCTCGTGCAGTGTCTGGTACCAGTACTGTCATTGCATCAAAAGTTAGAGATGTTGGCTGTCAGACAGAACCCGTGGTGCCGGCATCAACTGGAACGCAACTGTCATTTAAAACTTTGCAACCACACTTCCGAAGTAAAGGTATGTAGACTTTAAACTTTTGTTTTTGAAACTACAAAATGACAAGGCATGTCATATTATTCATGGAAGACGTATACATCTAATTGCCTTTTTTGCTTGTGTTGTTGTCATGTCTATCTGTTTCTCTGCATAAAAGGAACCCAGACAACAGTCAAGACCACTACTGATGTAGGCCTCTGCAGATCACCATCTACAGTCCATCCTGTCCATCCCTGGTCAACACCAACAAAGCCACGAATGAAGAGGGAGGAAGATGAAGATGAGGCCAGTACTGCAGAGGCTAGCTCCTCTTTTGTGGCACCACAAGCAGATGACTCCACGTATAACATTAATGTGTTAACTGAATCAATGGACACATTGTAAGTTACTCTGATTCAAGAAAACTTGCCCAATTACTATTCAACCTGTTTTTGTCCTATTTCACTTGCTGTTTTTAAATATATATCATGTTAAACCTTATGCGAGTACTGATGTATTTGATTATCAACAAGGGACAGTTGTCTGTATGCCAACAACTGCTAAAAGTTGGAATGCTTTGTATTCCCTTCTCATTTGACTTGGTCTTCTATATATAAACCTGCATTTATACATTGTGCTTGCATGTGACTGTTTTCACTCTGTCAATGTAGGGAAGACACCAGCCCCTCTCCTGACAAGTCTTCGGCCATTCCCAAAATGAGAAAGCTGTTGGTCTTTGAAGAATGCCTCATGGAGCTTTTTGAGAAGTGCCCAGTGTGTACGCAAGTTTGTGAGGTCCAGACAAGACTGAGCGGTACATTCATGGCAGTTTGGCAGAGATGTCCACATTGCCAGTACCAACGACGGTGGAAGAGTCAGCCAGTTATTGGACACTCCACACCAGCGGGGAATTTACAGCTTTCTACAGCCATCTACGTGTCTGGTGCTTCTTTCTTCAATATACAGAAGGTATGTCCAAGGAGTTTGTCTAATATTGTTGTTATAGCTTCAAAAACGATTAATTTTGGCAATGGCTGAGGTTGGGGGTTCATCCACTTGATGTTGCACGGTGCAGTGATTAATACCCCCTGAGTCCTCAACGCACACTATCCTTTATATATTTGATTATTACCAGCAGCAACACACCTTATTTGGTTTCAATTGGTCTTTCTGAAGCTCTCCAATACAGGGTTCCCGCGGGGTCTTAAAAAGCCTTAAAAGCATTGAATTTATTAATGTGGAAATAATACCTTAAAAAGTCTTGAATTTTGATGTCTGGGTCTTAAAAATTGTGCTGTATGTAACTTCTCCGTATTGTATTTTTCCTCTAAAGTTTCATTTGTCAACCACGATTATTTTGATTAAATAACGTAGTATATATAAAGAGTGGCGGAACCAATAATTGAGAGTGCAACGCAGCCCCGGGTCACAGTGCACAGGACTGTGAACACATGATGCCTTCAACCAGAGAATGTCTAATATGGCGAGAAGTTTCACTCTCACTACACTTCCGGCTTCTGAACTGGTTGCAGTTCCACTCTGATTCCATATGAGGGCGCTCACAGGACGAGTGCAGTATGAATGGAGGTCAATGGCGGTATACCCCTCAAAATCCACTTTTCTCAGGATATAATTTTTTGTCTAGTAATTTGAATGTTGTATTCGAAAGGAGATGCAAAGAAATTACACATTGCTGGGTGTTAGATTTTTTAGAGTCACTTATTTGCTTTAAAAAAGTCTTTCAAAATGTCAATGACGTCAGAATGCTGACGTCATTAGCAGAATGCTAGCGTGTTATGGGCAACAACAACTCAACCTGTAAGAAATCAAAACGACATAAGTACTCGTTCATTCAACTTTCGACCTAAAACCCATGTTGAACTTGCAAAATCTACAATCACATCTGAGATTTCTCAACGGCAATCGGGTGAAAGAGACAAATTTAGCCGTCTAGCCCCATTGACTCCCATTCATTTTGCACTCATGGCGAGCGCCCCCAGTGGAACTCTGGTGGTACTACAACCAAAATTCGGTACAACAGGGCTTAATAGGGAGTGGACAGGCTCTCCGTAGACGGGCTCTGCTTCAACACAACACAAGTTAGCCTACAAAGCGGAGCTCGCTCGCGTGCTACCAGTAGCCCGGGGCTTGATATGAGGTCGCTCGCCAACAGGCAGTTCACATACCGCGTCTTTTTGCGTGCTCAAGTTTATTAAAATGTGGGCACGCGCAATTTTTTTCCGCCCGCAGGACAACATCTTCCTTGTTGCTGTGGAGACTGCGGTGTATGGTTGCTTAGCAACGACAGACGCCACAGGAAAATCAGACTAAATGTTATTAATAATATTAGATAAGCGGATGTGCATTGTAAATGTCAGTAATTCATCTTTTTTGACTCATTCTTTTTATAAAACAATATTTAAAGGCTGAAATATGTGAGGTTTATCTTTTTATAAAACCATTTTTGTAAAAACTTTATTTGAACTTGTACATATTAGTAGATAACATGTTGCAAGACACTAAATCTGGCCATCATTTTTAATAGTATTTTGATGTTTATGTAAACAAAACTTGCATATTGATCATTTTATTTGTTATTTGCGGGGTTTCGACAAACTCGGTAAATTGATTTCATAATAATCGTGAAAATAAATGTTCATGCCATTTCATCTCTAGTTATGATGATCAACTAAAATCAGCTATAATTATGTGTTTTTAGAGTATATTATGCAAACTACAATTTTCTAAAATAATCTCTGAGCCTGTTCAATCTCTATTAGGCTATTAATATGCTGCTTCGTAATGTAAATAAATATGAGATGAAATATATCCTATTAGAGGGCAAGTTTGTTTTAGCCTATTTTCATTTTAGGCCTAAGGGTTTGGGCATTTGGCATGTTGTTGGGTGTGGAAGGTTACTAATGTGATTGCTTTGTCTGTAAATTAAATTAATGCTTTTTCAATTACTGAATTCATTGAAATAAAAATATTTTTTTCAGAATTCTTTTAATTAAATTTTTTTTGGTTATTCTTTAAATTTCAATCTTTTTGGTCTTAAAATGTCTTAAAAAGGTCTTAAATGTGACTTACTGAAACCTGCAGGAACCCTGCAATAGTCTCCTCATGACCAAATCATTTCAGTTTACTGTTATATAGCAGCAACACTTCAAAAGTCGGTGGGATTGTCTGGTGGACTAGAGTTGAGTCAGCCCTGTTGAAAGGAAGTTTGCTTAAAGGGATACACCACCATTTCTGGATTGTTGTCTTTTCATGTAAAAACCCAAATAGCATTTAATTCAATTATTTAATTTAATTCAATTATTCTTTTTCATGACAGGTCTTCAAGGCCATGCAGTTGCAGATGCACAGCTACAAACAGTTCCGAACACATTGCCGCAACTTCATAGAGCCCGCTGTGATTCACAAGTGGAAGAATGATCAGGCAGCCATCTTGCAACAGCTGAGTACAGACGGGAGTGCTGTTCTTGGTGGCGATATGAGGGCTCATTCACCAGGAAAGTGTTTTTTTTTTTTAAATCTTAATACACGAAAGTAGTGGATTAATGCCCGTTTAGTGCATTATTTTCATCAATAACGTTAATTTAGATTTTCTACAATTATGTGTTCAGGACATAGTGCAAAGTTTGGAAGCTACACCATGATGGACTTGAAAAACAACACAGTCATCGACATCCAGCTAGTCCAGGTAACTGACTAAATCACAGCACTTCTGAGATGCCTTTGCCGTATTAGCCTTAATGTATTAAATGTAATCCACTCCTATACATATTTGGTAATAGAGCAACGAGGTTGGTGGTAGCGTGAACATGGAAAAGGAAGGTTTGAAGAGGAGCCTCGCAGTCATCACAGAGTCTGGAATTAAGTTGGACTGCATCGTATCGGATCGGCACCCCCAGATACAGAAATTCCTCACTGATGCCAAAATAACTCAGTACTATGATGTATGGCACTTTGAGAAAGGTATTTGACATTGACTTATTTCATTCATTATGGCAAATGTTGACCTAGGTTTAATTGCCCTGGCAATAATTGTATGTTTTCTATGTATTCGTAGGGATGGGCAAAAAATTGAAGGCCATTTCTAAAACAAAGGACTGTGAAAAGGTGAACAAATGGTTGCCGATGATAAAGAACCAGATCTACTGGATTGCGGCTTCATCGACCTCTGGGCCAGAGAGGATCGCCAAGTGGTCGTCTGTGATAAACCACCTACAGGACATCCATAACCACGATGACCCCCTGTACCCAGTCTGTTGTCATGCTCCACGTGTGTCGACGGACAAGGAGAAATGGTTGAAAGCAGGTAATTTTATTCTTGTCACACACTAATCCAAATGACCTTTTCATAAACAATTTTAAAAGACATCTAAAGCAAAGTTTATTATTACATTATAATAAGACCCCATACGGCTTATGTGCGGATCTAACCTGGTCTGTCTGTCTTTAATGATAAATTCTATGATATTTCAAAGTCCATAAATCTCTGCAAATGATTGTAAATAGTGGCTATGTTCAAATGTATAGCACTTGTTTAAATTATTATTATTATGGTATAGTGGTTTATCATATATACATTTTGAATATATATGTATTTTGTACGTGGTCCCCCTTCTTATAAGCTAAATATAGCTTCTGGGGAGTCCCGTTTTTACAAACAACACTAATGAATTAAAAACTACATAATTTTCCATATGTGTTGTTGTAAAACAGGGTTCCTGCAGGTTTCAGTAAGTCAAATTTAAGACCTTTTTAAGACATTTTAAGACCAAAAAGATTGAAATTTTTGGCATAACCAAAAAAATTAAATTAAAAGAATTCTGAAAAAAATATTTTTATTTCAATGAATTCAGTAATTGAAAAAGCATTAATTTAATTTACAGACAAAGCAATCACATTAGTAACCTCCCACACCCAACAACATGCCAAATGCCCAAAACCTTAGGCCTAAAATGAAAATAGGCTAAAACAAACTTGCCCTCTAATAGAATATATTTCATCTCATATTTATTTACATTACGAAGCAGCATATTAATAGCCTAATAGAGATTGAACAGGCTCAGAGATTATTTTAGAAAATTGTAGTTTGCATAATATACTCTAAAAACACATAATTATAGCTGATTTTAGTTGATCATAACTAGAGATGAAATGGCATGAACATTTATTTTCACGATTATTATGTAATCAATTTACCGAGTTTGTCGAAACCCCGCAAATAACAAATAAAATTATCAATATGCAAGTTTTGTTTACATAAACATCAAAATACTATTAAAAATGATGGCCAGATTTAGTGTCTTGCAACATGTTATCTACTAATATGTACAAGTTCAAATAAAGTTTTTACAAAAATGGTTTTATAAAAAGATAAACCTCACATATTTCAGCCTTTAAATATTGTTTTTTATAAAAAGAATGAGTCAAAAAAGATTAATTACTGACATTTACAATGCACATCCGCTTATCTAATATTATTAATAACATTTGGTCTGATTTTCCTGTGGCGTCTGTCGTTGCTAAGCAACCATACACCGCACTCTCCACAGCAACAAGGAAGATGTTGTCCATCTGGCTGTGGGCGGAAAAAAATTGCGCTTGCCCACATTTTAATAAACTTGAGCATGCAAAAAGACGCGGTATGTGAACTGCCTGTTGGCGAGCGACCTCATATCAAGCCCCGGGCTACTGGTAGCACGCGAGCGAGCTCCGCTTTGTAGGCTAACTTGTGTTGTGTTGAAGGCATCACGTGTTCACAGTCCTGTGCACTGTGACCCGGGGCTGCGTTGCATTCTCAATTATTGGTTCCGCCACTCTTTATATATACTACGTTATTTAATCAAAATAATCGTGGTTGACAAATGAAACTTTAGAGGAAAAATACAATACGGAGAAGTTACATACAGCACAATTTTTAAGACCCAGACATCAAAATTCAAGACTTTTTAAGGTATTATTTCCACATTAATAAATTCAATGCTTTTAAGGCTTTTTAAGACCCCGCGGGAACCCTGTAAAATAAAAAAGGTTGAAGATTGAATTTTCAAAGCTATACATAGCTGTTATACTTTATTGGTTTCTAAGTATGAACACAGCTTGACCTAAAACCATTGTTTTATCTTGACCAAGTAGGCCACTATCATAAAGTTGCTCAAAGTTGTTGTCCAATATATTTTTTTTTTCATCAAACTATTAGGAACACCAGTTCATTATAAGTTGGAGAAGCTGTTTACGAGCAAGAGAGTCCTGAAAGACGTGTCAAAGCTAAGCCCCCATCACCAAACGTCATCGCTGGAGGCTTTTCAATCAGTGCTCATTCGATTTGTTCCAAAAAGTGAGCCGTTTCCATTCTTGGGAATGCTGTGCAGGTAAATAATAAGGGGTCTCAATGTTTGTGAAAATGTTCAGTATCGAGGCCCAACATCCATAATACACAGTGATGACATTTGTGAATTTCTCTTTCCAAAGACTCTACCTGTCAGCGATGCACTATAACGAGAACGCTGACCGTCCACGAAGGCGGGCTGATGGGAAACTGTACTGGCCAAAAGGAAGAGAAGGGACATGTACAGTGAAGCCACTGAAAGAAGACCCGACATTCAGTAAGTTAACTTATAAATGATTTATTATTGCACACTGATCAAACAGAGAAAATATATATAAAAATAACGTGATAAATTACAATATAAAATGCAGATGTACAATGAAAATGATTTGGACTTGTAAAACACCATATAAACAGACTTTTCAAACCTATCTGACCTTAATCTGTGAACATAAGATTTACATATACATGTAAAGCTGTACCCCCCAAAAAAAATATTAAATTAAGAGTGAATGTAGATGACAATTTATAAATGGGCTATTTTGTTTGTATTTGCCTTCAGACTATGTGGATGAGCTGATGCACCTGGTTTTTGATGTGGTGTTTCCTGACCCAGAACCTTTCGTCAGTCAGCTCAAGCAGATACCTATGCCCAGACCCACTCTGCTCCCAGTTTGAAGCACCAGCAAAGGACGACGTTGTAGCCCGCTATGTGTCACGATTCGATCGAGCGGGACCCTGAAGCCTGTATATCCTCCATCTGAATCGGGGAGCTCACGGCGGATACGCAGCACCACACATGCTGGAATGACAACCCTGATCTTGTGTCCCAGATGTCCCCAGCACCAACTCACAAAGCACCTATACGATAGGTGCTTGTATTCACTGTAAATAGGATGTACAAAGTTAAACTTTTTTTTTATTTTTTTTTTTTATGTGTGCATGTTTTGTAAGACATAATAAAGAAACTTTTTCATTTCAGTTGTAGGTTTCTTCAAATTTTACTGCTTGCAAGAACTTGTGTGAATAGTACTGTGTGTTATAAACTTCTATTTTTATCCAATACAATTGTAGGCTACTAGTAAAGTTGCAATTATTAGTGTAAATGCAGTGATCAGACTGAACAACCATCTTAGTTTTCCTATTGTTGTGGTGAATATGGTTGGCAATGCCAATAATCTTAATTCAATTAGTGTTTTTACAGTTGCTGAATAAAACGTGCCTTTCACTGGCTCCAATAGGCAGATGTCCATAGTCCTGCATATAAATGTTTCTTGCATTTTGAAGAGAATAGACGTTAAAGCACACTGGGTCTAATCCAAGATGCTGAATCATACACATGGGAGGCGTCTGTATCTGATTCATCCTTCTTAGAACCTGCGATATAAACACACAAAAAAAATAATAATAATAATTCCTTATATGGACTAGGAAAGATGTGACTGCTGGTAGGTGATGTATGATGTCCACCTTTGGGGTTTTCTCTTTCAGTGGGCATGGTGCTGCAGTTTCCACAAGTGCACCTATTCATCAGAAAGAAAAGTGTAACAAGATAAGGATAGATAAATAAAACAAACAGTCAAGTAATGATAAAAATAAAGAAAAGCATCACGTTACATGTCTCTAGAAGAAAAATATTGAATGTCTAAAAAACCACAACGTGAAACAAGGCAAAACACCACATGATAGCCAACGTTGATCTCAATAACCACTGTAAGCGGATAAAAAAAAAAAGTAGACTCTTTAACTCTGTTGCGTGGAAATCTGTCAGATTTAATTTAAAATATCTTCATTTGTGTTCCAAAGACGATCTTTGGAACTAAATGAGTGATTAAATGATGACTGTTTTGTTTTTGGGTGAATGTGTTCGCAGCGATCGATCGGCCGCGTCCAGAGCAGCCGCTGTGATGTCACAGGCAGCGCGAGTTCCATATGACGTCACAGGCCGAGTTGTTCAGGTTACCAGACTCAGAGTTATTAGTCAAACAGTGTAGAAACTCAGACTCAAGAGTTATTAGTCAAACAGTGTAGAAACTCAGACTCAAGAGTTATTAGTCAAACAGTGTAGAAACTCAAACTCAAGAGTTATTAGTCAAACAGTGATAAAGTCCAGGATCTGCACGATGTCTGAACACTTCCCGATGGATGAGGAGATCTGCAGTGCAGTGTTGGAGGAGCCGCTGAGTGGCGCTGTTGAGGAGAGAAACACAGCAGAGGAGTGTGAAGCTCCTGCTCCAACTAGAATCGCGTGGGAGAACAACTCAGGTGCATTCACACACACACACACACACACACACACACACACAACAGGGCTGCCAAAGTGACACGCAATTGACACTTTTCACACGCAGAGAAAAATCGCGAAGAAGAGGACACTGACACAGACACAGACAGAGCTGGTTACTTTTGATATGAAACAAATATGAACCTCTCAAATTCTGTTAATTTTATTGCGAAATTCAAACAATAAATACCGTTTTGGCGCTTGTAAATGTGTGGTGACAGATCGCTGGCGCACGTGAACCGATCATCTCTTACTCTGACTTGACTACTACTAGTTAATAGTAAATAAACACGAATGAACGATTGGTATGTTGAAAGATACAGTAGGCTACAACTTACCGAAATGTTTACAATGTTTACGAAATCATTACATGTTGCCCTAATTTGCCAAACCAGATTCCTTAGCAAATCCATGAAGATCCTGTCAGATGGGGGGGGGGGGGATAAATCCATGGGATAGTAAAAGTCAACAAGAACACATAAATATGCAAATTAGATGCAGTGCATTGATACATTTTACTGAATGGCAATGACATTTATGGCCATTTTACCCTCATATATATGGATTTCTCGGTGACGTCATCACTGCTTGGGTCAAAAAAGACCTGCGGTCTTCGTAGCCTAAAGGGTTTAGGCTAGAAGCATAGTGGTGGTGTTGTCACTAAGTCAAAATGCCAAGGAGTTGTTGCGTGGTCAATTGTACCAACCGAGCCAGTGCTGGGTGCCTGATGTTCAACATTCCTAGGGGGAAGCATGGTTTTGCCATTTTTTTCTATTTTGATAGACGTACCCTGCCATGCATTTGCAGTTAGCCATAAGGATGTAACCAAGGCCCTTATGGACATACACCCAGGCATAAGGCTTGGCTTTAATGCCTTTCCTTTGACTAGGGAGCACATCTGACCTCAACACGCAAAAATCTGGTGCAGCATCAAAGTATTTGACGAGCTGCACATGACCACATAGCACGTAGTTGTATGCATCAAGGGATTTGTACGCTCTAATCATTTCTCTTGTATACACACTTGGTGTCTGAATAAGATAATTATATATATCAGGCCATACAATTGCTGGCCACTTCTTGTCATCCACAATCCAAAGATCGTCATGCATTGCGTAGGGATCCGGCAAGATCTCACCATTGCTGGGAGTACGTTTTTTAATTTAATCGCCACGGTCGGAGGTACTAAGGCTTCCCACATAATCCATTGTCAAATCTTTGATTTACAGTAATGTAACGTTATATGTTTTTTAATCGTTATATCATTTTTAAACAACTGAGTCCTGGGGTCCACTACAGAGGACATAGAATAACATGAATAAAATATCCTTTTTCAAAAAAAAATTCCCCCATTTGTTTTGAACTAGCAACATAAAACATGTAATCTGTGCTAATAAAACACGTTTCTAATAAATTTTGTTGTTTGCAGAAAAGCAATCAAGATGCATGAGTTTCCGTGCTGGTGTCGTGAGAGTGTGGAATGCTGGGAAATGTCTCTTCCAAACCAACGAAACCCAAGTGTGTGCTTTTGTGCCGTCGCTTCCACACACACCCAGTGTCGAGCTGACCGACCCGTTCAAGACCAGGCCGACAGTCCTGCTCGAGTCCAGGCCGACAGACCCGTTCAAGACCAGGCCGACAGACCCGCTCGAGTCCAGGCCGACAGTCCTGCTCGAGTCCAGGCCAACAGACCAGCCCCACTCGAATTCAGGCCGACAGACCCGCTTGAGTCCAGGCCGACAGACCCGCTCGAGTCCAGGGCAATGGACCCGCTCATGTCCAGACCGACAGACCCGCCCCGTTCGAGTCCAGGCCACCAGATCCGCCCCTCTCGAGTCCAGGCCGACAGACAGTGAGTGTTTATTATTATCACTCTGATATTATCACTCTGATTCATCTCCATTTCTGCCTGATGCTTCTGGCTTTAGTTTAATCTCTACTCCTGTCGGTTCCTCACCTGATCTCAGGTGTGTTTGCTGCTGGAGTTCAGTCTCATGCTGTATATTAACATGCTAACGTGTGTTTTTCAGGATCGTTTGAATCTCTTTATGAAGTGGTAAAGAAACTGAAATCCAGAGGCGATCGCAGTGATTATTTGGGATTTCGAAACCCGGATATCAAACGAGTATGTTGCTCAAACTTTTCCCCTCTTGTTTCCTTCTATCTTTAGTCTTTCAGTCCCGACATAAACATCAGTGTTTACAGTTTTCATCAGAAATGTAAAGATTGTAGATTACCATGCGCACAAACAAAAATGGATCAGATTACTTACGTTTGCAACTATTTTCTTCATTTTGCAGGTGATCATCAGTTATATTAAGAAGAGCCGGCCTGAGAAGCTGGTGAAATTGGTAAGTTGACAACTTTATTCTTCTTGAAATTCTCCAAGAATCGTTTTATTAAATTCTAATTTGGTAATTGATAAACCTGTATGTAGACGGTATAAGATATAGTTGAAAGCCTTGAAACATCAATTGTAAAGTACATTGCTTTCATTTTTAATTGACTCTTTAAGCCCAAAGTATGTGGTATGTGGTGAAATCCATCGGACTAACGGCTCGAGAGATATGCGAATAACACACACACACACACACAAAGACGTTCCCGTAATTTATAGATAGATATAATGTACAGAAGTAAACAGTCAAGCTGACTTACAGATTCAGTTAACATCCACAAATGAATAAGCGACGATTCAGGGAGCAGGCTACACAGTGAACGCCGAAATGCTACGCTTGAGCAAACAGTTTGTGAATAGGCTACTACAAATGATGGCCGTGAATAAAATATAATATTCAGAAGTAAACAGTGTAGCTGACTTAATGTTTAGCTGACAGAGTGTTTATGTCAGAATGTGTCACAACCTTTATGTCACAACCTTCTAAGTGCTTCTTTTACCGATTTATTTACCGATATCTTTTGCATTTCTAATCCATACAACGTCAAACTTGGCACTGCACTTACTCCTGCCCGTAGCAAGACACCTGTCGAGTTTGAAATCCATCGGACTAACGGTTCGAGAGATATGCGAATAACAGACAGACAGACATTTCTGTAATTTATAGATGGATATAAACATGCGATTAATCAACTAATGGCTTGAATGAATGACTACTCTTTAGTCAGGGCAGCCCAAGAGTTTACTTTGAAAGGCTCGCGAGATGGAAAATGAAGTATCCCGGGCCTTTAGTTAGGAGATTAGAGATTAGTTAGGAGTCAACTAACTTTCTGCCTATCTCTTTTCTTTAGCCGGGGTATCCAATACCTTTGAGTCGAGATGCAGCTGCAATGTTGATGCTACAAAAGCATCCAATTAGCACACATATCATAAAGTTATATGACATATTTGTCATGGAAGATCAAGACGTCCTGGTTCTTGAATATCCACATCACAGCATGACCTTGTTTGAGTTCATCCAACGAAACCGAGGTTCCCTGACGGAATGCGTAGTGAAACACATCATTCGGGAGCTCGTTGTGGCGCTGCAGCAGTGCCTGGATCATGGTGTTTATTGCAACACACACATGAAGAAAATTCTCATCAACCCAAATACCCTGCTAGTCAAGCTGACGGACTTCGGAGACGCACTGATCCTTGAAGAAA
The DNA here is from genome assembly GCF_951802725.1 of Rutilus rutilus. Taxonomy (NCBI): domain Eukaryota; kingdom Metazoa; phylum Chordata; class Actinopteri; order Cypriniformes; family Leuciscidae; genus Rutilus; species Rutilus rutilus. The sequence continues at coordinate 2,355,439 of NC_140231.1, forward strand.
GACGTGAGTCGGCTTCTCGCACACCGTTCACTGTTGATGTGTTTGATGATGTTTTACTAAACACTGGAAATGTATTCTTACAGGTGCTGATGAACCCATATTAAACCCAGCGGTCAGAAAGTACGCTGAGCGGGCCGTGGCTGACATACGCATACTGCTGGATGCGCTGGTCCCAAGAAAAGGCCGTTGGTTTTGGCAAAGGTCACGTCTTTCCAAAGGTGAGGCCAACAACAAGAACGAAATGGAAATAACATTGCTTGAAAAACATATAGAGCTCAGTAAAATTATTAGTGTCAATGATGAGCAAAGTGTAAAACACAGCGGTTTGACAATAGGCACGTTTCCATTACAGATTTGCGCAAAACTTTTGTGATTTTTCTTTTCTAAATGTCGACAAAAAACGATTGCGAAATGACGCCGTTTCCATTAACCGATGTTATGCACCTTCATTTTTTCCTCTCGTGATAAGTAAAATAATTAAAAAAACCAAGGCAACGGACGTTGGTAGGTTTATGTACTATATCCCAGCCACTGCACTAGACATTAGTATTAATAGAAGGTGATGTATGTGTGTTTGTGAGGAACGACCCTTATCATACTTGAGAGCGGCACATATGAGGAGTTTCTGGGTGTTTCTCATTTATTTGAGGTTTAGAATCCATTATTCCTGTAATTCTTTTGACTTATATGAATTTAATAAAGAACTCTGTCTCGTATTCTGTCCAAACACACCGCGTCGTCTACGTCAGGTGTCCTGTAAATGCGCAAAAACTGTTTCCATTGCAGTTTTGCGAAATATTTCTTTTTCGAATTGCCTGAAAAACCTCCTCATGCGAGCGGAAAAACTTTTTTGTGATAAATGGGAAATTGACGTGTTTCCATTGGTCGTATTTTCAATTCGCAATTTCAATTTGCACAATTTGAAGTGTAATGGAAACGCGGCTAATGAATGTTTAGCAATGAATAAATGTTCATGGACATCTAGAGAATATCATAGTAACAGCAAAAAATGCTGTGTATTTAATGGTAACATGACCTTACATGAACTACATTTCTCAAAATCTGTTTATGAGTGTCTATGAGGACAAACATGACTAATCAACTGTCTTCTGAAAACTTTGACAGAATGCCTGGATCTTCTTGAGAAACTTAATGACAGAAAGTCATGGATCACCTTAGATGCCATTTTACATCATGACTGGTTTAAAAACCCTTCAAAGTGATGAAGATGTTGTCCTTCCACGTTTTCCAGCGTCCCTGATGGATTGTTGCGGCAGCTGCAAGATGTTCCTCCCAACCAGTGATGTCCGTAACGCGTTACTTAGTAATAAAAACTTTGTTGCAAACCTTTTAAGTCTAGGGAGAATAAGGCGTGCAACATCAAAACACTGAACGTGTACTGGAAAAAATCTCACACAAACCAGTCTAATTTAGGTAAAGTGATAATTTATTACAGTGAGAAACGAGATGAAAAGAATACCCCAAGATACTTATTTACATAAATGTACAACTTATATACAAATCATAACCAAGGAAAAGGTTCACAAAAGAAAGAGGTAAAGAGAAAAGAACTAGACTGTGCCAAATCAAAGAATGAAAACAAAACAAAAACAATCTTACTAGATAAACAAAAACAATTTATAATCTAACTAAATTAACATTCATCAAAAACAAAAAGATCTTTAGTGCCAAAGACGCCCTAAATAAACTACTCTTACTACAAACCGAAAAATACAAAGAATGTCACGTGTCGCTAAACTAGTGTTTCATACACAATTTACCATATTTGGGGTAAATCACACAGTTGTGATTGTATAATCACAATACAGATTCATATCTGTATTGTGTGTAGCGGACCCCGCCCCAATGATGGCCAAAACTTTACTGATGTTTATGAAGTTTATTGAGTCCGTTTTCACTACAAAAATCACCGTAAGAGCTGAACAAACAAAGTACAAGAAGCGCGCATTAACGAATAGTCCAAAAACTCTATCATTAACATCCAGCGAAATACACAAAACACTCATTACAACAATCAGTAAACTAATACAGACCTTATGCCTTTTCAGGGGTTGCTTAACAAAGTTGCAAACTTTATAGCTGCAAAACAACTCAGATGAACTAGTCGGTTACTATCGTAACCTCGGTTCCCTGAGAGTAGGGAACAAGTATTGCGTAGCTATACGCAGTGGGGAAACTCCTTTTCCTCGATTTACTGAAGCCTAAAATGTAAATGTAAAACGCATTTGCAGCTGCACAGCTAGCACAGTGAATGTCTGGCTCACTCATTGGCTGTGCTGCGGCAACTGCATATCCAATGGCGCGGGCGCCAAGGGGGCGTGGCCTTAGCCTATATTAGTAATAAACCTATAAGCCTATAAACACAGCCTTAAACTACTTGTCTGGCCTTAACATTTTTGATACAGAATTTTATCACTTCGGGGTAGATACGCGAACCGAATTTTCCCGACAACGCTTTATCTATAGAGTGGTAAAGGGATACTCCATAAGGAGAAACTAGTTGGCACTTTAGCACCCCGCTATGACATCGGGTCCAGGCGCAGGTCCTTCATCAGATCTGGATACGGCCTGGATCCGGCAGGCTGCGGGAAAACCTCGGGATAAACAAAAACACTAAAATTAGCGTAGATGCCACATTCTTCTTATGATGTAACGAGTACATCAGGATATATGGGAAGTGTTCCCGGTTCCGGCTGACCTGATCTATGCAGCCTGACATTGAATTATAGAAGTCTATAATATGTTATGTGTATGCTAGGTCAAAGAGACGTGTTTTTAGTCTAGCTTTGAACTGACAGAGTGTGTCTGCTTCCCGGACAATATTAGGAAGACTGTTCCAAAGTTTTGGTGCTAAATAGGAGAAGGATCTACCGCCAGCAGTCGATTTTGATATTCTAGGTATTATCAACTGGCCGGAAGGACTATAATGCGTTAAAAGTTCACTCAAGTACTGCGGAGCTAAACCATTTAGTGCTTTGTAAGTAATCAGCAATATTTTTACATTTATACGATGTTTAATAGGCAGCCAATGCAGTGTTGACAGAACTGGGCTAATATGGTCATACTTCCTGGTTCTGGTAAGAACTCGAGCTGCTGCGTTTTGGACCAGCTGTAGTTTGTTTATTAAGCGTGCAGGGCAACCACCCATAAGAGCATTACAATAATCTAGCCTTGAGGTCATGAACGCATGAACTAATTGTTCCTGCATTTGTCAATGAGAGCATATGGCATAATGGATGGAAAAATGCGGTTTTACAGATACTAGACACGTGACTTTCAAATGAAAGTTTGGTATCAAAGAGCACACCCAGGTTCCTAACCGACGACGAAGACTTAACAGAGCAGCCATCAAGTGTTAGACAGTATTCTAGGTTATTACGTGAGGAAGTTTTTTGTCCAATAATTAGAATCTCTGTTTTTTCAGAATTTAGTAGTAGGAAATTACTAGTCATCCAATTTTTTATATCAGCTTTGCATTCCGTTAATTTTGTGAATTGGTAAGTTTCGTTAGGTTTTGAAGAAATATAGAGCTGAGTATCATCAGCATAACAGTGAAAGCTAATTCCATGTTTCCTAATGATATCTCCTAATGGTAGCATGTACAGAGTGAACAGCAGTGGTCCTAGTACTGAGTCTTGTGGTACGCCATACTGAACTTGTGATCGATAAGACATCTCTTCATTTACTGCTACAAACTGATTAACGGTCAGATAAGTATGATTTAAACCATGCTAATGCAATTCCACTAATGCCAACATCATTTTCGAGTCTATTTAAAAGAATGTTGTGGTCAATAGTGTGAAATGCAGCACTAAGATCGAGTAACACCAATAGAGAGATACAACCACGATCGGATGATAAGAGCAAATCATTTGTGACTCTAATGAGAGCTATCTCGGTACTATGGTACGGTCTAAATCCTGACTGAAAATCCTCGCAGATATCATTTCTTTCTAAAAAGGAACATAGTTGTGAAGATTCTGCCTTTTCTAGTATCTTTGACAGAAAGGGTAGATTCGAGATCGGCCTGTAAATTGACTAATTTTGTAGGATCAGGTTGCGTTTTTTTTAACAAGCGGTTCAATCATAGCCAGCTTAAAGGTTTTTGGTACGTATCCTAGAGACAAAGATGAATTAATGATAGTAAGAAGAGGATCTATGACCTCTGGAAGCATCTCTTTCAGTAGCTTAGTCGGTATAGGGTCTAACATATATGTTGTCGGTTTAGATGATTTAATGAGTTTAGCGAATTCTTCCTCTTCTATAGCAATAAATGAATAAAATTTTCCTTAGGGAGACTACAATGCACTGCCTGATGCGATACTGTAGTAGACGGTTGCATAGTTATAATTTTGTCCCTGATATTATCAATCTTATAAGTGAAGAAGTTCATAAAGTCATTACTGCTGTGCTGCTTGGAAATTTCTGGGCTTGAAGCTTTATTATTCGTTAGTTTAACCACTGTTTCAAATAAATACCTAGGGTTTATTTTCTTCTAATAGGGTTGAAAAATAAGCAGATCTAGCAGCTTTTAAAGCCTCTCTGTATGCAATCAAGCTCTCTTTCCATGAAATGCAAAATACCTCTAGTTTTGTTTTGTTCCAGTTGCCCCACATTTTTCTGGCTGCTCTCTTAAGGGCCCGAGTGTGCTCGTTGTACCACGGCGTTGGACTATTTTCTTTAATCTTCTTTAAGCGCAACGGAGCAACTGTGTCTAAAGTGCTGGAAAAGAGAGAGTTAAAAGTTTCTGTTGCAATATCGAGTTCTTCTAAGCTATCTGGGATGCTGAGAGGATGAAACTGATTAGGAAGATTATTGATAAAGCAATCTTTAGTGGCAGAAGTGATAGGTCTAACATATTTGTAACACGGAGTCGGCTTTGCAGCCTTGGCTAAATGAAGTTTACACGAGACTAGATAATGCTCTGAGATGTCATCGCTCTGCTGCAGAATTTCAACGGCATCAACATTTATTCCGTGTGATAATATTAGATCTATGATTACGACAATGAGTAGGTCCTGAGTCTGACACGTGTTGTCTAACTCCAATAGAGTTCAGAATGTCTTTAAATGCCAATCCCAATGCATCTTTTTCATAATCTACATGTACATTAAAATCACCAACAATTAGTACTTTATCTGCAGCCAGTACTAACTCTGATAGAAAGTCAGCAAATTCTTTGATAAAGTCCGTATGGTGCCCTGGTGGCCTGTATACAGTAGCCAGCACAAATCTCAAACGTGATTTGTCATTTACACTATATATTTTTACATTAAGCACCAACACTTCAAAAGAAGTATATTTAAAACTAGATTTCTTAGTGATTTTGAAAATATTACTATAAATTACAGCGACACCTCCCCCTTTGCCTTTCAGACGAGGTTTACTCATTTAAAGTAATGTAATCGTCTGGTTTTAGCCAGGTTTCTGTCGTCGAGATAATTTAGCACGTGCACTCCCTGATACCTCAGAGGAGAGAGCACTGCATCCATGCACTTCGTAAATGTACGGCATGTTAGGGACAGACCGAACGGCAGAACGGTGTACTGATAAGCCTGCCCCTCGAAGGAGAATCTCAAGAATGGCCTGTGACGAGAGGTTATCTGAATGTGAAAGTATGCATCTTTCAGATCCACTGTAAAAAACCAATCCTCCGGGTGAACTTGCGCAAGGATATGTTTGGTAGTCAACATTTTGAAAGGCCGTCACATGAGAGCCTTGTTCAAATGTCTCAAAGCTAGTATGACTACAGTACCCGTCAAAATAAAAGTCCCTCCTTAGTAAGACAGATAATGCATTAAAATTCCTAAGCCTATTTAAACTCAAAGAAATATCAAAAATGTATACAAAAACTAATTTGAAGATTTATCATAGCAAAGTCTGTTACATTGTGTGTCTATTGTCTGTATTGTATTGTTGTATCTGTGCACCATGTTGGAAAACCGCTCAAGTGTCTTTGAAGATCCCAGTGAGGTCCGGCTGAAATAAGCAAGGCTCTTCTCCGTGACGCCAGGGTAAGACAAATTTTGATCAACTTACACCCATGTCTATGAAAATCACTATTGGTATTACATGTTGTTTGTTTGTTTGTTGTAGTTGCTGTTGAGGTATGATGTTTTATTGCACATTGGTAGTGTAGTATTTTATATTTTGTAGTTTTTGATTTGTGTTTTTTATTGTTTGTTACTTTGGAAAAAAGCGTCCATCAAGTAAACATAACCATAAGTTAGTCGGCCACAAGTCACAGACGTGAGAAACATCAAAAAGCAGAACGCCATGCATTAGGTTTGTTATTTATAGCACTGTTGTCATAGTTTAATAACAATAATTCTCTAAATGTTTGTGGGTGTAAAGATGGTTTGAGCTCACTTTGCCAGATGTATGATGGAATTTTGTGAATTTTCTAGACTAAATATATGATGGCACATAGCATCGTGGCATGTCCACCGTTTCCAGATTCAGAGCTCTCTCAAGTGGCATGTCATTGAAGGTGAGATCCTTTGTTTCAAAGTTTACAGCACGTTCTGATGCTGGTACGCTCTGCAGAACAGTGTTGTCATTTGAAACAAATTTGTGAAGTCGAAGACCTCCTTTTGCGCACAACTCCCGTGCTTCTTTTGCCAGCTGAATGGCCTTTTCCAATGTCTCTACAGTTGTGACTTCATCATCAGCATAAAAGTCTCTTATGATGAACTGAGCGACTAATGAGTGTGACTGACTATGCTCACTGGCTAGATATTTTAGTCCAGTGGTTCCCAATTCCAGTCCTCGTGACCCACTGCTCTGCACATTTTGTAGGTCTCTCTTATCTGACACACTCAGTTCAGTTCATGGAGTCTCTCCTAATGAGCTGATGATCTGGTTCAGGTGTGTTAAATAAGGGAGACATACAAAATGTGCAGAGCAGTGGGTCACGAGGACTGGAATTGGGAACCACTGTTTTAGTCCATAGTATGCGCAACCAGGCTAAGAAACTGCACCGAAAAGATGCACTTTCATGCTGTAATCTTGAAGCGATGAATTTGTGTCTCCGTTTTTCCACCATAAGAAGCGCAGGTAATCTCGGTCATTTTCCTGGATATGAAACTGGTGAAACATTTTCTCAATGTCACACATTACAGCTATAGGATGCCTTCTGAACCTGACAAGGATTCCTGTGAGATTGTTTCTCATGTCTGGTCATGGTAACAAATGTTCATTGAGACACGTGCCTTTAAATTTCAGGGAACAATCAAAAAACGACACGTAGCTTGTCTGGCTTTTTTGGATGGCAGATGCCATGATGAGGTATGTACCACTTTTCGCCATCAGTTCCACCATCATTCACTGTTTCTACATCACCTCTTTCAATGATGTCATTCACGTTAGTAATGTAGTCTGTCTTGTATTTCTCGTTTCTACAGAACTTCTTGTTCAAATGATTGAGTCTGTCCTTGGCAAGCTCTCTGTTATCAGGTAAGTATGGCCGTTGTTTGAACGGAAGAGGCATTTCATAATGTCCTTGAGCATTTTCCTTTATACCTTCTTTGAGTTTGTCTAGGAACACAATATCATCTATCTATCAGCCGATTAGTAAACCTACTTCACAGCTGAGAAGAGGTGACATTTAGTCAAGTGACTCCAGTTCTTTGCCGTTTCCTGCGTTGGTATGTGATCACAATTGACAGGAATACACTCCTTTGTGTATACTGGAGGTAGACTGAAATGCACTGAGGAATTGTACCCTCTCACACGAAGATCAGACACTCTTTTACTTTTAATGATCATATTGTCTCCCATCATGGTGGTAAGTTTGAGCTTTATTGGTTGAGTATCCACTTGCAGTACATTACTCACTTCTTCATCAATGAAAGTGGTGTCACTCTGAGTGTCTAACAAAGCATAGACAAGCTGTTCATTGGATGGATTTTTGACGGACGACACCCATACAGGTACAAACATGGATGTAATGACTGAATGACCTTCTCTTGTGATATTAAGTGACATGGCATCTGTAATCTCACTCTCATTGCTTACCGTTGGTTGCTTTCCGTTATTCTCATAGTTGTAATCATGAAGACATGTGGGATGTCGCAATTTGCATACATCACATGTGTGGCGACAATCCTTAGCACAGTGACCTGGTTTCATACACCCAAAACAGAGTTTGTTGTCTTTGACATAGGACCTTCTGTCTTTCAGAGACTTTTCCATGAATTTTGGGCACTTACTAAGTTGATGGCTGTCATCTTGACACAACATGCATGGCGTTTTTAACTGTCCTTTAGCCATTGTCTGTTTATCACCGTTTACTGTCGTTTGTGTTTTAAAGACAATTGCCTTGTTTCTTTTGGTTTCATTTGAGAATCTTCTCTCATGAGGTGACTCACGTGAATGAAGAGCATGTAAAGAAGTTATAGGATTACACACTATTTCTGCTTCAGTTGACATGAATTTTACAAAGTCTTGAAAGCTCGGAAATTCCTTGCCGTCCAAAAGTGGTGATGTGACCTGGCGGTTCCACCTGGAGGCTGCCCAGTCAGGAAGTTTCTGTCCCAGCTTTTGATTCTCCTCACATGCCTTTAACATGAGGTATGGCTTGCAGGCAGGCATTTAAACTTCACTTTACTGATGTTTATTAAGTTTATTGAGTCCGTTTTCTCTCCAAAAATCACCGTAAGAGCTGAACAAACAAAGTACAAGAAGCGCGCATTAACGAATCAACACAGTCTCACCCCCAAACGTCACATACTGACGCGTCTTGACCAAACGGCAATATACGACGAAAAGGGTACCACTAAAACGTCCGTATGTGACTATTCGGGTTATGGGTAGGTTTAGGTATGCGTTAGGGTACCGCTAAGAGGCGCTGCTGGTGCGCTTATGTCTTCGTCTCATATGGACGTTTTAGGGGTACCCTTTTCGTCGTATATTGCCGTTTGGTCAAGACGCGTCAGTATGTGACGTTTTGGGGTGAGACCGGGCTGAACGAATAGTCCAAAAACTCTATCATTAACATTAACATCCAGCGAAATACACAAAACACTCATTACAACAATCAGTAAACTAATATATACAGACCATATGCCTTTTCGGGGGGTGCTTAACAAAGTTGCAAACTTTATAGCTGCAAAACAACTCAGATGAACTGCATGCTCTCCCTTTCCATCCCTGTATCGCTCCGTAGACTACAATACCCGTCAAAATAAAAGTCCCTCCTTAGTAAGACAGATAATGCATTTCTTAAACCTATTTAAACTCAAAGAAATATCAAAAATGTCTACAAATACTAATTTGAAGATTTATCACAGCAAAGTCTGTTACATTGTGTGTCTATTGTCTGTATTTTTGTATTGCATTGTTGTATCTGTGCACCATGTCGGAAAACCACTCAAGTGTCTTTGAAGAGGCCAGGGGTCATATGGCTGCTGAAATAAGCAAGGCTCTTCTCCGTGAGGCCAGGGTGAGACAAATTTTGATCAACTTACACCCATGTCTATGAAAATCACTATTGGTATTACATATTGTTTGTTTGTTTGTTGTAGTTGCTGTTGAGGTATGATGTTTTATTGCACATTGGTAGTGTAGTATTTTATATTTTGTAGTTTTTGATTTGTGTTTTTTATTGTTTGTTACTTTGGAAAAATAGCGTCCATCAAGTAAACATAACCATAAGTTAGTCTGATATTCTATCAGAAAGCATTAGTATTTTTATTTTCATATAGGCTGCAATGGCAATGGAAAGCCAAATTCCCTCAAAAAAGAAAGAGGACAAAGGAAAGAAAGCAATCGCAAGCGCAGCGGCCACAAGTCACAGACGTGAGAAACATCAAAAAGCAGAACGCCATGCATTAGGTTTGTTATTTATAGCTCTGTTGTCATAGTTTAATAACAATAATTCTCTAAATGTTTGTGGGTGTAAAGATGGTTTGAGCTCACTTTGCCAGATGTATGATGGAATTTTGTGAATTTTCTAGATTAAAATATATGATGCTTTAAGACCCTGATAGAATAGATATAACCAAATGTATTGGCCTCTACAGCTTCCGAAGTTTGATTGAACACAGTGTCTGAGGAAGTCCCTCAGATAGAAGAAGAGCTGACTGCAAGTCTTGGTGAGTATGTCTGTATTATCCCTATAACTACATTTCCTATTCCTCCATATCAACAACTTTTCTAATGACCTTGCTAAACTTTTCCTTGGATTCATTGTTGTTGATGTCTCACACTTCTTCTCCACGTAACCTACATTAACAGTGGTTTGTATTTTGTTGTTGTAGACAGAACATGTGCATTATATTCAGATTTTTGACAATTCTGCACTCAGTGCTTTGCTTTTGCAGAGTAGTTCATTCTTGCCTAGTTTGGAAGTGATAGACACTCCAGACTCTTCATTTCAAACTGGTCTATTATCGGAAGCATATTACATGGTTTGTGATACCATGAGAAAGTCCAAATACATTACACCAACATTGAATGGACACTGTAGTGTGTGGCATGGTCAAAGTCAGATTTGAAGTCATAATTATTGTACCATTCAGTATTAAGTATTTTTTATCTATTGGGCCTTCACTCAATCGAAGGGTTGTCTGACAGTTTTTTTTTCGTTTTTTTTCCAGAAACACATCTTCAAGAGTTCAGGGACACTCTTGACTCAGTTGAGGTTAATGTGGCAGCAGAAAAAACAGCATGGGCACAGCGGCAGCTACACGCTGATACGAAGGCAAAAGCAGCAAGGCCAGTGCTACTCGATGCTAAACTGTCCGCTGAAAGAGACGTCAACCAAAAATGCCACAGGTGCGGCGCTGGAGAGGCAGTAATTAGGTGCCTGGATTGTGTGCCACTGGACATGGAGTTTCTATGTGGAGGATGCGACATGAAGGCTCACAAACAGAATGTGTTCCACGTAGGGCTGTCACTTTTGTGAAAAAATCCTGTTCGATTTTTGAGACACAAGTGTTCAATGAATCGCTTTTCCATGTCTAAACACGTTTCCATTTTAAACGGCAAATATAGGCAAATCCATGGACAACTAACAGGCATTAGGATGATTCAAATGATTGAGTCTGTCCTTGGCAAGCTCTCTGTTATCAGGTAAGTATGGCCGTTGTTTGAACGGAAGAGGCATTTCATAATGTCCTTGAGCATTTTCCTTTATACCTTCTTTGAGTTTGTCTAGGAACACAATATCATCTATCTATCAGCCGATTAGTAAACCTACTTCACTGCTGAGAAGAGGTGACATTTAGTCAAGTGACTCCAGTTCTTTGCCGTTTCCTGCGTTGGTATGTGATCACAATTGACAGGAATACACTCCTTTGTGTATACTGGAGGTAGACTGAAATGCACTGAGGAATTGTACCCTCTCACACGAAGATCAGACACTCTTTTACTTTTAATGATCATATTGTCTCCCGTCGTGGTGGTAAGTTTGAGCTTTATTGGTTGAGTATCCACTTGCAGTACATTACTCACTTCTTCATCAATGAAAGTGGTGTCACTCTGAGTGTCTAACAAAGCATAGACAAGCTGTTCATTGGATGGATTTTTGACGGACGACACCCATACAGGTACAAAGTGTTTCAAGTGTTCAATGAATCGCTTTTCCATGTCTAAACACGTTTCCATTTTAAACGGCAAATATAGGCAAATCCAAAGACAACTAACATGCATTAGGACGAACGTAAAGAGGGCGCTGGAGACGCGCACAAGTCTGCAATATTCCTGTTGATTAAGTGACGTGAAGTTTCGTGCACAATGACAAACAGGAGTGCAACATTCTCGAAAAACAATAAGCAGAGTGGACTGCCATAACATCACTGAACAACATCACTGCAGGCTTCAGCATGCCTGTGTTTACCATTAGAAATGTCAAACAAATTTCCCCTACGTAGGCGAATGTAGCCCGTAGCCCGGATCTGTGTCTGTATGCACGAGACTGTCTGCATACCGGCAGAATTCACATTTTTGTAGTAAAAAGAGACACATTATGCAGAAGTATAATTTGCTGTTATGTGTCTTTGTCAGAGTTGCTGTGTGACACGCGTTCGTGACGAGCTGGACGCGCTCCAAGAAAAGACTTATCGACTCCCTATTTTCGTTTTCGAAACTTGTGTTGGTTGGTCCGATCGATTGTGCAATCGATTTTCGATCGTAAAGTGACAGCCCTAGTTCCACGACAGGGAGACACTATTCCATGGCTACCTGGAGCCTGTTTCCCCCACAAGGCTGTGGTGATGGGTGAAAATGGCCAGCCTCACGTTTGTGAGCAGGGTGTGTTCATTCAACAATTTCTGTTGACTAGTAAAGAGTAATTCCACTAATATTCTTTGTTGATAGACTTTGTCAATGGAAAAGGTTTAAACTCTTAATTTGAATCACTCTTTGACTGAAGAAATTGTTGTTTGTCTTTTGACTATGAAACGTGCTATTAGTAAGAAAACAGTGATAATGACATATGGTAGAGTGGTCTATTTTGTAGATGTTGGTTTTGAATCACTAGTATGACAAGTATAGATATACCTTCTCGATTGAGGAAAAATTTAACAACCACTTTGCATTGCAGTTTGTCAGTTGCCCTTGCCCGCACGTAGGGCAATATGTGAGTGCACCCATGAGATTGAGGTCACCATGAGTGGTGAGTTTGGAAAGTCCTGCTTTTTGTTTTGTTGTACAGCAGAAGTTAACAACTGCAATCAAGGCAAAGCTTTTCTCTTGACCAAATAGTCAGGGGGCCAAAACTGATATTAAAACTTTGTTGGACACTTTTTGGTACAAGTATACAACCTATCCAGTATTAATATATAACCCCTCAACATGTGTTCTAGCCAGGTTGTCAGCTTAGAAAATGTTTTTTTGTCCATTTTAACACTATATTCTTAAAAGTGGTAAAAGCGGATTTTTTTCCCAAAGTGCTTCCATTTTCTTCCATGTTACCTATTGTAATTTTGGGCAAATGTGCAATATAATCCAATTTATGTGCAAGCATGATCATTAAAAAATAATAATCAATAAATACCACAAGAGTATCACACCACAAGGGTCACTGTTGTGTCAGCACAGCTGTGATTTGGCAGCAGATTGAGGCAGCAGATCCAGAGAAGATGATCACAGCAGGTGTCAACAGTACAGTGTGAACAAAACTTTATAAAGGAGTGAATCACACAATCACACAACAGATTAACTTGATCTATTTGTCTACACAAACATTTACCTCAAGATTCTACCATTCTACCATCAAATGTTGCCAGAAACAGGTAAGCTGCATAATTCCAACTAGCTATATACTTACCTAGACATACACTCACCTAAAGGATTATTAGGAACACCATACTAATACTGTGTTTGACCCCCTTTCGCCTTCAGAACTGCCTTAATTCTACGTGGCATTGATTCAAGAAGGTGCTGAAAGCATTCTTTAGAAATGTTGGCCCATATTGATAGGATAGCATCTTGCAGTTGATGGAGATTTGTGGGATGCACATCCAGGGCACGAAGCTCCCGTTCCACCACATCCCAAAGATGCTCTATTGGGTTGAGATCTGGTGACTGTGGGGGCCATTTTAGTACAGTGAACTCATTGTCATGTTCAAGAAACCAATTTGAAATGATTCGAGCTTTGTGACATGGTGCATTATCCTGCTGGAAGTAGCCATCAGAGGATGGGTACATGGTGGTCATAAAGGGATGGACATGGTCAGAAACAATGCTCAGGTAGGCCGTGGCATTTAAACGATGCCCAATTGGCACTAAGGGGCCTAAAGTGTGCCAAGAAAACATCCCCCACACCATTACACCACCACCACCACCAGCCTGCACAGTGGTAACAAGGCATGATGGATCCATGTTCTCATTCTGTTTACGCCAAATTCTGACTCTACCATCTGAATGTCTCAACAGAAATCGAGACTCATCAGACCAGGCAACATTTTTCCAGTCTTCAACTGTCCAATTTTGGTGAGCTCGTGCAAATTGTAGCCTCTTTTTCCTATTTGTAGTGGAGATGAGTGGTACCCGGTGGGGTCTTCTGCTGTTGTAGCCCATCCGCCTCAAGGTTGTGCGTGTTGTGGCTTCACAAATGCTTTGCTGCATACCTCGGTTGTAACGAGTGGTTATTTCAGTCAAAGTTGCTCTTCTGTAATTATTATTACAGTCTAATTTGCACTTAAGCCTTTGCTACTAGCACTTTCGTTTTGGCCCATTGTCGCCTTATTCACTTAATTGCACGACCGAAACAGCATCTGTAGGAATACATTTAAATAGAGGAGATCCAGATCATTCCCGTAGGACAAGCGAGCATACAAGAGGCACGACAGGAGCGCGCAAGTGTGTTTTTTCTAGAATACTCTGTTCTCCTGCTTTTTCAGTGCTGCATTTTAGTCAAGGTAAGGCCATCTTCGAATCTCTGCTTACTTTATATTTTGAACTTCACATAATTCTGTATTTTAGTTAGACGCGTTACTACATTAAACAAGCAGCCGCGAGTGAAAATTATTATTATTACAGTCTAATTTGCACTTAAGCCTTTGCTACTAGCACTTTCGTTTTGGCCCATTGTCGCCTTATTCACTTAATTGCACGACCGAAACAGCTGTACTCACTCAAGCGGTGAAAGCATAATCTGTATATCTATGTAATTTGCGCGCTGTCGCGGAAGCGTCAGCGGAAGCGTTCAGCTCTCGTGTTCAGCCTCCTCGTGTGAAGACCGACTCGGGTAAAGACCATCGACTCTACCTGCGCGACTCCACCGAGCAAGGACACCAGAAATGCACTTAAGTATCTCCTTTTCCCTTTCCACTTCTTATCTTATCTTTCTCCCTAATCAGCATGTGTTTTCAACACATTCCTGTTATCTCTCTAAACCGCCCCTTCATCACGCGCACAAGGCAGCGCGATACTGCTAGTCTGCGTCCCATTCTCTCATCCTCACACGCTCCTCTCTTTCTTTCCGTTGGTCTATGGAATTGTCAGTCAGCAGTCAACAAAGCTGACTTCATTCCAGCCTTTGCATCTCATTCTACTCTCAGTATCCTGGGCCTGACTGAGACCTGGATTCAACCAGAAGACTCAGCAACCCCCGCTGCTCTCTCTAGCAATTTCTCCTTTTCTCACTCCCCTCGCCAGTCTGGAAGGGGTGGCGGGACAGGGCTTCTCGTCTCCAACAAGTGGAAATACTCAACGCTCTCTTCTCTATGCAACAACAACTCATTTGAATATCATGCTATCACACTTACAACTCCCAGTAAGATCCATATTGTAGTCATTTATCGCCCCCCAGGTCAGCTGGGTAACTTCGTAGAGGAGCTGGATGTGCTGCTGTCCTCTTTCCCTGAGGACGGCACCCCACTTCTAGTCTTCGGTGACTTCAACATTCATCTCGAAAAACCACTTGCAACAGACTTCACCTCTCTCCTAGCCCCCTTCGATCTCAAACGACACATCACCACAGGTACTCACAAATCAGGCAACCAACTGAACCTGGTTTACACACGCAACTGCACCACAGACAACATTTTGGTGAGACCTCTCCATGTTTCAGATCATTTCCTCATTACTTTCAGTCTACAACTCACTACCCCGGCACCACCAACCCCACCACCAGTCACCATCAGGCGAAACCTGCGCTCACTTTCCCCCTCCCACCTTTCCTCTGCCGTGTCATCCCCCACCCTCACAATTCTCATCTCTGGATGTGAATACTGCAACAGATACCTTATGCTCCACTCTAACCTCTTCTCTAGACAATATCTGCCCTCTCTCCTCCAGGCCAGCACGCGCTACTCCTTCTAACCCCTGGTTATCTGAGGTTCTTCGTGAACACCGGACCAAACTCAGGGCAGCAGAGAGGAAATGGCGCAAATCAAAAGACTCATCTGACCTGAGTATGTATAAATCTCTCCTCTCGTCCTTTTCTGTTGATGTTCATGCTGCAAAATCTTCATACTTCCACAACAAGATCAACAGCTCCCCCAACACACGATTACTCTTCAAGACATTCAACTCTCTTCTCTTCCACTGCTTAAAAAACCAACACTAAACACATCATTTGTAGAGAACTACAGACCCATCTCTCTCCTACCATTCATTGCGAAAACACTTGAAAGAGCTGTTTTCAACCAAGTAACATCCTTCTTGTCTCTAAACAACCAGCTGGATGTCAACCAATCTGGCTTCAAGAAAGGGCATTCAACTGAGACTGCATTACTGTCGGTTACAGAAGCCCTACGGATTGCAAAAGCTGCTTCCAAATCTTCACTCCTCATTCTCCTGGATCTGTCTGCTGCCTTCGACACTGTAAACCATCAGATCCTTATGTCCTGTCTCTCATCACTGGGCATCACAGGAACTTCACTCGACTGGTTTGAGTCCTATCTCACAGGTAGGTCCTTCAAGGTCGCATGGAGAGGCGAGGTATCCAGAGCACATCAACTGACCACAGGGGTTCCCCAGGGTTCAGTTCTTGGTCCCCTCCTCTTCTCCATCTACACTACATCACTGGGACACATCATACAGGCACATGGTTTTTCCTACCACTGCTATGCTGATGACACACAGCTCTTCCTCTCATTTCAACCAGATGATCCCACAGTAGCTGCACGGGTCTCAAGCTGTCTGGCGGACATCTCCACATGGATGAAGGAACATCACCTGCAGCTCAACCTGGCAAAGACTGAGCTTCTCGTCCTCCCTGCCAATCCATCTCTACAGCACGACTTCACCATCCAGCTTGATTCATCATCGATCCCCCCATCAAGGTCGGTCAGAAATCTGGGAGTAATGTTTGATGACCAGCTGACCTTCAGAGATCACATTTCAAAGACAGCTCGATCATGCAGGTTTGCGCTGCACAACATCAGGAAGATCAGGCCTTTCCTAACTGAGCACGCAACACAACTTCTCGTCCAGGCCCTGGTCATTTCTAGGCTTGACTACTGCAATGCTCTTCTGGCCGGACTTCCAGCATGTGCAACCAAACCTCTACAGATGATCCAGAATGCTGCAGCCCGTCTTGTCTTCAACGAGCCCAAGAGGGCCCACGTCACTCCTCTGTTCATCTCTCTGCACTGGCTACCTCTCGCTGCTCGCATCAAGTTCAAGGCACTGACGCTTGCTTACAGATCTATCACAGGCTCAGCTCCCTCCTACTTTCACTCACTCCTACGAGCCTACATCCCTACCAGACACCTACGATCGATCAACGAACGACGTCTCGTGGTTCCATCACAGAAAGCCACAAAATCACTTTCCAGAACATTCTCATTCCCAGTTCCATGCTGGTGGAACGCTCTCCCCACCCTCATCCGGAATGCAGAATCACTGGCAACATTCAAAAAACAGCTGAAAACCCATCTCTTCCGTGACCACTTACCTTCATTAAAAAAAAAAAAAAAAAAAAAACCTTTAAAACCTCACTTATCGGGCTTATGCTACTCTGAATAATGCCTGAACCTCGTATTCTGAGCACTTCTTGCGTTGTTGTTGTTTTTTGCCTCTTCATGATGACTCGCTTAATTTTAGTTATTCCTCGCTTTGGATAAAAGCGTCTGCTAAATGACAAAATGTAAATGTAAATGTTCTATCAGCTTGAATCAGTCAGCCCATTCTCCTCTGACCTCTAGCATCAACAAGGCATTTTCGCCCACAGGACTGCCGCATACTGGATGTTTTTCCCTTTTCACACCATTCTTTGTAAACCCTAGAAATGGTTGTGCGTGAAAATCCCAGTAACGGAGCAGATTGTGAAATACTCAGACCGGCCCGTCTGGCACCAACAACCATGCCACACTCAAAATTGCTTAAATCACCTTTCTTTCCCATTCTGACATTCAGTTTGGAGTTCAGGAGATTGTCTTGACCAGGACCACACCCCTAAATGCATTGAAGCAACTGCCATGTGATTGGTTGATTAGATAATTGCATTAATGAGAAATTGAACAGGTGTTCCTAATAATCATTTAGGTGAGTGTATAGCTAGGCCAGTGGTTCTCAATTCCAGTCCTCGTGACCCACTGCTCTGCACATTTTGTATGTCTCCCTTATTTAACACACCTGAACCAGATCATCAGCTCATTAGGAGAGACTCCATGAACTGAACTGAGTGTGTCAGATAAGAGAGACATACAAAATGTGCAGAGCAGTGGGTCACGAGGACTGGAATTGAGAACCACTGAGCTAGGCTAATTTACTTTCATAATTACTAGCTTACTTACTAATAGGTAAATTAAGTTTTGTGCAGATTTGTAATGGAAATATTATGTTTTTAATTTATTTGCTGCACAGCAGCCTATTTTACAGTCTGCTATAGCTAAAAGTGTTAATAAGTTTGTTAGATAGCAAAGCCCTCAGCTTATGTCAGAGGACATTATAGTGATCCACTCAGAAACCAATCAGACTAGTGTAGTGAAAAATTTCTTTGCCTTCAGATGAGATAACATGGATCCAGAAGGAGCTGTAAGCCTAGCGTCCAAAGAAAAACAAATAGGAAGAGATATTGATTGGGAAAAATGTCAAGTCAAGTCAAGTCATCTTCATTTATATAGCGCTTTTAACAATGTACAGTCGTGGCGTGGCCAAAAGGTTTGAGAATGACACAAATATTAGTTTTCACAAAGTTTGCTGCTAAACTACTTTTAGATCTTTTTTTTCAGTTGTTTCTGTGATGTACTGAAATATAATTACAAGCACTTTATACGTTTCAAAGGCTTTTATTGACAATTACATGACATTTATGCAAAGAGTCAGTATTTGCAGTGTTGGCCCTTCTTTTTCAGGACCTCTGCAATTCGACTGGGCATGCTCTCAATCAACTTCTGGGCCAAATCCTGACTGATAGCAGCCCATTCTTTCATAATCACTTCTTGGAGTTTGTCAGAATTAGTGGGTTTTTGTTTGTCCACCCGCCTCTTGAGGATTGACCACAAGTTCTCAATGGGATTAAGATCTGGGGAGTTTCCAGGCCATGGACCCAAACTTTCAACGTTTTGGTCCTCGAGCCACTTAGTTATCACTTTTGCCTTATGGCACGGTGCTCCATCGTGCTGGAAAATGCATTGTTCTTCACCAAACTGTTGTTGGATTGTTGGAAGAAGTTGCTGTTGGAGGGTGTTTTGGTACCATTCTTTTTTCATGGCTGTGTTTTTGGGCAAAATTGTAAGTGAGCCCACTCCCTTGGATGAGAAGCAACCCCACACATGAATGGTCTCAGGATGCTTTACTGTTGGCATGACACAGGACTGATGGTAGCGCTCACCTTTTCTTCTCCGGACAAGCCTTTTTCCAGATGCCCCAAACAATCGGAAACAGGCTTCATCGGAGAATATGACTTTGCCCCAGTCCTCAGCAGTCCATTCACCATACTTTCTGCAGAAGATCAATCTGTCCCTGATGTTTTTTTTTGGAGAGAAGTGGCTTCTTTGCTGCCCTTCTTGACACCAGGCCATCTTCCAAAAGTCTTCGCCTCACTGTGCGTGCAGATGCGCTCACACCTGCCTGCTGCCATTCCTGAGCAAGCTCTGCACTGGTGGCACTCCGATCCCGCAGCTGAATCCTCTTTAGGAGACGATCCTGGCGCTTGCTGGACTTTCTTGGACGCCCTGAAGCCTTCTTAACAAGAATTGAACCTCTTTCCTGGAAGTTCTTGATAATCCTATAAATTGTTGATTTAGGTGCAATCTTAGTAGCCAAAATATCCTTGCCTGTGAAGCCATTTTTATGCAACGCAATGATGGCTGCACGCGTTTCTTTGCAGGTCACCATGGTTAACAATGGAAGAACAATGATTTCAAGCATCACCCTCCTTTTAACATGTCAAGTCTGCCATTCTAACCCAATCAGCCTGACATAATGATCTCCAGCCTTGTGCTTGTCAACATTCTCACCTGAGTTAACAAGACGATTACTGAAATGATCTCAGCAGGCAGCAATAAAATAATGACATAATGAGGAATAATGACAGTAATAAAATGCAGTGGAATTTTCATGCCAAAGAAGGACTATGCAATTCATCTGATCACTGTTCATAACATTCTGGAGTATATGCAAATTGCTATTATAAAAACTTAAGCAGCAACTTTTCCAATTTCCAACATTTATGTAATTCTCAAAACTTTTTGCCACGACTGTAGATTGTTTTCAAAGCAGCTTTACAGAGATAAACGTATAATTTAAGGTAAGATTGTTTTGGCTTTATAGATGTTCTTTAATAAAGTTATTTTCCAGCTAAAGTTAGTTTTGATTGATTCGCTTCCGTCGCAACGATCATTTGTTATTAAATTAGGGTCCGCCAAGATGACACCATTCTCTCTACACAAACTTTAAACGCAATCCTGTGAGAAAAGCTGATGGCGTTCACATGCGCATTAAGAACTGGTTCTATAGTTATGTGCGTTTGAATATATGTGTGCAGGTTTGTAATTCCCTACAAACCAAGCCTAAACAAATTACTGGTGTTTCCTTATAGTTTTGATTAAGAATTTTATTTTATTTTATCAATTCGGGGTAGATACGCAAATTGAGTTTTCCCGACGACGCTTTATCTGTAGAGTGGTAAAGGGATCCTCCATAGGGAGAGACTAGTTGGCACTTCAGCACTGCGTTGTCATCGGGTCCAGGCGAAGGTCCTTCGTCAGATCTGGATACGGCCTGGATCTGGCAGGCTGCGGGAAAACCTCGGGATAAACAAAGACACTAAAATTAGCGAAGATGCCATTCTTCTCATGATGTAACGAGTACATCAGGATATATGGGAAGTGTTCCCGGTTCCAGCTGACCTAATCTATGCAGCCTAACATTGAATTATAGAAGTCTATAATGTATTATGTGAATGCTATGTCAAAGAGATGTGTCTTTAATCTGGCTTTGAACTGACAGAGTGTGTCTGCTTCCCGGACAATGTTAGGAAGACTGTTCCAAAGTTTTGGTGCTAAATAGGAAAAGGATCTACCGCCAGCAGTTGATTTTGATATTCTAGGTATTATCAACTGGCCGGAATTTTGAGATCGCAATAGACGTTAAGGACTATAATGCGTTAAGAGCTTGTTCAAGTACTGCGGAGCTAAACCATTTAGTGCTTTGTAAGTAATCAGCAATATTTTAAAATTGATGTGATGTTTAATAGGGAGCCAATGCAGTGTTGACAGAACGGGGCTCATATGGTCATACTTCTGGTTCTGGTAAGAACTCGAGCTGCTGCGTTTTGGACCAGCTGTAGTTTGTTTATTAAGCGTGCAGGGCAACCACCCATAAGAGCATTACAATAATCTAGCCTTGATGTCATGAACGCATGAACTAATTGTTCTGCATTTGTCAATGAGAGCATATGACATAATTTAGATATATTTTTAAGATGTAAAAATGCAGTTTTACAGATACTAGACACGCGACTTTCAAATGAAAGATTGGTATCAAAGAGCACACCCAGGTTCCTAACCGACAACGAAGACTTAACAGAGCAGCCATCGAGTGTTAGACAGTATTCTAGGTTATTACGTGAGGAAGTTTTTTGTCCAATAATTAGAATCTCTGTTTTTTTCAGAATTTAGAAGTAGGAAATTATGAGTCATCCAATTTTTTATATCAGCTATGCATTCTGTAATGTTTCATTTGTCAAGACAAATATGGAAAATACAGCCAAGATAAAGCCCTTTGATTGAAGTGATTTTTCAGGAAGTGCTGTCTTTGTGCTCTTTCTGGAGATTATTGTAGTATAATACTGTGCAATATTTTTGCAATATAATAGACACACACCATTATTTGCATTGTGCTTAGCTTGACCTTGCTTATTCAATCCATTCAGTCTCAAAGGGATGAGACTGACAACCTGAGAGCCACTGCTTTGATGGGGAAAAACATACCTTTGCCATACGACTATTACATAGTTATTACTACTAACTAGTTACTAACCCCTAACCCTAAAGAAGTGAGAGAGCAGTTTTGTTAGGATGGAATTAATAACTATAGTAATATGTGAATTAACTATAATTTGTGTTACAACCTGGTACACTAATTAAGTCAAATAGCACCATAGACCATCATCTACAGTTCTAAATTTCCGCCTTGACATTAAAGTATTATAACTTGTGCAGCATTGCACTGTCTCTCCCTACAAGCTTTAAACTTGGCTTGACTCATTCCCATAGATATGGGTACTGATTGATAGAGGTTTTGGGATACTAGGTTATGTTTCCAAGCTGATATTCACTTTGAAAACTGCTTCTCTTTAGGCGGCGATTGTTTTTTTCATGTTCTAGTTCTGTTGTCTCTTACACAGTACAATAAATGTTCATTCTGACACTTCAGCAGACACCCCATGAGTGTTGGCTTTCATTTGATACCATTTTTATGAATATGGTCCTTGTGGTTGTGGAGATATTCAACATTTACTGTTGGCATGTCGTGTTGAGCAGGAAACCAAAAAATTGGCCTGAAATTGCTTGTACAAGTCACACAAAAAAAAATTCAGCTTGACAACCACCCTAATATCTTACCTATGGGTGTCTTCTAACTAAAAAAATAGGGTGACAGCTTGTACCAAAACATGTCCGCAAAAGTCTTAACGGAAGCCCTTTTCAGAATTGGCCCCCTGACTATCAAATACTAGTGATGTGACGTTCAGCACCGAGGCTTCGAAGCTTGTATCAAAAAAACAAAACATCACACATTGAAGCAGTGTATCGGAGCTTTGATTCGTTTTGCCATAACCACGTGATCTGTGACATCCGAAGCTTCAGGCTTGTTCGACTTCATGCAGCTCTGCGCAGACCGATCGGCGGCTGACTTAAAGCAGTGCATGCCGGTTAGAAATTTTGTCCGACTTGATACAGCGCCGACGCCACGTGACTGTGACGTATGCCATCAGAGTACCACGAGAGTAATTCGAGAGTAGCCGGAGAACTCAGCCAGCGCAGCTTCTCAAGAGCGGCTGCACTGGGCTGCACGAGGGCTGATGACGACACAGCTGTTCCACGATTGGCCGGATTCACCGCATGACAACGATCACGTGTGTTTCGTGTTTATTCGAACACCTTTAGTTCCTCTAAAGCTCTCAAATCAGTTTATTATAACAGTAAACACTCTTTTCATGTCGTTGTCATGTTATATTGTGTCATGTTTATCAAATTAAAACTGATTAAAAAACGTAGACTCCACTTCATTGATAGTAGCTTATGTTGAACTTTATTCTTGTTCAAACAGACGCTGTATGAAAGCAGTACATAAAATATTGAATGAAAATGTCTCTGAAACATCTGCGTATTATTTGGCAAATATTGCATTTATTTCACTTCAGCTGTGGTAAAGTATGCAAACACCACGTGAGCGGTCACTACGGGAACCAGAAAGTGTCCGACTTTCACGTCTTCGTTTGCAGCTCCTCCCCGCCTGCACGCGGCTACTCTCGCCCAGAGCCATAGAGCTGGTAAGTCCCGCCCCTTCCGTAAAACCCCGCTGGACCTCAAAGTTGAAAAACCGTCAATGCAAGTGAATGGGAGAAAATAATTATTTTCTGGTCCCGTTTGAATTGTGCCATGAATGTGAACATATGTTTTCTGTGAATTTTTTATATAATCTTTCATGTTACAAGTTTGACAGTATATGGTATGATTCTTCGGCTAGCAGTTGTGGAAAAGACATAACGAGAAAGACTACATGTCGCCTATGTGACGTCACCCCATAAAGTTGACTTACCCGTGGTTTTCGCCAACCTCAACGATTTTGTCCTCTCCCTGAAAGAAGGCGGTGAAGTGCACCAAAGACACAGTCATGTTTAGCGGGATCCGTGAGCTAGAGCCGTGTGCGAGTGGTGGTGACGTTTCAAACGCGTCGAAAGCAGCGAAGAGTTGTAGTCCACAAAGTGCTCACACACAAAGTCTAACCGTATCAAACTTCTACCCGCTAAATTGTAGCATTCTTTACACGAAAAGTTCTATAAAAAATTCACAGACAACATATGTTCACATTCATGGCAAAATTCAAACGGGACCAGAAAATAATTATTTTCTCCCATTCACTTGCATTGACGGTTTTTCAACTTTGAGGTCCAGGGGGATTAGTGGAAGGGGCGGGACTTACCAGCTCTATAGAGAGAAAGAGTTACGACACTCCCATAGACCTCCGTTGTAAAAAATGGCGGCGCTTTTAACCGCCTACTTCCGGGATTTGAAGATCGGATTAGTTCCAAACACTGTCATTTGGTCGTTGGACACCATTCACTTACATTGCTGCGCGTCGAGTTGTTCCAGAGGTAAATTGCTGAAATATCGACCTCTTTTGAATTGTCAACTGTCTATATTGTATCAGAGGCCCTTTGCGATGCTTATACTGGTCTTCATTTGTATATGCACGGCGTAATTATTTATATTTTATGTTGGTTGTTTCAACCAATTTTCAAGCACTGCCTGCTAGCTAGCTAGCGCGACTTCGTCAGCTGTGACAGTAAGAGCTCGGTAATGAATCGCTGCCACCTTTATAGCGACTTCATTAATTTTAATATTAATCTTAATTAAATTTTTTGGGATATACTAACTTTTCATTATGTTTTGTTGTCTTGAGTGAAGCAGCTTGTGTGAACAATGCTGGACCTCTAGGATTGTTATGGCCATCACCAGTCCTGTCTGTTTCATGGATCACCTGCCCCTGGTTTTTGTTTTTCTTGTTCACACACACTCACACAAGCACAAATTTTTTGTTGTCTGTCATTGTTTAATAAAACATATTTTATTTGAAAACCTTCATTTGTATCAGCCATGCTTAATTGATGTCTCAATAGCTGTAACAGAAGTTACAAGTGTTTTGTTAGTGAATTGCTTAAGTTACTTGGATTGAGTTACAGCTACCCTTACTCTTAGCCTACTCTGTACACTAACCCAGAGCCATAGAGGAAAATCTTCACTCTGCACTTACCTATAGACCCAAACATAAAAGCGTAAATTCGTTTTTAATCTGTTATAGTTTTGATAATATGTGTATGGCTTAATCTTAAAATTATATTCTTAGTCTTAACATGATCATGTTTCACGTTGTGGTCCTGGGGGTGGCCACTTTCATCAGAAGAAGTGAGCTAGCTTCTAGTGAATTCTGAACGGACCGCCACCGCAGACCTCTTGCGTGATCAAAGGTAGGCTAATGGCTGGATCAAAATTTATAAGCAAAATCACGGGAATCAATAGCCTAATACAGCACAGTTGTGCTAAAATAAATATCATGAGACGTCCATCATCAGATGAATGATATGGAAAAGTTAGAGCCGCTAAAGCCAGTGCTACTACCCATGCGAACATGAACACTAAGCTTTTCCCTCCAAAAATATAGCCTAAAACTTACCTCCAAATGCAAAACTGACATTAACAAAATGCAATAATGCAATAACAGCTGAAAAAGTTCTTGGGTGTGTGTTTTATTTTATATTTACCGTTCAATAATACAATCGCTGCTGTCTGTCCCATAGAAGAACATGACAGCCAGCGTATGTTTTGGAACTATTGGGGCTTACATGAACCACGTGACAGCCATAGCGGCGACATCAAAGACTGTCGCAACTCTTTCTCTCTATGACTCTGCCTGTTACTACGGGGAGGCAAGCCCAGCCGAGCGTCACTGGCACCCGTGGTGCCCACCATGGTAGGACAAGCATGTCCTCAACTGTAACAGACCAGGTAGTAAGACTGTCTGATGTTACTGCTCTGCTTCCACGTAGAGAGTGTAAAATACACGGTGGTCAGGTATCTGACATGGGTTCTGACATATCCTTTAATGGTCTTTGGTTTTGGTGGTGGTGGTGGTGGTGGTGGACGGGGTGGTGTGGTGTGGTGCAATGGATAAGACACATGCCTTTGGTGTGAGAGACCCGGGTTCGAATCCACTGTGAGACACCAATGTGTCCCTGAGCAAGACACTTAACCCCTAGTTGCTCCAGAGGCGTGCGACCTCTGACATATATAGCAATTGTAAGTCGCTTTGGATAAAAGCGTCAGCTAAATGAATAAATGTAAATGTAAAATGTCTTTGTAAGAGCTCTTTCAAGACCTCAGTAATGCTAGACAACATGACAGAGAGAGTCCACAGCAGTTTCTCTACAGGCTTATGGGGTTGAAACAGAAAGTCATTTTTGAGACACAGCAACCTGGTGTAGAGTTTGGTTATGACAGAAGGCTTGTACAGGGTACTTTTCTACACACACTCTACCAAGGTCTAAATGAGAGAAACACTTATGTTAGACGTGATATCAAACCTTTCCTTTCTGACATGCAGGCTAGTGATGACTTTCTGTTAGAACAGAACGTGTACAGTCTGGCCGCCCTAGCACATCTGTTAGTCTTCCACGGACACTGTCAGCTGACAAAAAGGGTAGATGCCACGACTGCGTAGTGAGCGGAACCATGAGCTGTCCCCATTGTTTTGTCTGTTGCCAGGCAGGACACCGAGCTATTGGCTGTTTACAGAGGAAGTCGTCGGGAAACGGGAGGAAGTCGCTGGAGCAGGGCAGCCAGTGACTGTGAACAGCATTCAGCCCACTGTTAATATCAAACCCATACCATGCCAAGCAGGTCCAAAAAAACACATCGCCCAGCTCATAGGAAAATGTTGTATCATCTCTTGCAACATCAATGGTGTGCCAATTGAAATGCTTTTAGACTCAGGGGCTCAGGTGACGATGGTCAGCAAAATCTGGATAGACAGAGCAGCACCCCATGTCAAAATCCAACCACTTCAGTCCCTCTTTGCCGATCAGCCTCTTGAAGTATCAGCAGCAAATGGTACACAAGTTCTCCTTGATGGATGGGCAGAGGTTGACCTGCAGATTTGTAGTGAGCGCCATGGGTCCGTGACAATTGGAGTGCCCCTACTGGTCAGTCAGACTTGTCACTGTCCCCTGTTAGGATGTTACTTCATAGCTGAGATCATCAAAGAGCATGACAACACAGTGATGTGACTGCTATTCTGACCGACGCTTTAAGTGTCCCTGAGAACACAGTTGAGGCTTTGGTCTGTGCCCTTCAGATAACCACCACTGATGAGACAGCCCTGTGTACTGTACACACAGGCAAGAAAGGTGTAACTATCCCTGCTGGTAGAGTCTATGAAGTCAGGTGCCGGGTTAGGGGGTTGCCAGGGAATTGTACCATGCCCTGAGGGCCTAGAACTGTTCCCTGCATTAGTTGACATCCCTTGTGGGGTGTGACGTTAAACCTGTCCAGAGTCTTGAGCACATGCCGAATGACGTTGTCCAAACCTTTGCAGCTCAATTAAGTACAGATCCAACGACTTACATGAACAAAGAGCAGGACAGACAGATCAGGTCTAAAGCTAAAGACAAGTGGCACCCTCCTGTTGACGTATCACATCTAGCTGAGGATGAACAGAGGTTAGTTAAGGAAATGTTGTTCGAGCATTCTGATGTGTTAGCCAAAGACGATGGTGACATTGGTTGTATTCCTGACGTCCAACTTAGAGTCAACCTTACAGATGAAACACCTGTTCCATCCCAAAGCCCTTGTATCAAGAGGTAAAAGACTACGTTCAGAACTTGCTTGTCCGTGGTTGGATCAGAAAATCCACCTCATCATACTCTTCTCCTGTGGTCTGTGTGAGAAAAAAGAACATGAGCCTACGTCTCTGTGTTGACTTACGGGGGCTGAACAGCAAAACCATCCACGACCGCCACCCCCTTCCACTCATCCAGGGCCTGCTTGACAATTCAGGAGGCAACTCATGGTTTTCCATACTTGACAAGGGCAGTGCTTACCACCAAGGCTTTGTTGAAGAGAGCTGCCGGCACGTGACAGCTTTTAGCACACCCTGGGGTTTTTATGAGTGGGTACGCCTCCCATTTGGCCTCACCAACGCTCCGGCAGCATTCCAACGCTGCATGGAGGGCGTGCTGGCTGGTCTAAGAGATGACTGCTGTTCTCCTTACCTGGATGATGTGCTCTGCTTTTCCAAGACTTTCCAGGGCCATGTTGAATATAGTGTTGAATATTAAATGTCCCCAACTAAGCAAGCCAAAAGCCAAGGCAACAGTGGCAAGGAACCAAAACTCCATCAGTGACAGAATGGAGAAATAAACCTTGGGAGAACCCAGGCTCAGTCGGGGGCCAGTTCTCCTCTGGCCAACGAGCGAACAGTGTATGATTATGATCCAGGCAGCGTTACAGGTCAGTAGTTTGGTCGTGTCGATGAGGCCTTCATAGGGCTGATGAGGCTGGCACTTCAGGGATGCGTCATGGTTGGGTCCAGATGCAGATCCACCATCTGATCTGGATACGGCCGGGGTCCACCTCACTTCAGTAAACGGAGAGACTGGTTGACACTTCAGTACTGCGTTGTCGTCGCGTCCAGACGCAGGTTCTTCATCGGATCTGGATACGGCCTGGATCAGGCGGACTGCGGTAAACCTCAGTATAACCAGAGAGACTAACATTAGCGTAGACGCCATTCTTCTTATGATGTAACGAGTACATCAGGATTTATGGGAAGTGTTCCCGGGTTCCGGCTGGCCTAATCTATGCATCCTAATATGGAATTATAGAAGTCTATAATGTGTTATGTGTATGCTAGGTCAAAGAGATGTGTTTTTAGTCTAGCTTTGAACCGACAGAGTGTGTCTGCTTCCCGGACAGTGTTAGGAAGACTGTTCCAAAGTAAAATTACACATTTCACCATTAGAATAATCTCTGTAGCATATTGGTATCATATGCAATGTTTTAATTAGTTTATATAACATGGTTATAAAATAAAACTCCAAAATAACCTGCAGGGAACGTTCAAAGAAAACATCTTTGTTTGACCGGTTGTGAACACGTGCGGCAAACACGACTAGAATTTGGCTAAAATAACCTCTGATGATGACGTTCTCTGTAGGTTATAAAAATAAACCCCCAAAAGATTATATTTTATTATTATTATTTATGTTGGTACATTGTTCAGTATTATATTCAGAGCACTTTTTGTTAAACTTACTATTGTGAGGAAGAAAATACTTCAAGTAGGCTATACAGTATGTCTACCAGTTGTAAAGGTGTGTGTGTTTTATCATTTAAATTATATGCACTAGTGTATGTGTATGTATATTTTTTATTACTATTTATTTATTTTTGGTACATTTCTTAAGAAGCTTAATTTATTTTTAGACTTATTTGTTGGCCAGTTTTGGTCTGTGCAATAAATATTAAAAGTTCTAAACTATCTATTGTGTTTTGTTGTTCCAATATAGTAATGATAATATTTTAATATTTAAGTTAATAGGTGTCACTCACATTGTCCCACAGCAACATTAAACTAGTGTAGATTAGTGTACAATGTTTTATAATAATAAGATGTTCTATTTAGTGTCCATTTCATTCATTTAACATTTCATATTGGGGGTATCCAAGAAATTTCTTATATTTAAACTTTTTTTTATTGTTTTTTAAAGTAACGCAACAGTTACCCAACACTGCGCACCGTCTTATGCGGAAATAGTAACATTGGGCGGACATACATTCTCCACAGACAATCCATCGCAACAGTCCATCAGGGACGCTGGAAAACGTGGAAGGACAACATCTTCATCACTTTGAAGGGTTTTTAAACCAGTCATGATGTAAAATGTTATATAAGGTGATCCGTGACTTTCTCAAATTAAGTTTCTCAAGAATATCCAGGCATTCTGTCAAAGTTTTCAGAAGACAGTTGATTAGTCACGTTTGTCCTTATAGACACTCATAAACAGATTTTGAGAAATGTAGTTCATGTAAGGTCATGTAAATGAAATACACAGCATTTCGTGCTGTTACTATGATATTCTCTAGATGCCCATGAACATTTATGCATTGCTAAACATTCATTGTCAATCCGCTGTGTTTTACACTTTGCTCATCATTGACACTAATAATTTTACTGAGCTCTAAATGTTTTTTAAGCAATGTTATTCCCATTTCGTTCTTGTTGTTGGCCTCACCTTTGGACAGACGTGACCTTTGCCAAAACCAATGGCCTATTCTTGTGACCAGGTGATCCAGCAGTATGTGTGTGTCGTTAAGCGGGACCCACTCAGCGTACAGTCTGATCGCTGAGTATAATATGTGTTCATCAGCACCTGTAAGAATACATTTCCAGTGTTTAGTAAAACATCATCAAACACATCAACAGTGAACGGTGTGCGAGAAGCCGACTCACGTCTTTCTTCAAGGAACAGTGTGCCTCCGAAGTTCGTCAGCTTGACTTTCAGGGTGTTTCGGTTGATGAGAATGTTCATCATGTGTGTTTTGTGATAAACACCATGCTCCAGGCAGTGCTGCAGCGCCACAACGAGCTGCCGAACGATGTATTTCACTGCGTGTTCTGTCAGGGAACCTCGGTTTTGTTGGTAGAACTCAAACAAGGTCATTCTGTGATGTGGATCTTCCAGAACCAGGACGTCCTGATCTTTCAGGATATACATGCCATATAACTCTATAATATGTGTGCTAGTTTGAGGCTTTTGTAGCATAAACATTGCAGCTGCCTCTGGACTCATAGGAAAGGGACACTCAGGCTAAAGAAAAGAGATTGACAGAAAGTTAGTTGACTCCTAACTAATCTCTAATCTCCTAACTAAAGGCCCGGGATACTTCATTTTTGAATGAGGGGGTTACTTTACAACTGATGTTTCTAGGCTTTCAACTATATCTTATACTGTACATACAGGTGTATCAATTACCAAATTAATTTTCATGAAGAATAAAGTTGTCAACTTACCAATTCCACCAGCTTCTCAGGCCGGCTCTTCTTAATACAACGGATGATCACCTAAAAAATGAAGAAAATAGTTGCAAACGTAAGTAATCTGATCCATTTTTGTTTGTGTGCATGGTAATCTACAATCTTTACATTTCTGATGAAAACTGTAAACACTGATGTTTATGTCGGGACTGAAAGACTAAAGATAGAAGGAAACAAGAGGGGAAAAGTTTGAGCAACATACTCGTTTGCTATCCGAGATTCGGAATCCCAAATGATCACTGCGAGCGCCTCTGGATTTCAGTTTCCATCCCACTTCATAAAGAGCTTTAAAATATCCTGAAAAACACACGTTAGCATGTTAATATACAGCATGAGACTGAACTCCAGCAGCAAACACACCTGAGATCAGGTGAGGAACCGACAGGAGTAGAGATTAAACTAAAGCCAGAAGCATCAGGCAGAAATGGAGATGAATCAGAGTGATAATAATAAACTCACTGTCTGTCCGTATGAAGTCCAGTGGGTCAGGTCTGTCGGCCTGGACTCGAGTGAGGCGGGTCTGTCGGCCTGGACTCGAGCGTTTCTGTCGGCTTGGACTCGAGCGTTTCTGTCGACCTGGACTCAAGCGTTTCTGTCGGCCTGGACTTGAGCGTTTCTGTCGGCCTGGACTTGAGCGTTTCTGTCGGCCTGGACTTGAGTGGGGCGGGTCTACCGGCCTGGACTCGAGCGGGTCTGTCTGCCTGGTCTCGAGCGGGTCTGCCGGCCTGGACTCGAGCGGGTCTGTCGGCCTGGTCTCGAGCGGGTCTGTCGGCTTGGACTCGAGCGGGTCTGTCTGCCTGGTCTCAAGCGGGTCTGCCGGCCTGGACTCGAGCGGGTCTGTCGGCCTGGTCTCGAGCGGGTCTGTCGGCTTGACACTGGGTGTGTGTGGAAGCTCCTGCGACGGCGGAAAAGCACACACTTGGGTTTCTTTGGTTTGGAAGAGACGTTTCCTGGAATTCCACTCTCTCAAAACGCCAGCATGGAAACTCATCCATCTTGATTGCTTTTCTGCAAACAACAAAATTGATTAGAAACATGTTTTATTAGCACAGATTACAGTACATGCTTTATGTTGCTAGTTTAAAACAAATGGGGGAAAACATTTGTGAAAAAGGATGTTTTATTCATATGTTATGCTATGTCCTCTGTAGTGGACCCCGGGACTTTAAAATAAACAGTTGTTTAAAAATAAAATGAATTTTTTTTTTTTTGGATTCATTTATTTTTCATTCACCAATCAATTTTTAGGTTTCAGTATTTTTTTTTTTAACAAACTTTGTATAAAGATGATTCTCAACTATGTTATGGAAGATATAATGGAATGAATTGATATGCCATTTTACTTAATGCAAAATGAGGGTAAAATGGCCATAAATGTCATTTCCATTCAGTAAAATGTATCAATACACTGTATCTAATTTGCATATTTGCAGTCCATATTACAATTTAGAGTAATCTGTTATCAGAGGAAACGGTCTAAGTTATGCATTTCAGAAATAGTCACAGAAAATATTCCTCTCTATAGCAGTTTTAATGGTCATTAAATGGCTTTCCTGGGGTAAACGTAACGTTATGTGTCATATGTTCTCCAGCTGTTTTATTGACCATTTCCACGGGAGAAAAACACTGAATGATCGACATTCTGTATGAGGCATAAACATTTCGGTAAGTTGTAGCCTACTGTATCTTTCAACTTACCAATCGTTCATTCGTGTTTATTTACTATTAACTAGTAGTAGTCAGAGTAAGAGATGATCGGTTCACGTGCGCCAGCGATCTGTCACCACACATTTACAAGCGCCAAAACGGTATTTATTGTTTGAATTTCGCAATAAAATTGACAGAATTTGAGAGGTTCATATTTGTTTCATATCAAAAGTAACCAGCTCTGTCTGTGTCTGTGTCAGTGTCCTCTTCTTCGCGATTTTTCTCTGCGTGTGAAAAGTGTCAATCGCGTGTCACTTTGGCAGCCCTGTTGTGTGTGTGTGTGTGTGTGTGTGTGTGTGTGTGTGTGAATGCACCTGAGTTGTTCTCCCACGCGACTCTAGTTGGAGCAGGAGCTTCACACTCCTCTGCTGTGTTTCTCTCCTCAACAGCGCCACTCAGCGGCTCCTCCAACACTGCACTGCAGATCTCCTCATCCATCGGGAAGTGTTCAGACATCGTGCAGATCCTGGACTTTATCACTGTTTGACTAATAACTCTGAGTCTGAGTTTCTACAATGTTTGACTAATAACTCTGAGTCTGAGTTTCTACACTGTCACTGTTTGACTAATAACTCTGAGTCTGGTAACCTGAGCAACTCGGCCTGTGACGTCATATGGAACGCGCCTGACATCACAGCGGCTGCTCTGGGCGCGGCCGATCGATCGCCAATACATTTTGAACATTATATCTTTGTAATCATGTAACCATGTACAGTATTTCCAAGTCATTAGTACAGAAAACTGAACACATCAATTCATAAATTAAACAATATCAGTGAGTGAAGAGGGTAACCAATGATTCAATTTCTTTTTGAAAAAGTAAGTCTCCTCATGATTCATTGGTATAGTTTAATAATGATTTAATCCCTGATACTCTCCATAATTTGGCCCAAAACATAAAGACATGATAAAAAGATATGAAAAGATGGAGCAGTTACTGCAGATCTGAGTGTCCTGTATAAATGAGGTCGATGTGCTTTAATTCTGGCTGAACAATCTTACAATGTACAAAGATCTACAGTCAGCCAACAAATAAACAACAACGTTCATGAAGAGCATTTCCAGCATCTCTCCTGTATTATTTGTGTTCATGTTGAGTTTCTCAGGGACAATCTGAGCTCTCTCGTTCCTGACTGAGTCGAGCTGTTTCAGTGGATGAAGAAGAGGATGAGGATGAAGATGATGATGATGATGATGAAGATGAAGATGACTGTATGTGCGTCTGCGCCATACGTCTGGAAATATCTGTTTTTCCTTATTTTCTCAAACTGTTATGGACATTATCATAGATAATCTTATTTTGGCACAGTTTATAGGACTACATTTGATATAGGCTACTAAAAAAAGTCTATTGTCATGTATTTTGATTATACGATCTTCTGAGAGACAAATAAAATGGGCTAGTAAAATTCAGAAAAAGTGGGTCTTATCATTATTTATTTGTTGGTTTAAGATTAGTTAATGCTCTGCAGCAGGAGGTCTGCATGCCTCAAGTTCACTCATAGATGCTGCATTTAGCATTAATTAACGATTCAGAAACCATTTTAGAGCTTATTGGATTTTAAACAAAAATTAGTTAGCCTACTTCTAATTAGTTAGCTATACTTATTCTGAACAAGTAATTAATCGTTCAATTTAAAAATTTTTAGCATAAATGTACTATTTAATAGAGCTACACTAAAGTTTTTATAAAGCCTAGCACTCTATTAAATGTAGCCTAGTCATAGCCTACTAGTCATTTTTTTGATAACTATGTTGAGAGCATACAAACATCAGTCAGGCAAAACAATTGACAGCCCAGATCAATAAAGTAAGAGGTGCAAACGGATGCGTCTTGTTTTTAGGAGAAACAAACACTTAAAACAAAACCGACATGAGATTACCACTATAACCAGTAGGTGGCAGCAGAGGAGCATTTATTTCACAATCTCCACTTCCTAAATAGGTTATAAGTAGAAAAAAACCCTACTGACCCACGGAACAATTTGGATTCACTCTTTCCTTTATGACAAACAAAACTATTGTATTTAAAGTGTGAATAGATTATAAAGAAAGCGAACAAAGTATATGCTCTTTTTATTTAGCGACTGATAGAAAAACTCCCATGAAAACTCGTTTGATAATAAATAAATTGACTAGGAATACACTCAAATCATTCTACAGGTTGTGTAAAAGAATAGGCTGTTGTCTGTGGTTTGTTCATTTACTTGGAGCTCAGGCTCTGCATTGGTTATAGCCTGAAACTGATATTAACTGTAAAGTTATATATGGCTCCATGATCAAAAAGGACGTTGATTCAGGGATGTTGTACTTGATGAAATCATGTTCACCCATATACTAAATCCCTTTGCACATACTGTTTGCCCTGAATGTCCTTTTGCAGTTTTTCTCAGTCACTTTGGTACATTTCTTGAATCATCCTTAAGATTTGCAAACCAGTAAATGCATTTCTCAAAATAATCCATACTTGCAGCCCCACACAGTGGATTTAAAAGCTTGTAACTTACTCAAAATCTTCTCAAAAGTCAGTATTCATGTCAATGAACATATAGTGCCATCAGAATGAAAAGTCCTTGTGTCATTGTTCACAAACAAGACAGTAAAAATGCTTAGTCATGTTGTCAATATAAAAGTGTACTCGTTCAGTATTTTCAGATTTAAACTATATGGCTACGATTTATATAGTCTTGTCTTTTTCTTTATATCACAATGAATGACATACATATACATATGTGATTCTCCAACTACAGGCACTTTTGTGTCCTTGGCCTTTTTTTGTAAATAAATTAACAAACAAATGCACAAATACATTGTCATTATGAAGGTCATGCTCCAACATCCCAGTAACCACCAAATCTTGCCCCCGTTTTCTTTTAAAAATGCTTTTGCAAGGCTGTTTATTAGCAGATTTTGCAGTTTTATGCTTGTCCCCAACCCAGACTGGCCCTCTTTGAATGTTAAAAAATTATATTAAAGGACCGATTTAAAAATATTTTTTAACATGTTTGTCTTAAAGGGATACTCCACTTTTTTCAGAAATAAGCTCATTTTACTAGCCTGACGTCGTCATACTCAATTCTAGTCAGAATGTGAGTCTGATACTTCTCCATTGAGCTTTGATTATGGGGCATGTTTCAACCGAACCAGGAAAAAAAATTCCTCTGCACTCAATTGGATAGACCTACAACCAATCAGAGCAACGGAGTAAGTGACGTAAGTTTTTCATTCATGTTTCCGATCGCGGTTCTCTGTTCCTCTTTTAAAATTAATGCGCTGTCGATATCTTCTATAACAGACGCGATGGCGGAATCTACACATGATGTTTTATAAACAAATTTCAGGAGGAGCACATTCAAATAATCAATCCAATCAACCGTCTATCAGCATGAGAGGAAAGCATATATTTATTCACTCGGTCAACTCACCTAACATGACAGTTTTCAGCATCTCTGCACTCACTCTTGGCTTGTTCTTCCACAGCCAGGAATACGGGGGGAGTAGGCTACTTTGGGTTCGGGCCGAATACCGAGCCCGAAGCCTCTCCTCGGACAGCACGCCAAATATGCATTTATTCTATCTGACTTATTTGTAAGCGTGAACTCGTGAAATCTCAATTCTTCAGCGGCAGTCATTTGAATTCAACCCAAGCGCTCGTTGATGACGTGGATGATGACGTTACCGTTGCTTATCTGTCCATCATCGTATAAAGCCCGCCCTGACAATTTGATTGGTCCGAACAATTTTTGTTCGGGCATAATAGCTCCTCAACGGAGCGAGTCCAGACCGAACTTCCCGACCAAAAAATATTGTGGGCGGGGTTCGGGCTGGCACCCAGGCTATCATTTTACATCTCCCCCAGAGTTAAACAGATGAGTTTTACCGTTTTAGAATCCATTCAGCCGAACTCCGGGTCTGACGGTACCACTTTTAGCATAGCTTAGCACAGATCATTGATTCTGATGAGTCCAGTAGCATTTCTTTCAAAATGACCAAAGAGTTTCAATATTTTTCCTATTTAAAACTTGACTCTTCTGTAGTTAAACCGTGTACTAAGATCGACGGAAAATGAAAAGTTGCGATTTTCTAAGCCTATATGGCTAGGAACTATACTCATTCCAGCGTAATAATCAAGGAACTGTGTGGCTGTACCATGAGTGCAGCAGGTGTAGTGATATGACGCAGCGCCTGAAAATAGTCCCCAGCTCGGTAACTTCTTCCAACGTGACCGGGACTAAGTTTGTCTAACCTATTAGACCTATTTTCAGGCGCTGCGTCATATCATTACGCCTGCTGCACCCATGGTACAGCCACACAGTTCCTTGATTATTACGCTGGAATGAGAGTAGTTCCTAGCCATATAGGCTTAGAAAATCGCAACTTTTCATTTTCCGTCGATCTTAGTACACGGTTTAACTACAGAAGAGTCAAGTTTTAAATAGGAAAAATATTGAAACTCTTTGGTCATTTTGAAAGAAATGCTACTGGACTCATCAGAATCAATGATCTGTGCTAAGCTATGCTAAAAGTGGTACCGTCAGACCCGGAGTTCGGCTGAATGGATTCTAAAACGGTAAAACTCAACTGTTTAACTCTGGGGGAGATGTAAAATGAGCATATTTCCGAAAAAAGTGGAGTATCCCTTTAAGGACAAATAAAATAAAATCATACATCGAAATTCCACATGTATATCACAATTTTAAACTATTTTGGGAATAAAATAAGGCTGTCCCCGCAGGTTTTCCTTCATTTCCACCTCCCTTAACAAAATCCACCTCAAAAGATCCACCTTAAATATTTTATTTACTTGGTAACCATGGAAATAATAGTGAAAAGGACAATAGTGAAACTTCAGGCACATGTGCTCTTCAGCACAAGAAAATAAATCAAGGTAACTCAAGCTTTTATACAGAGTATTTTTATTCAGCGTCATTTCCACCTTGGCTGTAGTTCGGATGAATTATGTACAACAAATATGAAAATAATGTATTTATGTTTATTACGAGTAAACAACATGCTAAGTCCAACAGTAGATAAGCCTACTGAGGGTGTGCTAATATTGCAGAAAAACTGCTAAAATGTGATTTCCACCTCTGGGAAATTACAGGCGTAGCTTTGGACATATGATTTATGCCGCTTGTGTGCGCTATTTGCATGTTCTCATGACATATTTGTGCTTTTGGACCGAGAACTTTATATATCACCATTCCAGTGCACTCTATATTTATTTTTATTTATCTATATTTATATGAATTTTGAGTTTTGAGCAGGTTCATATAATTTGCATATCATTTGTAATCATTATTTTTTTAACTATTAGGTACTGTTTAACTCATATATGTTAAATAATAAAATAAATTGCCAGTCCAAAATATTTTTAACCATGTAAGTGAAAATAAACAGAAACAATCTTTCCACCATAAACTGTCATTTCCACCACTACAGTTTTTAAGAAAAAAAAAAAAAAAAAAAAAGAATAACCAATGATTTTAATCTAAATGTATTTTAAATCAAGTATTAATAGTTCATTACTTACAATATATGTGTGAGTGACTTATAATAAACATAGACCTGAGCAACAATGAAATGCTGTAGGCAAAAATCCCAACTCGTGGCAACATGTGGCATTTAACAACTTTAAATAAAAATGTATTAAGTTCATGAAGTATTAAGATTTATTTTGTCACATGATTAGGTAGCCACTGATGTTGTTGACTGATACATAATCTTATATAATCAGTTTTACAATATTATATTGTAGTAAAATACATAAATTGAAAAGTGGTGGAAATGACATCTTTGAAAGCGCTCTTCAGAAAAACTGTTAAAAATAATAATATTCATATAATATAATATGTTAAATATAATAATAATAATAATATTTGGAATTCTAAAACTGCCCACTCTTATATTGTGTTAGAAGACACATGAAGGAAGGAAGACTGTTTTAAGTGTGTTTTAAGAGAGTGAATTTTCCATAAGCTCACAGTGCCAAAAGTGCTCCTAGTTGGAGAATTACCCATAAGCACCCTGCGCTCTATAAGTGTACAGCTCATCTAATGTACAGTGCAGTTCAGCATACTCAAGCTCATCAGATTCAGAAAGCAGCTCTGGGGGGTTTAGAAGAAAGTATCGCAGTTTTAGACACCACCTTATTTTCTTCAGCTCTTTTAAGTTACTACCAAATTTTCTGAAATATTTAGCCATTTCAAACTTCATCAGCTCCCACAGGCAACAATATGAATCTAACGCTAAAGCTCTCTCCCAATACTGCTCAATCAATAATGAAATATTCTTTTTAAACATCTTTAAACTGGAGAATTGTTCAGTTTCACTCTCAGAAAAAAAGGTAGGGCCTACTAAAGCTGTCACTGGGACAGTACCCTTCAAAAGGGTTCTAATATGTACCATTTAGATACTAATATGTACACTTTTGGTACAAATATGTACCTTTGAGGGACTAATATGTACCATTTAGGTACTAATATGTGGGTCAATGACGTATAAGGATTTTCAACAGGCCAATTTTGAAATACGAAAATTAACAATATATATTGCAATTGTTCAATCATTAAGAATGTTGTGTACATAAAAATTCAAATAAAAATTTTAAATTAAGTGATTTTAGTGTTTATTCATCTAGATGAATTGTCCATAGGCTTAAAAAATGTCATGTGGGGCGACCGTGATTTATCTTAAAATTAATTAATTTCCTTAACATAAATGTATTTTTTTTAACATGTTCTCAGTAATTAAAGTGTTTAAAAACAGAGTATTTGAATTTCTTTTGAGTTTTTGTATATAATGATTTCATAGTTTTGTTCTGCAATTTCAGTCGCCTTCTAAAATGCAGTTAACAGACTTATTTTTCCTGTAAATCGCATAAAACTGATAGAAATGTTTTAAAAATATAATTTACTAAAGCATACTGTATCAGTGATTTATATTTCAGCCACAGAAATAAGATATTTTATTTTAAATTTAATATAGTGATAGCTTTTATTGGTCGCACCACATGATAAGTGGTCGCTCCAAATGACACGAAAACCTTATATAGTTAAAAATCTATTTAAAGAGATCAATGAACAATACATTTTATAAAAATTTTTTTATTGAAACCAGATTTTATACAAATTTCACAGAATTTTCCTGAACATAAACATTTTATAAACTCACTTTTATAAAAAAAAAAAAATCACTTCACAAACACAAGTGCACCATTTAATTTAACTTGACTTAGAATTTCTTTCTAACAAATAATAATGTTATAGATATAAATTATTTCATAAAAGTATTGTATACAGGTAACATTTGGGGTCAATAGTTTTTTAAAAGTAATTAATACTTTATTAATCAAGGACACATTCAGTGTCACATTCAGGCACAGGCTATAATGTTACGAAAGATTCTATTTCAAATAAATGCTGTTCTTTTGAACTTTATATTCATCAAATAATCCTGACATGTATGAAAAATGTATCACAGTAATCCAAAATGTATCACAGTTTCCCAAAAAAAATATGAACATTGATAATAATCAGAAATGTTTCTTGAGCAGCAAATCATTAGTGACCCTGGATCACAAAACCAGTCACAAGTCGCACGGGGTATTTGTGGCAATAGCCAACAATACATTGTATGGGTCAAAATTATAGATTTTTCTTTTATTCCAAAAAATCATTAGGATATTAAATAAAGATGTTTTATATCTTGTAAATGTCCTACCATAAATTTCTAAACATTTATTTTTGTGAGTGAATATAGCAATATTGCAAACATAAATGGACAACTTTAAAGGCGATTTTCTCAATGTTTCAATTTGAAAGGATTACAAAACATTTTGGAAATCATGCCAAATAGTGCAGAAAATAAATTTGAATAAATTCAGAGTAATTTCAAAGACGTTTTCAAAACAGAAGTTATGGCCGGACGGTCGCACCACATGATGTTTTGACACTTTAAATAACAAAAAAAATAACAAATAAATAAAGTTTTTTTAAAAGTTAAAGTGAGTACATACATGGGAGAGGTACTATAAATATACAGTATCCTTTTATGCATTTAAACCCATTTTTGCCTGAAAAAATGCAATCGGACAGAAAATTTAGGCGTCATGTCATTGACCCATGTACACTTTTGGAACTAATATGTACACTTTTGGTACCAATATACTTTGAGGGACTAATATGTACCATTTAGGTACTAATATGTACACTTTCGGTACTAATATGTACACTTTTGGAACTAATATGCACACTTTTGGTACCAATATGTACCATTTAGGAACTAATATGTACACTTTTGATACCATATCTTTGAGGGACTAATATGCACTCTTTAGGTACAAAGGTGTACCTTTTGAAAAGGTACCGCCACAGTGACATCTTTTGTACCTTTTTTTCTGAGAGTGCAATAAGAAGGAGTTGATCTGAAATCAAGGGATGTTGAGAGACTAATCCTTTAAGAGAGACAGCACTGTGGTCTGCAAGAGGCGTAGCATGAGTGCTGGTTGAGTTACAGCTGTTTGCTAGACTTTGGGAAATAAGCCAATAATGTGTTCGAGACTGTTTAGACTGGTCCTTACTCCAGGTATAGAGTCTCTGCTGTGGATTTGTTTCTCTCCATATATCAACAACACTAAATCGCATCACAAATGCATTCATAATTGGACATACAGAATCCGCTCTTGAAGGAAACCTTTCCAAATCACTATTTAATACCATATTAAAATCCCCACCCAAAATAAGACCAGCATTTGGGTATTTATTTATCCAGTAGTAGCCTATATGCTCACTAATCACATCCATTAAGGTGCTATTTTCCATAGAAGAATTATATCCATATATATTAAGAAGAACTGTGTTCTGGCCAAGTAAAATCACTAACAAAAGAAAATGTGGCACTTCTAGTCTCTATTTCAAACAACAGTCCACACGACGATCGATGGACGTGACGTCATCCGACATCGTCCCTACCAGGGAAACACATTTTATTTTTTAAACGACATTTAAAATCTAAAATATAATTGATTTCACCCAAATAACACTCAAATACAATCTTGGCTACATATTCAGGCTGACTATATGCATTTATAACCAGTAATTTATTTTTAAATCATCATTTTCCCTCGTGAGGCACTTCCACCGGAAACCAACATTCGATGATCGATGACCGTGACGTCATACGATGTCGTCGCCACGAGTGAAGTGCATATTAAATTCAAAACAGTATTTAAAATAATTTTAAAAAATACTCTTTTTCTCACACAAATATTGTTAAACACGATCTTGGGTACTTTGTCGACCCTGTTAAGCATTTTTTTTTTTTACAATACTTTCATAAAATCAGCAAAAAAAAAAAAACCAACAACAACAACATACTAATAATTCAGTGACAATGAAAATGTACTTAAGTATCAATAATGCAGTACTTTAAAAAGTAAAAAAAAAACGTCTTTTAGGCAGTTGTATCTGAAAATGATGCGTTTGTGAGAAAGTGCTTATAAATAGCTTATTGTGTATGAATTGTATTTTCTGATAATGTATTAACTGATGTTTTGAAAGGGACCAATTTCTCACAATGTCTTAAAGTCCCCCTGTGGTGCAAATCCAGCTTTTAATGTTGTTTATATGTCTATGTGGTATTTTTAATATGCTTTAAGACTAATCATGTGTACATTCATAAGTCGACACCATTGCTGAGTATTTCCTCCTTAAAACTGCAGTGAACCAAAGACAGTCTCAAAAACACGCTTTGAAATCGCTGGTGTTTCTGACGTCACAAACTACCTTGTAACCAATCAGATCAACGTGTGAATCTCTGAGCTCTGTGAGTGGAGGCGGGGCTCATTTGCATATTCATAGAACCACATATACTAAATGAGGCAAGGGTGTCGAGTTACATTCAAGATATTTTAAGGCATGATGATTTTTTTTTCAAGGAAAAACGTTTAAATATGTAATTTTGGTGATCAAAGATGAGTTTTATGGGATAAAATTATTGACTAGAGGGGGACTTTAAAATTCACAGTATAAATACATATTTGACAGCTTAGTTAAGATGCATACTTCTTGACAGTTAAAGATTACAATTTTATAATTTATATAAATTATTTTAGGTATTCAATGTATGTATTGTGTAATTCTTTAGGTGACATGTCATAAGGTTTTTGTACCTTTTGCATTTCCACTTCAGCAAACGGCTCAAAATACCTCCAACATGATTTTATTTCAACTCAGTAAACTGACAATATAATTACACTAACAGTGAACCAGTATGTACATCCAATACCTCATAAGAGTTATACATTCCAATGAATCCTTGTCTGTATACCAAAATGAATGGTTTATTTATAATTCTCATCATTATTTATGACTGGATGGACACCAAAGCATGGTCTCCATCCTTCACACAGGTTGCAGAGTAGAAAAGTAAAAGTAAAACAAACGTGGCTAAACCCAAAAGTGGCCACAGAATGACGCACCTTTTACAACCAAATACTGCATAACAGTAACTCTACGTTAACATCCAGCGCAGCTCGTCGCCTCTGCCTCGAGAAACCTTCAGGCTCTTCCTCCTCTGTGTC
The DNA here is from genome assembly GCF_951802725.1 of Rutilus rutilus. Classification (NCBI taxonomy): domain Eukaryota; kingdom Metazoa; phylum Chordata; class Actinopteri; order Cypriniformes; family Leuciscidae; genus Rutilus; species Rutilus rutilus. Next base: position 2,398,463 of record NC_140231.1, read on the forward strand.
AGTGCTTCTGATGTCTGGAAACTTCATCAAGAATCTCACGTTTGAAACGCAACTAATTTTCAATGCCAATAAACTTTCCCAATAATAGAATAGAAACAGAAACATGTTTTCACTAAACAAGCTGGATTGAAGAACATTTGCTGGATTGGGTAATGTTTTTTAATTCGAACGCAGAGGCGTATAAGAGGAGTTAGTCAATGTCCATCTCGGGGAGTTTGGCGTTTGGTGTTTCTGGGACTCGGCTCTTCTCCGGCTGGGTCTCTGAATTCCCCTGTCCGTTAACGGGACCGTTCTGTTCGGCCGCCGTCTCCTTTGGAGGCTCCAGTGTGTCCCTTGATAGGACCTTGATAGTCGCCTGAACTGCCTGCCCCGTCCTGGTCGCCTGAACTGCCTGCCCCGCCCTGGTCGCCTGAACTGCCTGCCCCGTCCTGGTCGCCTGAACTGCCTGCCCCGTCCTGGTCGCCTGAACTGGTCGCCTGAACTGCCTGCCTCGCCCTGGTCGCCTGAACTGCCTGCCCCGTCCTGGTCGCCTGAACTGGTCGCCTGAACTGCCTGCCTCGCCCTGGTCGCCTGAACTGGTCGCCTGAACTGCCTGCCCCTCCCTGGTCGCCTGAACTGCCTGCTCCGCCCTGGTCGCCTGAACTGCCTGCTCCGCCCTGGACAACATCTTCATCACTTTGAAAGGTTTTTAAACCAGTCATGATGTAAAATGTTATCCAAGGTGATCCGTGACCCACTGTCATGAAGTTTCTCAAGAAGATCCAGGCATTCTGTCAAAGTTTTCAGAAGACAGCTGATTAGTCACGTTTGTCCTTATAGACACTCACAAACAGATTTTGAGAAATGTAGTTCATGTAAGGTCATGTTACCATGAAATACACAGCATTTCTTGCTGTTACTATGATATTCTCACGATGCCCATGAACATTTATTCATTGCTAAACATTCATTGTCAATCCGCTGTGTTTTACACTTTGCTCTTTACAATTTTACTGAGTTCTTCATGTTTTTAAGCAATGTTATTTCCATTTCGTTCTTGTTGTTGGTCTCACCTTTGGACAGACGTGACCTTTGCCAAAACCAACGGCCTATTCTTTTGACCAGCTGATCCAGCAGTATGTGCATGTCCTCAGTCGGGACCCACTCAGCTGACTTTCTGACCTCTGAGCTTAATATGTGTTCATCAGCACCTGTAAGAATACATTTCCAGTGTTTAGTAAAACATCATCAAACACATCAACAGTGAACGGTGTGCGAGAAGCCGACTCACGTCTTTCTTCAAGGATCAGTGCGTCTCCGAAGTCCGTCAGCTTCACTTTCAGGGTGTTTGGGTAGATGAGAACGTTGTTCATGTTTGTTTTGTGATAAACACCTTGATCCAGGCACTGCTGCAGCGCAACAACGAGCTGCTGAACGATGTTTCTCACTACGTGTTCCGTCAGGGAACCTCGGTTTTGTTGGCAGAACTCCAACAAGGTCATTCTGTGATGTGGCCATTCCAGAATCAGGACGTCTTGATTTTTCAGGACATACATGCAATATAGCTGGTTGATATGTGTGCTAGTGGGAGACTTTTGTAGCATAAACATTGCAGCTGCGTCTCGACTCATAGGTATGGGAATCTCAGGCTAAAGAAAAGAGATTGACAGAAGGTTAGTTGACTCCAAACTAATCTCTAATCTCCTAACTAAAAGCCCGGGATACTTCATTTTCCATCTCGTGAGCTTTTCAAAGTAAACTCTTGGGCTGCCCTGACTAAAGATTAGTCATTCATTCAAGCCATTAGTTGATTAATCGCATGTTTATATTAATTTAATTACTTAAATATAAGTAAACCACATACTTTGGGCTTAAAGAGTTAATTAAAAATCAAAGCAATTTACTTTGTTGAACAAAAACTGATGTTTCTAGGCTTTCAACTATATCTTATACTGTACATACAGGTGTATCAATTACCAAATTACAATTTAATAAAACGATTCTTGGAGAATTTCATGAAGAATAAAGTTGTCAACTTACCAATTTCACCAGCTTCTCAGGCTGGCTCTTCTTAATACGACGGATGATCACCTAAAAAATGAAGAAAATTGTTGCAAACGTAAGTAATCTGATCCATTTTTGTTTGTGTGCATGGTAATCTACAATCTTTACATTTCTGATGAAAACTGATGTTTATGTCAGGACTAAAAGACTAAAGATAGAAGGAAACAAGAGGGGAAAAGTTTGAGCAACATACTCGTTTGCCATCCGAGATTCGAACTCCCTTATAATCACTGCGATCGCCTCTGGATTTCAGTTTCCGTCCCACTTCATAAAGAGATTCAAATGATCCTGAAAAACACACGTTAGCATGTTAATATACAGCATGAGACTGAACTCCAGCAGCAAACACACCTGAGATCAGGTGAGGAACCGACAGGAGTAGAGATTAAACTAAAGCCAGAAGCATCAGGCAGAAATGGAGATGAATCAGAGTGATAATATCAGAGTGTAATAAACACTCACTTGACCGTATGAAGTCGAGCGGCACTCGAGCGGTTGTGTCGGCCTGGACTAGGACTCGAGCACGGCGGGTCTGTCGGCCTGGACTTGCGAGCGGGTCTGTCGGCCTGGACTCCAGCTGGTCTGTCGGCCTGGTCTCGAGCTGGTCTGCCGGCCTGGACTCCAGCTGGTCTGTCGGCCTGGTCTCGAGCTGGTCTGCCGGCCTGGTCTCGAGCTGGTCTGCCGGCCTGGACTCGAGCGGGTCTGTCGGCCTGGACTCGAGCTGGTCTGTCGGCCTGGACTCGAGCTGGTCTGTCGGCCTGGACTCGAGCGGGTCTGCCGGCCTGGACTCGAGCTGGTCTGTCGGCCTGGTCTCGAGCTGGTCTGTCGGCCTGGACTCGAGCTGGTCTGTCGGCCTGGTCTCGAGCTGGTCTGTCGGCCTGGTCTCGAGCTGGTCTGTCGGCCTGGACTCGAGCGGGTCTGCCGGCCTGGACTCGAGCTGGTCTGTCGGCCTGGACTCGAGCTGGTCTGTCGGCCTGGACTCGAGCGGGTCTGCCGGCCTGGACTCGAGCTGGTCTGTCGGCCTGGTCTCGAGCGGGTCTGTCGCCCTGGACTCGAGCTGGTCTGTCGGCCTGGACTCGAGCGGGTCTGCCGGCCTGGACTCGAGCTGGTCTGTCGGCCTGGTCTCGAGCTGGTCTGTCGGCCTGGACTCGAGCTGGTCTGTTGGCCTGGTCTCGAGCTGGTCTGCCGGCCTGGACTCGAGCGGGTCTGCCGGCCTGGACTCGAGCGGGTCTGTCGGCCTGGACTCGAGCGGGTCTGTCGGCCTGGACTCGAGCGGGTCTGTCGGCCTGGACTCGAGCGGGTCTGTCGGCCTGGACTCGAGCGGGTCTGTCGGCCTGGACTCGAGCGGGTCTGCCGGCCTGGACTCGAGCGGGTCTGTCGCCCTGGTCTCGAGCTGGTCTGCCGGCCTGGTCTCGAGCTGGTCTGCCGGCCTGGACTCGAGCGGGTCTGCCGGCCTGGACTCGAGCGGGTCTGCCGGCCTGGTCTCGAGCTGGTCTGTCGGCCTGGTCTCGAGCTGGTCTGCCGGCCTGGACTCGAGCGGGTCTGCCGGCCTGGACTCGAGCGGGTCTGTCGGCCTGGACTCGAGCGGGTCTGTCGGCCTGGACTCGAGCGGGTCTGTCGGCCTGGACTCGAGCGGGTCTGTCGGCCTGGACTCGAGCGGGTCTGTCGGCCTGGTCTCGAGCGGGTCTGTCGGCCTGGACTCGAGCGGGTCTGTCGCCCTGGACTCGAGCTGGTCTGTCGGCCTGGACTCGAGCGGGTCAGTCGGCCTGGACTCGAGCGGGTCTGTCGGCCTGGACTCGAGCGGGTGTGCCGGCCTGGACTCGAGCGGGTCAGTCGGCCTGGACTCGAGCGGGTCAGTCGGCCTGGACTCGAGCGGGTCTGTCGGCTCGACACTGGGTGTGTGTGGAAGCTTCTGCGACGGCAGAAAAGCACACACTTGGGTTTCGTTGGTTTGGAAGAGACGTTTCCCAGCATTCCACACTCTCGAGACGCCAGCATGGAAACTCATCCATTTTGATTGCTTTTCTGCAAACAACAATATTGATTAGAAACATGTGTTTTATTAGCACAGATTACAACTGAGTGATTGTCCTCATGTACAGCTGCTTTATGTTGCTAGTTCAAAACAAATGGGGGAAAACATTTGTGAAAAAGGATATTTTATTCATATGTTATGCCCCAATTTGTCATCCTAAATCTCAGACCGGATGGTAATCTCTCGAACTCATTAAACTGAGCATGCCTATGGTCCGATAGGTAAATTAGAGCAACATGTAATGAAAAAAAAAGTGTAATAATGATATCGATTCATTTAGACAAATATTAGGTAGGGTTACAGTAGATACATGTTAATAGATAGCCTAAAGGTTAAAAATAACAACTCAAATATAAATATAATGCGTTTATTATAATAACAATGTAATAATATTTTAATGATATAAGTAAAAATCGTATATGTTAATACGGTGCAATTTATATTTAATTCAATTCACATTCATTTGTATAGTGCTTAAGTGCATGAGTCCATATTACAATTTAGAGTAATCTGTTATCAGAGAAAACTGTCTAAGTTATGCATTTCAGAAATGTACTGTACATATAGTCACAGTTAGCTAAAAATGTATTAATTTAAACAATGTAATAATTTAATGCACAAACAATGAGCTCATTGAAGAAATGAATACTTGTTTGTTAACAAATGATGACATTTAGAAAATATAGCATTGGTGCCAAATTTAGCAAAATAGTCCTCTTGTGCTATGGTCATTAATGGCTTTCCTGGGGTAAACGTAACGTTATGTGTCATATGTTCTCCAGCTGTTTTATTGACCATTTCCACGGGAGAAAAACACTGAATGATCGACATTCTGTATGAGGCATAAACATTTCGGTAAGTTGTAGCCTACTGTATCTTTCGACATACCAATCGTTCATTCGTGTTTATTTACTATTAACTAGTAGTAGCTGCTAGTCAGAGTAAGAGATGATCGGTTCACGTGCGCCAGCGATCTGTCACCACACATTTACAAGCGCCAAAACGGTATTTATTGTTTGAATTTCGCAATAAAATTGACAGAATTTGAGAGGTTCATATTTGTTTCATATCAAAAGTAACCAGCTCTGTCTGTGTCAGTGTCAGTGTTAGTGTCCTCTTCTTCGCGATTTTTCTCTGCGTGAGAAAATGGATGTGTGGCGTGAGAGCGTGTCAGTTGGCAGCCCTGGAGTGTGTGTGTGTGTGTGTGTGTGAATGCACCTGAGTTGTTCTCCCACGCGACTCTAGTTGGAGCAGGAGCTTCACACTCCTCTGCTGTGTTTCTCTCCTCAACAGCGCCACTCAGCGGCTCCTCCAACACTGCACTGCAGATCTCCTCATCCATCGGGAAGTGTTCAGACATCGTGCAGATCCTGGACTTTATCACTGTTTGACTAATAATTCTTGAGTTTGAGTTCCTACAATGTTTGACTAATAACTCTGAGTCTGAGTTTCTACACTGTCACTGTTTAACTAATAACTCTGAGTCTGAGTTTCTACACTGTCACTGTTTGACTAATAACTCTGAGTCTGGTAACCTGAGCAACCATATGGAACTCGCGCAGTCTGTGACGTCACAGCGGCTGCTCTGGGCGCGGCTGATCGATCGCCAATACATTTTGAACATTATATCTTTGTAATCATGTAACCACGTACAGTATTTCCAAGTCATTAGTACAGAAAACTGAACACATCAATTCATAAATTAAACAATATAATCAGTGAATGAAGAGGGTAACCAATGATTCAGTTTCTTTTTGAAAAAGTAAGTCTCATCATGATTCATTAGTTTAATAATGATTTAATCCCTGATACTCTCCATAATTTGGCCCAAAACATAAAGACATGATAAAAAGATATGAAAAGATTGAACAGTTATTGCAGATCTGAGTGTCCTGTATAAATTAGGTTGATGTGCTTTAATTCTGGCTGAACAATCTGACAATGTACAAAGATCTACAGTCAGCCAACAAATAAACAACAACGTTCATGAAGAGCATTTCCAGCATCTCTCCTGTATTATTTGTGTTCATGTTGAGTTTCTCAGGGACAATCTGAGCTCTCTCGTTCCTGACTGAGTCGAGCTGTTTCAGTGGATGAAGAAGAGGATGAGGATGAGGATGAGGATGATGATGATGAAGATGAAGATGACTGTATGTGCGTCTGCGCCACACGTCTGGAAATATCTGTTTTTCCTTATTTTCTCAAACTGTTATGGACATTATAATAGATAATCTTATTTTGCACCCTTATTAGCACCCTTATTTCTATAATGCTGAATTTTTGTTAATGTACAATACATTTGGTATCCCAATGATAGATGTAACTTTGTAATAAAAGTCTATTGTCATGTATTTTGATTATACGATCTTCTGAGAGACAAATAAAATGGGCTAGTAAAATTCAGAAAAAGTGGGTCTTATCATTATTTATTTGTTGGTTTAAAGATTAGTTAATGCTCTGCAGCAGGAGGTCTGCATGCCTCAAGTTCACTCATAGATGCTGCATTTAGCATTAATTAACGATTCAGAAACCATTTTAGAGCTCATTGGATTTTAAACTAAAATTAGTTAGCCTACTTCTAATTAGTTAGCTATACTTATTCTGAACAAGTAATTAATCGTTCAATTTAAAATTGTTTAGCATAAATGTACTATTTAATAGAGCTACACTAAAGTTTTTATAAAGCCTAGCACTCTATTAAATGTAGCCTAGTCATAGCCTACTAGTCATTTTTTTGATAACTATGTTGAGAGCATACAAACATCAGTCAGGCAAAACAATTGACAGCCCAGATCAATAAAGTAAGAGGTGCAAACGGATGCGTCTTGTTTTTAGGAGAAATAAACACTTAAAACAAAACCGACATGAGATTAGCACTATAACCAGTAGGTGGCAGCAGAGGAGCATTTATTTCACAATCTCCACTTCCTAAATAGGTTATAAGTAGAAAAAAACCCTACTGACCCACGGAACAATTTGGATTCACTCTTTCCTTTATGACAAACAAAACTATTGTATTTAAAGTGTGAATAGATTATAAAGAAAGCGAACAAAGTATATGCTCTTTTTATTTAGCGACTGATAGAAAAACTCCCATGAAAACTCGTTTGATAATAAATAAATTGACTAGGAATACACTCAAATCATTCTATAGGTTGTGTAAAAGAATAGGCTGTTGTCTGTGGTTTGTTCATTTACTTGGAGCTCAGGCTCTGCATTGGTTATAGCCTGGAACTGATATTAACTGTAAAGTTATATATTGCTCCATGATCAAAAAGGACGTTGATGTAGGGATGTTGTACTTGATGAAATCATGTTCACCCATATACTAAATCCCTTTGCACATACTGTTTGCCCTGAATGTCCTTTTGCAGTTTTTCTCAGTCACTTTGGTACATTTCTTGAATCATCCTTAAGATTTGCAAACCAGTAAATGCATTTCTCAAAATAATCCATACTTGCAGCCCCACACAGTGGATTTAAAAGCTTGTAACTTACTCAAAATCTTCTCAAAAGTCAGTATTCATGTCAATGAACATATTGTGCCATCAGAATGAAAAGTCCTTGTGTCATTGTTCACAAACAAGACAGTAAAAATGCTTAGTCATGTTGTCAATATAAAAGTGTACTCGTTCAGTATGTTCAGATTTAAACTATATGGCTACGATTTATATAGTCTTGTCTTTTTCTTTATATCACAATGAATGACATACATATACATTTACATGTGATTCTCCAACTACAGGCACTTTTGTGTCCTTGGCCTTTTTTTGTACATAAATTAACAAACAAATGCACAAATACATTGTCATTATGAAGTTCATGCTCCAACATCCCAGTAACCACCAAATCTTGCCCCTGTTTTCTTTTTAAAATGCTTTTGCAAGGCTGTTTATTAGCAGATTTTGCAGTTTTATGCTTGTCCCCAACCCAGACTGGCCCTCTTTGAATGTTAAAAAATTATATTAAAGGACCGATTTAAAAATATTTTTTTAACATGTTTGTCTTAAGGACAAATAAAATAAAATCATACATCGAAATTCCACATGTATATCACAATTTTAAACTATTTTGGGAATAAAATAAGGCTGTCCCCGCAGGTTTTCCTCCATTTCCACCTCCCTTAACAAAATCCACCTCAAAAGATCCACCTTAAATATTTTATTTACTTGGTAACCATGGAAATAATAGTGAAAAGGACAATAGTGAAACTTCAGGCACATGTGCTCTTCAGCACAAGAAAATAAATCAAGGTAACTCAAGCTTTTATACAGAGTATTTTTATTCAGCGTCATTTCCACCTTGGCTGTAGTTCGGATGAATTATGTACAACAAATATGAAAATAATGTATTTATGTTTATTACGAGTAAACAACATGCTAAGTCCAACAGTAGCTAAGCCTGACATGAGGGTGTGCTAATATTGCAGAAAAACTGCTAAAATGTGATTTCCACCTCTGGGAAATTACAGGCGTAGCTTTGGACATGATATATGCCGTTTGTGTGCGCTATTTGCATGTTCTCATGACATATTTGTGCTTTTGGACTGAGAACTTTATATATCACCATTCCAGTGCACTCTATGTTTATTTTTATTTATCTATATTTATATTTAAGATGCCGAATGCGATGGCCAAGAAGTCACAGGAATACAGGGACAGAATAAAAGCCGATCCAGTTAAATATCAACAGAAAATAGAAAAGGACAGAGAAAGATATCACAGGAAAAAAGAAAGAGGAATAGTGACACCAGTCTTAGAGGTCTCCAGTAAGGAGAAGGAAAGAAAAAGAAAACAGTGGAGTATAGCAAACGCTGTGTCGGCCACTACGCCACCAGACACACCACACACTCCCCCCATAGTGGAAAGATCTACATCCAGGGGTAGGAAGAAAGTGAGGAGAGATAGATCAAAGCTTTTCAGAGATGTGTCTGTGGTTAATATACAGCTGGGTGATGCCTAATCGAATTAAACAAATTACACAATAACACAAATTAAAAATATTTTGGACTGGCAATTTAAGTAAAAATAAACAAACAATCTTTCCACCATAAACCGTCATTTCCACCACTTTCCACTACACAGTTTTTAAGAAAAAAAAAAAGAATAACCAATGATGTGGATCTAAATGTATTTTAAATCAAGTATTAATAGTTCATTACTTACAATATATGTGTGAGTGACTTATAATAAACATAGACCTGAGCAAAAATGAAATGTTGTAGGTAAAAATCCCAATTTTGGCAACATGTGGCATTTAGCAACTTTAAAAATGTATTAAGTTCATGAAGTATTAAGATTTATTTTGTCACATGATTAGGTAGCCACTGATGTTGTTGACTGATACATAATCTTATATAATTAGTTTTACAATATTATATTGTAATAAAATACATAAATTGAAAAGTGGTGGAAATGACATCTTTGAAAGCGCTCTTCACAAAAACTGTTAATAATAATAATATTCATATAATATAATATGTTAAATATAATAATAATAATAATATTTGAAATTCTAAAACTGCCCACTCTTATATTGTGTTAGAAGACACATGAAGGAAGGAAGACTGTTTTAAGTGTGTTTTAAGAGAGTGAATTTTACATACGCTCACAGTGCCAAAAGTGCTCCTAGTTGGAGAATTACCCATAAGCACCCTGCGCTCTATAAGTGTACAGCTCATCTAACGTACAGTGCAGTTCAGCATACTCAAGCTCATCAGATTCAGAAAGCAGCTCTGGGGGTTCAGAAGAAAGTATCGCAGTTTTAGACACCACCTTATTTTCTTCAGCTCTTTTAAGTTACTACCAAATTTTCAGAAATATTTAGCCATTTCAAACTTCATCAGCTCCCACAGGCAACAATATGAATCTAACGCTAAAGCTCTCTCCCAATACTGCTCAATCAATAATGAAATATTCTTTTTAAACATCTTTAAACTGGAGAATTGTTCAGTTTCACTCTCAGAAAAAAAGGTAGGGCCTACTAAAGCTGTCACTGGGACAGTACCCTTCAAAAGGGTTCTAATATGTACCATTTAGATACTAATATGTACACTTTTGGTACAAATATGTACCTTTGAGGGACTAATATGTACCATTTAGGTACTAATATGTGGGTCAATGACGTATAAGGATTTTCAACAGGCCAATTTTAAAGGTCCCGTTGCATGCGATTCCATGTTTCAAACTTTAGTTAGTGTGTAATGTTGCTGTTAGAGCATAAATAATATCTGTAAAATTATAAAGCTCAAAGTTCAATGCCAAGCGAGATATTTTATTTAACAGAAGTTGACTACAAAAAACGTCTCGATTGGACTACATCCCTCTACTTCCTTCATTAGTGACATCACCAGAACCGTGTTTAGACTAACCTCCGCCCACAGGAATGCTCCCTCAACTCTACTGGCTACTTGCGCACTTCTTATAACTTAGGCTACTGTGTTTACTCAGCTCTTACGGTGATTTTCTGAAGTAAAACTGACGCTTCATCTTTTGTGTGGTGTACAATAAACTTTATTAAACTCATCAGTACATGTTTGATCATCATTCAGACAGCAGACTTGTAGGCTATTAATAAATAATGGATACATAGCCTACAAGCAGATGACAAATAAGTTATAATAACCGTAATTAAACTACTAAACCATACCTGTTTCATCTCTATACAGCACTCTGACTCTGTAGGCATTATTGTCCGACTCGAAATGAACGCCGTTACAGAGAGTTTCTGATATTATCATCATTCCGTGAGATGAATTTTTCCTGACAGACTGAGCACGAGCTCATGAAGCTCCGCCCCCTGTGTCGTCCAGCAGCACCTCATTTGCATTTAAAGGGGACACACTGAAACGGCTCGTTTTTCTGAGCCCCAAAAAATGTCAATTTAAACATGCTGTAAAAAATGATCTGTTGGGTATTTTGAGCTCAAACTTCACATACACACTCTGGGGACATCAGAGACTTATTTTACATCTTGTGAAAAGGGGCATAGAACGGGACCTTTAAAATACGAAAATTAACAATATATATTGCAATTGTTCAATCATTAAGAATGTTGTGTACATAAAAATTCAAATAAAAATTTTAAATTAAGTGATTTTAGTGTTTATTCATCTAGATGAATTGTCCATAGGCTTAAAAAATGTCATGTGGGGCGACCGTGATTTATCTTAAAATTAATTAATTTCCTTAACATAAATGTATTTTTTTTAACATGTTCTCAGTAATTAAAGTGTTTAAAAACAGAGTATTTGAATTTCTTTTGAGTTTTTGTATATAATGATCTCATAGTTTTGTTCTGCAATTTCAGTCGCCTTCTAAAATGCAGTTAACAGACTTATTTTTCCTGTAAATCGCATAAAACTGATAGAAATGTTTTAAAAATATAATTTACTAAAGCATACTGTATCAGTGATTTATATTTCAGCCACAGAAATAAGATATTTTATTTTAAATTTAATATAGTGATAGCTTTTATTGGTCGCACCACATGATAAGTGGTCGCTCCAAATGACACGAAAACCTTATATAGTTAAAAATCTATTTAAAGAGATCAATGAACAATACATTTTATAAAAAAAATTTTATTGAAACCAGATTTTATACAAATTTCACAGAATTTTCCTGAACATAAACATTTTATAAACTCACTTTTATAAAAAAAAAAAAATCACTTCACAAACACAAGTGCACCATTTAATTTAACTTGACTTAGAATTTCTTTCTAACAAATAATAATGTTATAGATATAAATTATTTCATAAAAGTATTGTATACAGGTAACATTTGGGGTCAATAGTTTTTGAAAAGTAATTAATACTTTATTAATCAAGGACACATTCAGTGTCACATTCAGGCACAGGCTATAATGTTACGAAAGATTCTATTTCAAATAAATGCTGTTCTTTTGAACTTTATATTCATCAAATAATCCTGACATGTATGAAAAATGTATCACAGTAATCCAAAATGTATCACAGTTTCCAAAAAAAAATATGAACATTGATAATAATCAGAAATGTTTCTTGAGCAGCAAATCATTAGTGACCCTGGATCACAAAACCAGTCACAAGTCGCACGGGGTATTTGTGGCAATAGCCAACAATACATTGTATGGGTCAAAATTATAGATTTTTCTTTTATTCCAAAAAATCATTAGGATATTAAATAAAGATGTTTTATATTTTGTAAATGTCCTACCATAAATTTCTAAACATTTATTTTTGTGAGTGAATATAGCAATATTGCAAACATAAATGGACAACTTTAAAGGCGATTTTCTCAATGTTTCAATTTGAAAGGATTACAAAACATTTTGGAAATCATGCCAAATAGTGCAGAAAATAAATTTATTAAGTAATTTCAAAGACTGAGATTTCTGAGAGTGCAATAAGAAGGAGTTGATCTGAAATCAAGGGATGCTGAGAGACTAATCCTTTAAGAGAGACAGCACTGTGGTCTGTCAGAGGCGTAGCATGAGTGCTGGTTGAGTTACAGCTGTTTGCTAGACTTTGGGAAATAAGCCAATAATGTGTTTGAGACTGCTTAGACTGGTCCTTACTCCAGGTAGAGTCTCTGCTGTGGATTTGTTTCTCTCCATATATCAACAACACTAAATCGCATCATAAATGCATTCATAATTGGACATACAGAATCCGCTCTTGAAGCAAACCTTTCCAAATCACTATTTAATACCATATTAAAATCCCCACCCAAAATAAGACCAGCATTTGGGTATTTATTTATCCAGCCTATATGATCACTAATCACATCCATTAAGGTCAGTGGTGTAGTGGTAAAAAAAGAGGTGGGTAAACTATAAATTCTGGTGGACCACAACTTGGTCACCCGGTAAGGTGGGCCACTCCCTACCGGTGTATGTGTATCCTGATGACATCGCTATAGGCTATCATTTGATGGTACTACCAAGGGTATCACTGGTTGTTCCCTCATCACAGGTCACACAATCACTATTCAATTCATACATTAATCTAAGTTCTTGTTAAGAGACTCAAAAAGGAATAATATGGTTGAAATCTATAAAGTTTACTAAATGACAAAACAGAGAGAACAAAAATATTTAAGAGAGATCGAGAGGGAGGCTTATATCCAGGGCTTCCAATGCAATGCACTTGTGCATAATGGTTAGGGATTATCTTCATAGTCGATTAATCTGTTGAATATTTCCTCGATTAATTGATTAGTTGTTTGGTTTATCAGAAAAATGTGGATCAGTGTTTCCCTGTAGAGGGAAAAGTCTTTAACCTGGTGCAGGCTTGATTCCCTCTGAATCTCTTGTAGGCCTACAGTTGGGTTTTGACATGCTCCCTACATTAAACCAGCTGCCTGTAATGAAAAAAAAAAAAAAAAAAAATCACTTTTTTTGCATCATTTTAATGATTTCCTGTTGCGGCTGCGATCAAGTTTCATTCTCGCGCAGCTTGTTTAGTAACTTCACGAGCGTGTGTTTTCTGCTACGTGTGTGCGCCGTTCTCTTTGTTCCGTGTGTGTGTGTGTGTGTGTGTGTGTGTGTCGGCGCGCTGCGCTCTCTGCTCCGTGTTTGCGCGCTGCGCGTTCTGCTCTGTCGTTAACGGCCCAAATGCTCGAATCATGTGATCGGCGATCACGCACTGGAAAAGCAAAGTCTGCTCAAATAACGTGAAATTTACAGGATAAACGCAATGTAGAGGTGGATAAACGCACTTTGGAGGTGGGCAAACGCTATTTCCAAATTTTGGGAGGTGCGTAAACGGCGTTTACGTGCGTTTAGCCTCCACTACATCCCTGATTAAGGTGGTATTTTCCATAGAAGAATTATATCCGTATATATTAAGAAGAACTGTGGTCTGGCCAAGTAAAATCACTAACAAAAGAAAATGTGGCACTTCTAGTCTCTATTTCAAACAACAGTCCACACGACGATCGATGGACGTGACGTCATCCGACATCATCCCTACCAGGGAAACACATTTTATTTTTTAAACGACATTTTAAATCTAAAATATCATTGATTTCACCCAAATAACACTCAAATACAATCTTGGCTACATATTCAGGCTGACTATATGCATTTATACCCAGTAATTTATTTTTAAATCATCATTTTCCCTCGTGAGGCACTTCCACCGGAAACCAACATTCGACGATCGATGACCGTGACGTCATACGATGTCGTCGCCACGAGTGAAGTGCATATTAAATTCAAAACAGTATTTAAAATAATTAAAAAAAATACTCTTTTTCTCACACAAATATTGTTAAACACGATCTTGGGTACTTTGTCGACCCTGTTAAGCATTTTTTTTTTTTTTTACAATACTTTCATAAAATCAGCAAAAAAAAAAAAACCAACAACAACAACATACTAATAATTGAGTGACAATGAAAATGTACTTAAGTATCAATAATGCAGTACTTTAAAAAGTAAAAAAAACCCGTCTTTTAGGCAGTTGTATCTGAAAATGATGCGTTTGTGAGAAAGTGCTTATAAATAGCTTATTGTGTATGAATTGTATTTTCTGATAATGTATTAACTGATGTTTTGAAAGGGACCAATTTCTCACAATGTCTTAAAGTCCCCCTGTGGTGCAAATCCAGCTTTTAATGTTGTTTATATGTCTATGTGGTGTTTTTAATATGCTTTAAGACTAATCATGTGTACATTCATAAGTCGACACCATTGCTGAGTATTTCCTCCTTAAAACTGCAGTGAACCAAAGACAGTCTCAAAAACACGCTTTGAAATCGCTGGTGTTTCTGACGTCACAAACTACCTTGTAACCAATCAGATCAACGTGTGAATCTCTGAGCTGTGTGAGTGGAGGCGGGGCTCATTTGCATATTCATAGAACCACATATACTAAATGAGGCAAGGGTGTCGAGTTACATTCAAGATATTTTAAGGCATGATGATTTTTTTTTCAAGGAAAAACGTTTAAATATGTAATTTTGGTGATCAAAGATGAGTTTTATGGGATAAAATTATTGACTACAGGGGGACTTTAAAATTCACACAGTATAAATACATATTTGACAGCTTAGTTAAGATGCATACTTCTTGACAGTTAAAGATTACAATTTTATAATTTATATAAATTATTTTAGGTATTCAATGTATGTATTGTGTAATTCTTTAGGTGACATGTCATAAGGTTTTTGTACCTTTTGCATTTCCACTTCAGCAAACGGCTCAAAATACCTCCAACATGATTTTATTTCAACTCAGTAAACTGACAATATAATTACACTAACAGTGAACCAGTATGTACATCCAATACCTCATAAGAGTTATACATTCCAATAAATCCTTGTCTGTATACCAAAATGAATGGTTTATTTATAATTCTCATCATTATTTATGACTGGATGGACACCGAAGCATGGTCTCCATCCTTCACACAGGTTGCAGAGTAGAAAAGTAAAAGTAAAACAAACGTGGCTAAACCCAAAAGTGGCCACAGAATGACGCACCTTTTACAACCAAATACTGCATAACAGTAACTCTACGTTAACATCCAGTGCAGCTCGTCGCCTCTGCCTCGAGAAACCTTCAGGCTCTTCCTCCTCTGTGTCAGTGCTTCTGATGTCTGGAAACTTCATCAAGAATCTCACGTTTGAAACGCAACTAATTTTCAATGCCAATAAACTTTCCCAATAGTATAATAGAAACAGAAACATGTTTTCACTAAACAAGCTGGATTGAAGAACATTTGCTGGATTGGGTAATGTTTTTTAATTCGAACGCAGAGGCGTATAAGAGGAGTTAGTCAATGTCCATCTCGGGGAGTTTGGCGTTTGGTGTTTCTGGGACTCGGCTCTTCTCCGGCTGGGTCTATGAATTCCCCTGTCCGTTAACGGGACCGTTCTGTTCGGCCGCCGACTCCTTTGGAGGCTCCAGTGTGTCCCTTGATAGGACCTTGATAGTCGCCTGAACTGCCTGCCCCGTCCTGGTCGCCTGAACTGGTCGCCTGAACTGCCTGCCCCGTCCTGGTCGCCTGAACTGGTCGCCTGAACTGCCTGCCCCGTCCTGGTCGCCTGAACTGGTCGCCTGAACTGCCTGCCTCGCCCTGGTCGCCTGAACTGGTCGCCTGAACTGCCTGCCCCGTCCTGGTCGCCTGAACTGCCTGCCTCGCCCTGGTCGCCTGAACTGGTCGCCTGAACTGCCTGCCCCGTCCTGGTCGCCTGAACTGGTCGCCTGAACTGCCTGCCCCGTCCTGGTCGCCTGAACTGCCTGCCCCGTCCTGGTCGCCTGAACTGGTCGCCTGAACTGCCTGCCTCGCCCTGGTCGCCTGAACTGGTCGCCTGAACTGCCTGCCCCGTCCTGGTCGCCTGAACTGCCTGCCCCGTCCTGGTCGCCTGAACTGGTCGCCTGAACTGCCTGCCTCGCCCTGGTCGCCTGAACTGGTCGCCTGAACTGCCTGCTCCGCCCTGGTCGCCTGAACTGCCTGCTCTGCCCTGGACAACATCTTCATCACTTTGAAAGGTTTTTAAACCAGTCATGATGTAAAATGTTATCCAAGGTGATCCGTGACCCACTGTCATGAAGTTTCTCAAGAAGATCCAGGCATTCTGTCAAAGTTTTCAGAAGACAGCTGATTAGTCACGTTTGTCCTTATAGACACTCACAAACAGATTTTGAGAAATGTAGTTCATGTAAGGTCATGTTACCATGAAATACACAGCATTTCTTGCTGTTACTATGATATTCTCACGATGCCCATGAACATTTATTCATTGCTAAACATTCATTGTCAATCCGCTGTGTTTTACACTTTGCTCTTTACAATTTTACTGAGTTCTTCATGTTTTTAAGCAATGTTATTTCCATTTCGTTCTTGTTGTTGGTCTCACCTTTGGACAGACGTGACCTTTGCCAAAACCAACGGCCTATTCTTTTGACCAGCTGATCCAGCAGTATGTGCATGTCCTCTGTCGGGACCCACTCAGCTGACTTTCTGACCTCTGAGCTTAATATGTGTTCATCAGCACCTGTAAGAATACATTTCCAGTGTTTAGTAAAACATCATCAAACACATCAACAGTGAACGGTGTGCGAGAAGCCGACTCACGTCTTTCTTCAAGGATCAGTGCGTCTCCGAAGTCCGTCAGCTTCACTTTCAGGGTGTTTGGGTAGATGAGAACGTTGTTCATGTTTGTTTTGTGATAAACACCTTGATCCAGGCACTGCTGCAGCGCAACAACGAGCTGCTGAACGATGTTTCTCACTGTGTGTTCCGTCAGGGAACCTCGGTTTTGTTGGCAGAAATCCAACAAGGTCATTCTGTGATGTGGCCATTCCAGAATCAGGACGTCTTGATTTTTCAGGACATACATACAATATAACTGGTTGATATGAGTGCTAGTCGGAGACTTTTGTAGCATAAACATTGCAGCTGCGTCTCGACTCATAGGTATGGGAATCTCAGGCTAAAGAAAAGAGATTGACAGAAGGTTAGTTGACTCCTAACTAATCTCTAATCTCCTAACTAAAGGCCCGGGATACTTCATTTTCCATCTCGTGAGCTTTTCAAAGTAAACTCTTGGGCTGCCCTGACTAAAGATTAGTCATTCATTCAAGCCATTAGTTGATTAATCGCATGTTTATATTAATTGAATTACTTAAATATAAGTAAACCACATACTTTGGGCTTAAAGAGTTAATTAAAAATCAAAACAATTTACTTTGTTGAACAAAAACTGATGTTTCTAGGCTTTCAACTATATCTTATACTGTACATACAGGTGTATCAATTACCAAATTACAATTTAATAAAACGATTCTTGGAGAATTTCATGAAGAATAAAGTTGTCAACTTACCAATTTCACCAGCTTCTCAGGCTGGCTCTTCTTAATACGACGGATGATCACCTAAAAAATGAAGAAAATTGTTGCAAACGTAAGTAATCTGATCCATTTTTGTTTGTGTGCATGGTAATCTACAATCTTTACATTTCTGATGAAAACTGTAAACACTGATGTTTATGTCAGGACTAAAAGACTAAAGATAGAAGGAAACAAGAGGGGAAAAGTTTGAGCAACATACTCGTTTCCCATCCGAGATTCGAACTCCCTTATAATCACTGCGATCGCCTCTGGATTTCAGTTTCCGTCCCACTTCATAAAGAGATTCAAATGATCCTGAAAAACACACGTTAGCATGTTAATATACAGCATGAGACTGAACTCCAGCAGCAAACACACCTGAGATCAGGTGAGGAACCGACAGGAGTAGAGATTAAACTAAAGCCAGAAGCATCAGGCAGAAATGGAGATGAATCAGAGTGATAATATCAGAGTGTAATAAACACTCACTTGACCGTATGAAGTCGAGCGGCACTCGAGCGGTTGTGTCGGCCTGGACTAGGACTCGAGCACGGCGGGTCTGTCGGCCTGGACTTGCGAGCGGGTCTGTCGGCCTGGTCTCGAGCTGGTCTGTCGGCCTGGACTCGAGCTGGTCTGTCGGCCTGGTCTCGAGCTGGTCTGTCGGCCTGGTCTCGAGCTGGTCTGTCGGCCTGGTCTCGAGCTGGTCTGTCGGCCTGGTCTCGAGCTGGTCTGTCGGCCTGGTCTCGAGCTGGTCTGTCGGCCTGGTCTCGAGCTGGTCTGTCGGCCTGGACTCCAGCTGGTCTGTCGGCCTGGACTCGAGCGGGTCTGCCGGCCTTGACTCGAGCTGGTCTGTCGGCCTGGACTCGAGCTGGTCTGTCGGCCTGGACTCGAGCTGGTCTGTCGGCCTGGACTCGAGCTGGTCTGTCGGCCTGGACTCGAGCGGGTCTGCCGGCCTGGACTCGAGCGGGTCTGCCGGCCTGGACTCGAGCTGGTCTGTCGGCCTGGACTCGAGCTGGTCTGTCGGCCTGGACTCGAGCTGGTCTGTCGGCCTGGACTCGAGCTGGTCTGTCGGCCTGAACTCGAGCGGGTCTGCCGGCCTGGACTCGAGCTGGTCTGTCGGCCTGGACTCGAGCGGGTCTGTCGGCCTGGTCTCGAGCTGGTCTGTCGGCCTGGACTCGAGCTGGTCTGTCGGCCTGGTCTCGAGCGGGTCTGTCGGCCTGGACTCGAGCTGGTCTGTCGGCCTGGTCTCGAGCGGGTCTGTCGCCCTGGACTCGAGCTGGTCTGTCGGCCTGGTCTCGAGCGGGTCTGTCGCCCTGGACTCGAGCTGGTCTGTCGGCCTGGACTCGAGCGGGTCTGCCGGCCTGGACTCGAGCTGGTCTGTCGGCCTGGTCTCGAGCTGGTCTGTCGGCCTGGACTCGAGCTGGTCTGTCGGCCTGGTCTCGAGCTGGTCTGTCGGCCTGGTCTCGAGCTGGTCTGTCGGCCTGGACTCGAGCTGGTCTGTCGGCCTGGTCTCGAGCGGGTCTGTCGCCCTGGACTCGAGCTGGTCTGTCGGCCTGGACTCGAGCGGGTCTGTCGGCCTGGACTCGAGCGGGTCTGTCGGCCTGGACTCGAGCGGGTCTGCCGGCCTGGACTCGAGCGGGTCTGTCGCCCTGGACTCGAGCTGGTCTGCCGGCCTGGACTCGAGCGGGTCTGTCGCCCTGGACTCGAGCGGGTCTGCCGGCCTGGACTCGAGCGGGTCTGTCGCCCTGGACTCGAGCGGGTCTGCCGGCCTGGACTCGAGCGGGTCTGTCGGCCTGGACTCGAGCGGGTCTGTCGCCCTGGACTCGAGCTGGTCTGTCGGCCTGGACTCGAGCGGGTCTGTCGGCCTGGACTCGAGCGGGTCTGCCGGCCTGGACTCGAGCTGGTCTGTCGGCCTGGTCTCGAGCTGGTCTGTCGGCCTGGACTCGAGCTGGTCTGTCGGCCTGGTCTCGAGCTGGTCTGCCGGCCTGGACTCGAGCGGGTCTGCCGGCCTGGACTCGAGCGGGTCTGTCGGCCTGGACTCGAGCGGGTCTGTCGGCCTGGACTCGAGCGGGTCTGTCGGCCTGGACTCGAGCTGGTCTGCCGGCCAGGACTCGAGCGGGTCTGTCGGCCTGGACTCGAGCGGGTCTGTCGCCCTGGACTCGAGCGGGTCTGTCGGCCTGGACTCGAGCGGGTCTGCCGGCCAGGACTCGAGCGGGTCTGTCGGCCTGGTCTCGAGCTGGTCTGCCGGCCTGGACTCGAGCGGGTCTGTCGGCCTGGACTCGAGCGGGTCTGTCGCCCTGGACTCGAGCTGGTCTGTCGGCCTGGACTCGAGCGGGTCTGTCGGCCTGGACTCGAGCGGGTCTGTCGGCCTGGACTCGAGCGGGTCTGTCGGCCTGGTCTCGAGCTGGTCTGTCGGCCTGGACTCGAGCGGGTCTGTCGCCCTGGACTCGAGCTGGTCTGTCGGCCTGGACTCGAGCGGGTCAGTCGGCCTGGACTCGAGCGGGTCAGTCGGCCTGGACTCGAGCGGGTCTGTCGGCCTGGACTCGAGCGGGTGTGCCGGCCTGGACTCGAGCGGGTCAGTCGGCCTGGACTCGAGCGGGTCTGTCGGCTCGACACTGGGTGTGTGTGGAAGCTTCTGCGACGGCAGAAAAGCACACACTTGGGTTTCGTTGGTTTGGAAGAGACGTTTCCCAGCATTCCACACTCTCGAGACGCCAGCATGGAAACTCATCCATTTTGATTGCTTTTCTGCAAACAACAATATTGATTAGAAACATGTGTTTTATTAGTACAGATTACAGCTGAGTGATTGTCCTCATGTACAGCTGCTTTATGTTGCTAGTTCAAAACAAATGGGGGAAAACATTTGTGAAAAAGGATATTTTATTCATATGTTATGCCCCAATTTGTCATCCTAAATCTCAGACCGGATGGTAATCTCTCGAACTCATTAAACTGAGCATGCCTATGGTCCGATAGGTAAATTAGAGCAACATGTAATGAAAAAAAAAGTGTAATAATGATATCGATTCATTTAGACAAATATTAGGTAGGGTTACAGTAGATACATGTTAATAGATAGCCTAAAGGTTAAAAATAACAACTCAAATATAAATATAATGCGTTTATTATAATAACAATGTAATAATATTTTAATGATATAAGTAAAAATCGTATATGTTAATACGGTGCAATTTATATTTAATTCAATTCACATTAAATTGTATAGTGCTTAAGTGCATGAGTCCATATTACAATTTAGAGTAATCTGTTATCAGAGAAAACTGTCTAAGTTATGCATTTCAGAAATGTACTGTACATATAGTCACAGTTAGCTAAAAATGTATTAATTTAAACAATGTAATAATTTAATGCAGAAACAATGAGCTCATTGAAGAAATGAATACTTGTTTGTTAACAAATGATTATGACATTTAGAAAATATAGCATTGGTGCCAAATTTAGCAAAATAGTCCTCTTGTGCTATGGTCATTAATGGCTTTCCTGGGGTAAACGTAACGTTATGTGTCATATGTTCTCCAGCTGTTTTATTGACCATTTCCACGGGAGAAAAACACTGAATGATCGACATTCTGTATGAGGCATAAACATTTCGGTAAGTTGTAGCCTACTGTATCTTTCAACATACCAATCGTTCAGTCGTGTTTATTTACTATTAACTAGTAGTAGTCAGAGTAAGAGATGATCGGTTCACGTGCGCCAGCGATCTGTCACCACACATTTACAAGCGCCAAAACGGTATTTATTGTTTGAATTTCGCAATAAAATTGACAGAATTTGAGAGGTTCATATTTGTTTCATATCAAAAGTAACCAGCTCTGTCTGTGTCAGTGTCAGTGTCCTCTTCTTCGCGATTTTTCTCTGCGTGAGAAAATGGATGTGTGGCGTGAGAGCGTGTCAGTTGGCAGCCCTGGAGTGTGTGTGTGTGTGTGTGTGTGTGTGTGTGTGTGTGAATGCACCTGAGTTGTTCTCCCACGCGACTCTAGTTGGAGCAGGAGCTTCACACTCCTCTGCTGTGTTTCTCTCCTCAACAGCGCCACTCAGCGGCTCCTCCAACACTGCACTGCAGATCTCCTCATCCATCGGGAAGTGTTCAGACATCGTGCAGATCCTGGACTATATCACTGTTTGACTAATAACTCTTGAGTTTGAGTTCCTACAATGTTTGACTAATAACTCTGAGTCTGAGTTTCTACACTGTCACTGTTTGACTAATAACTCTGAGTCTGGTAACCTGAGCAACCATATGGAACTCGCGCAGTCTGTGACGTCACAGCGGCTGCTCTGGGCGCGGCTGATCGATCGCCAATACATTTTGAACATTATATCTTTGTAATCATGTAACCACGTACAGTATTTCCAAGTCATTAGTACAGAAAACTGAACACATCAATTCATAAATTAAACAATATAATCAGTGAATGAAGAGGGTAACCAATGATTCAGTTTCTATTTGAAAAAGTAAGTCTCATGATTCATTAGTTTAATAATGATTTAATCCCTGATACTCTCCATAATTTGGCCCAAAACATAAAGACATGATAAAAAGATATGAAAAGATTGAACAGTTATTGCAGATCTGAGTGTCCTGTATAAATTAGGTTGATGTGCTTTAATTCTGGCTGAACAATCTGACAATGTACAAAGATCTACAGTCAGCCAACAAATAAACAACAACATTCATGAAGAGCATTTCCAGCATCTCTCCTGTATTATTTGTGTTCATGTTGAGTTTCTCAGGGACAATCTGAGCTCTCTCGTTCCTGACTGAGTCGAGCTGTTTCAGTGGATGAAGAAGAGGATGAGGATGAAGATGATGATGATGAAGATGAAGATGACTGTATGTGCGTCTGCGCCATACGTCTGGAAATATCTGTTTTTCCTTATTTTCTCAACCTGTTATGGACATTATAATAGATAATCTTATTTTGGCACAGTTTATGTAGGACTACATTTGATATACTTATTTCTATAATGCTGAATTTCTGTTAATGTACAATACATTTGGTATCCCAATGATAGATGTAACTTTGTAATAAAAGTCTATTGTAATGTATTTTGATTATACGATCTTCTGAGAGACAAATAAAATGGGCTAGTAAAATTCAGAAAAAGTGGGTCTTATCATTATTTATTTGTTGGTTTAAGATTAGTTAATGCTCTGCAGCAGGAGGTCTGCATGCCTCAAGTTCACTCATAGATGCTGCATTTAGCATTAATTAACGATTCAGAAACCATTTTAGAGCTTATTGGATTTTAAACTAAAATTAGTTAGCCTACTTCTGATTGCGTGGACTATAGGCTACTGCTATACTTATTCTGAACAAGTAATTAATCGTTCAATTTAAAATTGTTTAGCATAAATGTACTATTTAATAGAGCTACACTAAAGTTTTTATAAAGCCTAGCACTCTATTAAATGTAGCCTAGTCATACTAGTCTTTTTTTTTTTTTTTTTGCTAACTATGGTGAGAGCATACAAACATCAGTCAGGCAAAACAATTGACAGCCCAGATCAATAAAGTAAGAGGTGCAAACGGATGCGTCTTGTTTTTAGGAGAAACAAACACTTAAAACAAAACCGACATGAGATTACCACTATAACCAGTAGGTGGCAGCAGAGGAGCATTTATTTCACAATCTCCACTTCCTATAAGTAGAAAAAAAACTACTGACCCACGGAACAATTTGGATTCACTCTTTCCTTTATGACAAACAAAACTATTTTATTTAAAGTGTGAATAGATTATAAAGAAAGTAAACAAAGTATATGCTCTTTTTATTTAGCGACTGATAGAAAAACTCCCATGAAAACTCGTTTGATAATAAATAAATTGACTAGGCCTACACTCAAATCATTCTATAGGTTGTGTAAAAGAATAGGCTGTTGTCTGTGGTTTGTTCATTTACTTGGAGCTCAGGCTCTGCATTGGTTATAGCCTGAAACTGATATTAACTGTAAAGTTATATATTCCTCCATGATCAAAAAGGACGTTGATTCAGGGATGTTGTACTTGATGAAATCATGTTCACCCATATACTAAATCCCTTTGCACATACTGTTTGCCCTGAATGTTCTTTTGCAGTTTTTCTCAGTCACTTTGGTACATTTCTTGAATCATCCTTAAGATTTGCAAACCAGTAAATGCATTTCTCAAAATAATCCATACTTGCAGCCCCACACAGTGGATTAAAAAGCTTGTAACTTGCTCAATATCCTTCGATCATCTCTCAAAAGTCAGTATTCATGTCAATGAACATATAGTGCCATCAGAATGAAAAGTCCTTGTGTCATTGTTCACAAACAAGATAGTAAAAATGCTTAGTCATGTTGTCAATATAAAAGTGTACTCGTTCAGTATGTTCAGATTTAAACTATATGGCTACGATTTATATAGTCTTGTCTTTTTCTTTATATCACAATGAATGACATACATACACATTTACATATGTGATTCTCCAACTACAGGCACTTTTGTGTCCTTGGCCTTTTTTTGTACATAAATTAACAAACAAATGCACAAATACATTGTCATTATGAAGTTCATGCTCCAACATCCTCGTAACCACCAAATCTTGCCCCTGTTTTCTTTTAAAAATGCTTTTGCAAGGCTGTTTATTAGCAGATTGTGCAGTTTTATGCTTGTCCCCAACCCAGACTGGCCCTCTTTGAATGTTAAAAAATGATATTAAAGGACCGATTGAAAAATATTTTTTAACATGTTTGTCTTAAGGACAAATAAAATAAAATCATACATCGAAATTCCACATGTATATCACAATTTTAAACTATTTTGGGAATAAAATAAGGCTGTCCCCGCAGGTTTTCCTTCATTTCCACCTCCCTTAACAAAATCCACCTCAAAAGATCCACCTTAAATATTTTATTTACTTGGTAACCATGGAAATAATAGTGAAAAGGACAATAGTGAAACTTCAGGCACATGTGCTCTTCAGCACAAGAAAATAAATCAAGGTAACTCAAGCTTTTATACAGAGTATTTTTATTCAGCGTCATTTCCACCTTGGCTGTAGTTCGGATGAATTATGAACAACAAATATGAAAATAATGTATTTATGTTTATTACGAGTAAACAACGTGCTAAGTCCAACAGTAGCTAAGCCTGACATGAGGGTGTGCTAATATTGCAGAAAAACTGCTAAAATGTGATTTCCACCTCTGGGAAGTTACAGGCATAGCTTTGGACATGATATATGCCGTTTGTGTGCGCTATTTGCATGTTCTCATGACATATTTGTGCTTTTGGACCGAGAACTTTATATATCACCATTCCAGTGCACTCTATAGGCCTATTTATTTTTATTTATCTATATTTATATGAATTTTGAGTTTTGAGCAGGTTCATATAATTTGCATATCATTTGTAATCATTTTTTTTTTTTTTAACTATTAGGTACTGTTTAACTCATATATGTTAAATAATATAATAAATTGCCAGTCCAAAATATTTTTAACCATGTAAGTGAAAATAAACAGAAACAATCTTTCCACCATAAACTGTCATTTCCACCACTACAGTTTTTAAGAAAAAAAAAGAATAACCAATGATGTGGATCTAAATGTATTTTAAATCAAGTATTAATAGTTCATTACTTACAATATATGTGTGAGTGACATAATAAACATAGACCTGAGCAAAAATGAAATGCTGTAGGCAAAAATCCCAACTCGTGGCAACATGTGGCATTTAGCAACTTTAAATAAAAATGTATTAAGTTCATGAAGTATTAAGATTTATTTTGTCACATGATTAGGTAGCCACTGATGTTGTTGACTGATACATAATCTTATATAATCAGTTTTACAATATTATATTGTAATAAAATACATAAATTGAAAAGTGGTGGAAATGACATCTTTGAAAGCGCTCTTCAGAAAAACTGTTAAAAATAGTAATATTCATATAATATAATATGTTAAATATAATAATAATAATAATATTTGGAATTCTAAAACTGCCCACTCTTATATTGTGTTAGAAGACACATGAAGGAAGGAAGACTGTTTTAAGTGTGTTTTAAGAGAGTGAATTTTCCATACGCTCACAGTGCCAAAAGTGCTCCTAGTTGGAGAATTACCCATAAGCACCCTGCGCTCTATAAGTGTACAGCTCATCTAATGTACAGTGCAGTTCAGCATACTCAAGCTCATCAGATTCAGAAAGCAGCTCTGGGGGTTTAGAAGAAAGTATCGCAGTTTTAGACACCACCTTATTTTCTTCAGCTCTTTTAAGTTACTACCAAATTTTCTGAAATATTTAGCCATTTCAAACTTCATCAGCTCCCACAGGCAACAATATGAATCTAACGCTAAAGCTCTCTCCCAATACTGCTCAATCAATAATGAAATATTCTTTTTAAACATCTTTAAACTGGAGAATTGTTCAGTTTCACTCTCAGAAAAAAAAGGTAGGGCCTACTAAAGCTGTCACTGGGACAGTACCCTTCAAAAGGGTTCTAATATGTACCATTTAGATACTAATATGTACACTTTTGGTACAAATATGTACCTTTGAGGGACTAATATGTACCATTTAGGTACTAATATGTGGGTCAATGACGTATAAGGATTTTCAACAGGCCAATTTTAAAATACGAAAATTAACAATATATATTGCAATTGTTCAATCATTAAGAATGTTGTGTACATAAAAATTCAAATAAAAATTTTAAATTAAGTGATTTTAGTGTTTATTCATCTAGATGAATTGTCCATAGGCTTAAAAAATGTCATGTGGGGCGACCGTGATTTATCTTAAAATTAATTAATTTCCTTAACATAAATGTATTTTTTTTTAACATGTTCTCAGTAATTAAAGTGTTTAAAAACAGAGTATTTGAATTTCTTTTGAGTTTTTGTATATAATGATCTCATAGTTTTGTTCTGCAATTTCAGTCGCCTTCTAAAATGCAGTTAACAGACTTATTTTTCCTGTAAATCGCATAAAACTGATAGAAATGTTTTAAAAATATAATTTACTAAAGCATACTGTATCAGTGATTTATATTTCAGCCACAGAAATAAGACATTTTATTTAAAATTTAATATAGTGATAGCTTTTATTGGTCGCACCACATGATAAGTGGTCGCTCCAAATGACACGAAAACCTTATATAGTTAAACATCTATTTAAAGAGATCAATGAACAATACATTTTATAAAAAATTTTTTATTGAAACCAGATTTTATACAAATTTCACAGAATTTTCCTGAACATAAACATTTTATAAACTCACTTTTATAAAAAAAAAAAAAAATCACTTCACAAACACAAGTGCACCATTTAATTTAACTTGACTTAGAATTTCTTTCTAACAAATAATAATGTTATAGATATAAATTATTTCATAAAAGTATTGTATACAGGTAACATTTGGGGTCAATAGTTTTTTAAAAGTAATTAATACTTTATTAATCAAGGACACATTCAGTGTCACATTCAGGCACAGGCTATAATGTTACGAAAGATTCTATTTCAAATAAATGCTGTTCTTTTGAACTTTATATTCATCAAATAATCCTGACATGTATGAAAAATGTATCACAGTAATCCAAAATGTATCACAGTTTCCAAAAAAAAATATGAACATTGATAATAATCAGAAATGTTTCTTGAGCAGCAAATCATTAGTGACCCTGGATCACAAAACCAGTCACAAGTCGCACGGGGTATTTGTGGCAATAGCCAACAATACATTGTATGGGTCAAAATTATAGATTTTTCTTTTATTCCAAAAAATCATTAGGATATTAAATAAAGATGTTTTATATCTTGTAAATGTCCTACCATAAATTTCTAAACATTTATTTTTGTGAGTGAATATAGCAATATTGCAAACATAAATGGACAACTTTAAAGGCGATTTTCTCAATGTTTCAATTTGAAAGGATTACAAAACATTTTGGAAATCATGCCAAATAGTGCAGAAAATAAATTTGAATAAATTCAGAGTAATTTCAAAGACGTTTTCAAAACAGAAGTTATGGCCGGACGGTCGCACCACATGATGTTTTGACACTTTAAATAACAAAAAAAATAACAAATAAATAAAGTTTTTTTAAAAGTTAAAGTGAGTACATACATGGGAGAGGTACTATAAATATACAGTATCCTTTTATGCATTTAAACCCATTTTTGCCTGAAAAAATGCAATCGGACAGAAAATTTAGGCGTCATGTCATTGACCCATGTACACTTTTGGAACTAATATGTACACTTTTGGAACTAATATGTACACTTTTGGTACCAATATACTTTGAGGGACTAATATGTACCATTTAGGTACTAATATGTACACTTTCGGTACTAATATGTACACTTTTGGAACTAATATGTACACTTTTGGAACTAATATGTACACTTTTGGTACCAATATACTTTGAGGGACTAATATGTACCATTTAGGTACTAATATGTACACTTTCGGTACTAATATGTACACTTTTGGAACTAATATGCACACTTTTGGTACCAATATGTACCATTTAGGAACTAATATGTACACTTTTGATACCATATCTTTGAGGGACTAATATGCACTCTTTAGGTACAAAGGTGTACCTTTTGAAAAGGTACCGCCACAGTGACATCTTTTGTACCTTTTTTTCTGAGAGTGCAATAAGAAGGAGTTGATCTGAAATCAAGGGATGTTGAGAGACTAATCCTTTAAGAGAGACAGCACTGTGGTCTGCAAGAGGCGTAGCATGAGTGCTGGTTGAGTTACAGCTGTTTGCTAGACTTTGGGAAATAAGCCAGTAATGTGTTCGAGACTGTTTAGACTGGTCCTTACTCCAGGTAGAGTCTCTGCTGTGGATTTGTTTCTCTCCATATATCAACAACACTAAATCGCATCACAAATGCATTCATAATTGGACATACAGAATCCGCTCTTGAAGGAAACCTTTCCAAATCACTATTTAATACCATATTAAAATCCCCACCCAAAATAAGACCAGCATTTGGGTATTTATTTATCCAGTAGTAGCCTATATGATCACTAATCCCATCCATTAAGGTGCTATTTTCCATAGAAGAATTATATCCATATATATTAAGAAGAACTGTGTTCTGGCCAAGTAAAATCACTAACAAAAGAAAATGTGGCACTTCTAGTCTCTATTTCAAACAACAGTCCACACGACGATCGATGGACGTGACGTTATCCGACATCATCCCTACCAGGGAAACACATTTTATTTTTTAAACGACATTTAAAATCTAAAATATAATTGATTTCACCCAAATAACACTCAAATACAATCTTGGCTACATATTCAGGCTGACTATATGCATTTATAACCAGTAATTTATTTTTAAATCATCATTTTCCCTCGTGAGGCACTTCCACCGGAAACCAACATTCGATGATCGATGACCGTGACGTCATACGATGTCGTCGCCACGAGTGAAGTGCATATTAAATTCAAAACAGTATTTAAAATAATTTTAAAAAATACTCTTTTTCTCACACAAATATTGTTAAACACGATCTTGGGTACTTTGTCGACCCTGTTAAGCATTTTTTTTTTTTTTTACAATACTTTCATAAAATCAGCAAAAAAAAAAAAACCAACAACAACAACATACTAATAATTCAGTGACAATGAAAATGTACTTAAGTATCAATAATGCAGTACTTTAAAAAGTAAAAAAAAAACGTCTTTTAGGCAGTTGTATCTGAAAATGATGCGTTTGTGAGAAAGTGCTTATAAATAGCTTATTGTGTATGAATTGTATTTTCTGATAATGTATTAACTGATGTTTTGAAAGGGACCAATTTCTCACAATGTCTTAAAGTCCCCCTGTGGTGCAAATCCAGCTTTTAATGTTGTTTATATGTCTATGTGGTATTTTTAATATGCTTTAAGACTAATCATGTGTACATTCATAAGTCGACACCATTGCTGAGTATTTCCTCCTTAAAACTGCAGTGAACCAAAGACAGTCTCAAAAACACGCTTTGAAATCGCTGGTGTTTCTGACGTCACAAACTACCTTGTAACCAATCAGATCAACGTGTGAATCTCTGAGCTCTGTGAGTGGAGGCGGGGCTCATTTGCATATTCATAGAACCACATATACTAAATGAGGCAAGGGTGTCGAGTTACATTCAAGATATTTTAAGGCATGATGATTTTTTTTTCAAGGAAAAACGTTTAAATATGTAATTTTGGTGATCAAAGATGAGTTTTATGGGATAAAATTATTGACTAGAGGGGGACTTTAAAATTCACAGTATAAATACATATTTGACAGCTTAGTTAAGATGCATACTTCTTGACAGTTAAAGATTACAATTTTATAATTTATATAAATTATTTTAGGTATTCAATGTATGTATTGTGTAATTCTTTAGGTGACATGTCATAAGGTTTTTGTACCTTTTGCATTTCCACTTCAGCAAACGGCTCAAAATACCTCCAACATGATTTTATTTCAACTCAGTAAACTGACAATATAATTACACTAACAGTGAACCAGTATGTACATCCAATACCTCATAAGAGTTATACATTCCAATGAATCCTTGTCTGTATACCAAAATGAATGGTTTATTTATAATTCTCATCATTATTTATGACTGGATGGACACCAAAGCATGGTCTCCATCCTTCACACAGGTTGCAGAGTAGAAAAGTAAAAGTAAAACAAACGTGGCTAAACCCAAAAGTGGCCACAGAATGACGCACCTTTTACAACCAAATACTGCATAACAGTAACTCTACGTTAACATCCAGCGCAGCTCGTCGCCTCTGCCTCGAGAAACCTTCAGGCTCTTCCTCCTCTGTGTCAGTGCTTCTGATGTCTGGAAACTTCATCAAGAATCTCACGTTTGAAACGCAACTAATTTTCAATGCCAATAAACTTTCCCAATAATAGAATAGAAACAGAAACATGTTTTCACTAAACAAGCTGGATTGAAGAACATTTGCTGGATTGGGTAATGTTTTTTAATTCGAACGCAGAGGCGTATAAGAGGAGTTAGTCAATGTCCATCTCGGGGAGTTTGGCGTTTGGTGTTTCTGGGACTCGGCTCTTCTCCGGCTGGGTCTCTGAATTCCCCTGTCCGTTAACGGGACCGTTCTGTTCGGCCGCCGTCTCCTTTGGAGGCTCCAGTGTGTCCCTTGATAGGACCTTGATAGTCGCCTGAACTGCCTGCTCCGCCCTGGTCGCCTGAACTGCCTGCCCCGTCCTGGTCGCCTGAACTGCCTGCCCCGCCCTGGTCGCCTGAACTGCCTGCCCCGTCCTGGTCGCCTGAACTGCCTGCCCCGTCCTGGTCGCCTGAACTGGTCGCCTGAACTGCCTGCCTCGCCCTGGTCGCCTGAACTGCCTGCCCCGTCCTGGTCGCCTGAACTGGTCGCCTGAACTGCCTGCCTCGCCCTGGTCGCCTGAACTGGTCGCCTGAACTGCCTGCCCCTCCCTGGTCGCCTGAACTGCCTGCTCCGCCCTGGTCGCCTGAACTGCCTGCTCCGCCCTGGACAACATCTTCATCACTTTGAAAGGTTTTTAAACCAGTCATGATGTAAAATGTTATCCAAGGTGATCCGTGACCCACTGTCATGAAGTTTCTCAAGAAGATCCAGGCATTCTGTCAAAGTTTTCAGAAGACAGCTGATTAGTCACGTTTGTCCTTATAGACACTCACAAACAGATTTTGAGAAATGTAGTTCATGTAAGGTCATGTTACCATGAAATACACAGCATTTCTTGCTGTTACTATGATATTCTCACGATGCCCATGAACATTTATTCATTGCTAAACATTCATTGTCAATCCGCTGTGTTTTACACTTTGCTCTTTACAATTTTACTGAGTTCTTCATGTTTTTAAGCAATGTTATTTCCATTTCGTTCTTGTTGTTGGTCTCACCTTTGGACAGACGTGACCTTTGCCAAAACCAACGGCCTATTCTTTTGACCAGCTGATCCAGCAGTATGTGCATGTCCTCAGTCGGGACCCACTCAGCTGACTTTCTGACCTCTGAGCTTAATATGTGTTCATCAGCACCTGTAAGAATACATTTCCAGTGTTTAGTAAAACATCATCAAACACATCAACAGTGAACGGTGTGCGAGAAGCCGACTCACGTCTTTCTTCAAGGATCAGTGCGTCTCCGAAGTCCGTCAGCTTCACTTTCAGGGTGTTTGGGTAGATGAGAACGTTGTTCATGTTTGTTTTGTGATAAACACCTTGATCCAGGCACTGCTGCAGCGCAACAACGAGCTGCTGAACGATGTTTCTCACTACGTGTTCCGTCAGGGAACCTCGGTTTTGTTGGCAGAACTCCAACAAGGTCATTCTGTGATGTGGCCATTCCAGAATCAGGACGTCTTGATTTTTCAGGACATACATGCAATATAGCTGGTTGATATGTGTGCTAGTGGGAGACTTTTGTAGCATAAACATTGCAGCTGCGTCTCGACTCATAGGTATGGGAATCTCAGGCTAAAGAAAAGAGATTGACAGAAGGTTAGTTGACTCCAAACTAATCTCTAATCTCCTAACTAAAAGCCCGGGATACTTCATTTTCCATCTCGTGAGCTTTTCAAAGTAAACTCTTGGGCTGCCCTGACTAAAGATTAGTCATTCATTCAAGCCATTAGTTGATTAATCGCATGTTTATATTAATTTAATTACTTAAATATAAGTAAACCACATACTTTGGGCTTAAAGAGTTAATTAAAAATCAAAGCAATTTACTTTGTTGAACAAAAACTGATGTTTCTAGGCTTTCAACTATATCTTATACTGTACATACAGGTGTATCAATTACCAAATTACAATTTAATAAAACGATTCTTGGAGAATTTCATGAAGAATAAAGTTGTCAACTTACCAATTTCACCAGCTTCTCAGGCTGGCTCTTCTTAATACGACGGATGATCACCTAAAAAATGAAGAAAATTGTTGCAAACGTAAGTAATCTGATCCATTTTTGTTTGTGTGCATGGTAATCTACAATCTTTACATTTCTGATGAAAACTGATGTTTATGTCAGGACTAAAAGACTAAAGATAGAAGGAAACAAGAGGGGAAAAGTTTGAGCAACATACTCGTTTGCCATCCGAGATTCGAACTCCCTTATAATCACTGCGATCGCCTCTGGATTTCAGTTTCCGTCCCACTTCATAAAGAGATTCAAATGATCCTGAAAAACACACGTTAGCATGTTAATATACAGCATGAGACTGAACTCCAGCAGCAAACACACCTGAGATCAGGTGAGGAACCGACAGGAGTAGAGATTAAACTAAAGCCAGAAGCATCAGGCAGAAATGGAGATGAATCAGAGTGATAATATCAGAGTGTAATAAACACTCACTTGACCGTATGAAGTCGAGCGGCACTCGAGCGGTTGTGTCGGCCTGGACTAGGACTCGAGCACGGCGGGTCTGTCGGCCTGGACTTGCGAGCGGGTCTGTCGGCCTGGACTCCAGCTGGTCTGTCGGCCTGGTCTCGAGCTGGTCTGCCGGCCTGGACTCCAGCTGGTCTGTCGGCCTGGTCTCGAGCTGGTCTGCCGGCCTGGTCTCGAGCTGGTCTGCCGGCCTGGACTCGAGCGGGTCTGTCGGCCTGGACTCGAGCTGGTCTGTCGGCCTGGACTCGAGCTGGTCTGTCGGCCTGGTCTCGAGCGGGTCTGTCGCCCTGGACTCGAGCTGGTCTGTCGGCCTGGACTCGAGCGGGTCTGCCGGCCTGGACTCGAGCTGGTCTGTCGGCCTGGTCTCGAGCTGGTCTGTCGGCCTGGACTCGAGCTGGTCTGTCGGCCTGGTCTCGAGCTGGTCTGTCGGCCTGGTCTCGAGCTGGTCTGTCGGCCTGGTCTCGAGCTGGTCTGTCGGCCTGGACTCGAGCTGGTCTGTCGGCCTGGTCTCGAGCTGGTCTGCCGGCCTGGACTCGAGCTGGTCTGTCGGCCTGGACTCGAGCGGGTCTGCCGGCCTGGACTCGAGCTGGTCTGTCGGCCTGGACTCGAGCTGGTCTGTCGGCCTGGACTCGAGCGGGTCTGCCGGCCTGGACTCGAGCTGGTCTGTCGGCCTGGTCTCGAGCGGGTCTGTCGCCCTGGACTCGAGCGGGTCTGTCGGCCTGGACTCGAGCGGGTCTGCCGGCCTGGACTCGAGCTGGTCTGTCGGCCTGGTCTCGAGCTGGTCTGTCGGCCTGGACTCGAGCTGGTCTGTTGGCCTGGTCTCGAGCTGGTCTGCCGGCCTGGACTCGAGCGGGTCTGCCGGCCTGGACTCGAGCGGGTCTGTCGGCCTGGACTCGAGCGGGTCTGTCGGCCTGGACTCGAGCGGGTCTGTCGGCCTGGACTCGAGCGGGTCTGTCGGCCTGGACTCGAGCGGGTCTGTCGGCCTGGACTCGAGCGGGTCTGCCGGCCTGGACTCGAGCGGGTCTGTCGCCCTGGTCTCGAGCTGGTCTGCCGGCCTGGTCTCGAGCTGGTCTGCCGGCCTGGACTCGAGCGGGTCTGCCGGCCTGGACTCGAGCGGGTCTGCCGGCCTGGTCTCGAGCTGGTCTGTCGGCCTGGTCTCGAGCTGGTCTGCCGGCCTGGACTCGAGCGGGTCTGCCGGCCTGGACTCGAGCGGGTCTGTCGGCCTGGACTCGAGCGGGTCTGTCGGCCTGGACTCGAGCGGGTCTGTCGGCCTGGACTCGAGCGGGTCTGTCGGCCTGGACTCGAGCGGGTCTGTCGGCCTGGTCTCGAGCGGGTCTGTCGGCCTGGACTCGAGCGGGTCTGTCGCCCTGGACTCGAGCTGGTCTGTCGGCCTGGACTCGAGCGGGTCAGTCGGCCTGGACTCGAGCGGGTCTGTCGGCCTGGACTCGAGCGGGTGTGCCGGCCTGGACTCGAGCGGGTCAGTCGGCCTGGACTCGAGCGGGTCAGTCGGCCTGGACTCGAGCGGGTCTGTCGGCTCGACACTGGGTGTGTGTGGAAGCTTCTGCGACGGCAGAAAAGCACACACTTGGGTTTCGTTGGTTTGGAAGAGACGTTTCCCAGCATTCCACACTCTCGAGACGCCAGCATGGAAACTCATCCATTTTGATTGCTTTTCTGCAAACAACAATATTGATTAGAAACATGTGTTTTATTAGCACAGATTACAACTGAGTGATTGTCCTCATGTACAGCTGCTTTATGTTGCTAGTTCAAAACAAATGGGGGAAAACATTTGTGAAAAAGGATATTTTATTCATATGTTATGCCCCAATTTGTCATCCTAAATCTCAGACCGGATGGTAATCTCTCGAACTCATTAAACTGAGCATGCCTATGGTCCGATAGGTAAATTAGAGCAACATGTAATGAAAAAAAAAGTGTAATAATGATATCGATTCATTTAGACAAATATTAGGTAGGGTTACAGTAGATACATGTTAATAGATAGCCTAAAGGTTAAAAATAACAACTCAAATATAAATATAATGCGTTTATTATAATAACAATGTAATAATATTTTAATGATATAAGTAAAAATCGTATATGTTAATACGGTGCAATTTATATTTAATTCAATTCACATTCATTTGTATAGTGCTTAAGTGCATGAGTCCATATTACAATTTAGAGTAATCTGTTATCAGAGAAAACTGTCTAAGTTATGCATTTCAGAAATGTACTGTACATATAGTCACAGTTAGCTAAAAATGTATTAATTTAAACAATGTAATAATTTAATGCACAAACAATGAGCTCATTGAAGAAATGAATACTTGTTTGTTAACAAATGATGACATTTAGAAAATATAGCATTGGTGCCAAATTTAGCAAAATAGTCCTCTTGTGCTATGGTCATTAATGGCTTTCCTGGGGTAAACGTAACGTTATGTGTCATATGTTCTCCAGCTGTTTTATTGACCATTTCCACGGGAGAAAAACACTGAATGATCGACATTCTGTATGAGGCATAAACATTTCGGTAAGTTGTAGCCTACTGTATCTTTCGACATACCAATCGTTCATTCGTGTTTATTTACTATTAACTAGTAGTAGCTGCTAGTCAGAGTAAGAGATGATCGGTTCACGTGCGCCAGCGATCTGTCACCACACATTTACAAGCGCCAAAACGGTATTTATTGTTTGAATTTCGCAATAAAATTGACAGAATTTGAGAGGTTCATATTTGTTTCATATCAAAAGTAACCAGCTCTGTCTGTGTCAGTGTCAGTGTTAGTGTCCTCTTCTTCGCGATTTTTCTCTGCGTGAGAAAATGGATGTGTGGCGTGAGAGCGTGTCAGTTGGCAGCCCTGGAGTGTGTGTGTGTGTGTGTGTGTGAATGCACCTGAGTTGTTCTCCCACGCGACTCTAGTTGGAGCAGGAGCTTCACACTCCTCTGCTGTGTTTCTCTCCTCAACAGCGCCACTCAGCGGCTCCTCCAACACTGCACTGCAGATCTCCTCATCCATCGGGAAGTGTTCAGACATCGTGCAGATCCTGGACTTTATCACTGTTTGACTAATAATTCTTGAGTTTGAGTTCCTACAATGTTTGACTAATAACTCTGAGTCTGAGTTTCTACACTGTCACTGTTTAACTAATAACTCTGAGTCTGAGTTTCTACACTGTCACTGTTTGACTAATAACTCTGAGTCTGGTAACCTGAGCAACCATATGGAACTCGCGCAGTCTGTGACGTCACAGCGGCTGCTCTGGGCGCGGCTGATCGATCGCCAATACATTTTGAACATTATATCTTTGTAATCATGTAACCACGTACAGTATTTCCAAGTCATTAGTACAGAAAACTGAACACATCAATTCATAAATTAAACAATATAATCAGTGAATGAAGAGGGTAACCAATGATTCAGTTTCTTTTTGAAAAAGTAAGTCTCATCATGATTCATTAGTTTAATAATGATTTAATCCCTGATACTCTCCATAATTTGGCCCAAAACATAAAGACATGATAAAAAGATATGAAAAGATTGAACAGTTATTGCAGATCTGAGTGTCCTGTATAAATTAGGTTGATGTGCTTTAATTCTGGCTGAACAATCTGACAATGTACAAAGATCTACAGTCAGCCAACAAATAAACAACAACGTTCATGAAGAGCATTTCCAGCATCTCTCCTGTATTATTTGTGTTCATGTTGAGTTTCTCAGGGACAATCTGAGCTCTCTCGTTCCTGACTGAGTCGAGCTGTTTCAGTGGATGAAGAAGAGGATGAGGATGAGGATGAGGATGATGATGATGAAGATGAAGATGACTGTATGTGCGTCTGCGCCACACGTCTGGAAATATCTGTTTTTCCTTATTTTCTCAAACTGTTATGGACATTATAATAGATAATCTTATTTTGCACCCTTATTAGCACCCTTATTTCTATAATGCTGAATTTCTGTTAATGTACAATACATTTGGTATCCCAATGATAGATGTAACTTTGTAATAAAAGTCTATTGTCATGTATTTTGATTATACGATCTTCTGAGAGACAAATAAAATGGGCTAGTAAAATTCAGAAAAAGTGGGTCTTATCATTATTTATTTGTTGGTTTAAAGATTAGTTAATGCTCTGCAGCAGGAGGTCTGCATGCCTCAAGTTCACTCATAGATGCTGCATTTAGCATTAATTAACGATTCAGAAACCATTTTAGAGCTCATTGGATTTTAAACTAAAATTAGTTAGCCTACTTCTAATTAGTTAGCTATACTTATTCTGAACAAGTAATTAATCGTTCAATTTAAAATTGTTTAGCATAAATGTACTATTTAATAGAGCTACACTAAAGTTTTTATAAAGCCTAGCACTCTATTAAATGTAGCCTAGTCATAGCCTACTAGTCATTTTTTTGATAACTATGTTGAGAGCATACAAACATCAGTCAGGCAAAACAATTGACAGCCCAGATCAATAAAGTAAGAGGTGCAAACGGATGCGTCTTGTTTTTAGGAGAAATAAACACTTAAAACAAAACCGACATGAGATTAGCACTATAACCAGTAGGTGGCAGCAGAGGAGCATTTATTTCACAATCTCCACTTCCTAAATAGGTTATAAGTAGAAAAAAACCCTACTGACCCACGGAACAATTTGGATTCACTCTTTCCTTTATGACAAACAAAACTATTGTATTTAAAGTGTGAATAGATTATAAAGAAAGCGAACAAAGTATATGCTCTTTTTATTTAGCGACTGATAGAAAAACTCCCATGAAAACTCGTTTGATAATAAATAAATTGACTAGGAATACACTCAAATCATTCTATAGGTTGTGTAAAAGAATAGGCTGTTGTCTGTGGTTTGTTCATTTACTTGGAGCTCAGGCTCTGCATTGGTTATAGCCTGGAACTGATATTAACTGTAAAGTTATATATTGCTCCATGATCAAAAAGGACGTTGATGTAGGGATGTTGTACTTGATGAAATCATGTTCACCCATATACTAAATCCCTTTGCACATACTGTTTGCCCTGAATGTCCTTTTGCAGTTTTTCTCAGTCACTTTGGTACATTTCTTGAATCATCCTTAAGATTTGCAAACCAGTAAATGCATTTCTCAAAATAATCCATACTTGCAGCCCCACACAGTGGATTTAAAAGCTTGTAACTTACTCAAAATCTTCTCAAAAGTCAGTATTCATGTCAATGAACATATTGTGCCATCAGAATGAAAAGTCCTTGTGTCATTGTTCACAAACAAGACAGTAAAAATGCTTAGTCATGTTGTCAATATAAAAGTGTACTCGTTCAGTATGTTCAGATTTAAACTATATGGCTACGATTTATATAGTCTTGTCTTTTTCTTTATATCACAATGAATGACATACATATACATTTACATGTGATTCTCCAACTACAGGCACTTTTGTGTCCTTGGCCTTTTTTTGTACATAAATTAACAAACAAATGCACAAATACATTGTCATTATGAAGTTCATGCTCCAACATCCCAGTAACCACCAAATCTTGCCCCTGTTTTCTTTTTAAAATGCTTTTGCAAGGCTGTTTATTAGCAGATTTTGCAGTTTTATGCTTGTCCCCAACCCAGACTGGCCCTCTTTGAATGTTAAAAAATTATATTAAAGGACCGATTTAAAAATATTTTTTTAACATGTTTGTCTTAAGGACAAATAAAATAAAATCATACATCGAAATTCCACATGTATATCACAATTTTAAACTATTTTGGGAATAAAATAAGGCTGTCCCCGCAGGTTTTCCTCCATTTCCACCTCCCTTAACAAAATCCACCTCAAAAGATCCACCTTAAATATTTTATTTACTTGGTAACCATGGAAATAATAGTGAAAAGGACAATAGTGAAACTTCAGGCACATGTGCTCTTCAGCACAAGAAAATAAATCAAGGTAACTCAAGCTTTTATACAGAGTATTTTTATTCAGCGTCATTTCCACCTTGGCTGTAGTTCGGATGAATTATGTACAACAAATATGAAAATAATGTATTTATGTTTATTACGAGTAAACAACATGCTAAGTCCAACAGTAGCTAAGCCTGACATGAGGGTGT
Source organism: Rutilus rutilus (assembly GCF_951802725.1). NCBI lineage: Eukaryota > Metazoa > Chordata > Actinopteri > Cypriniformes > Leuciscidae > Rutilus > Rutilus rutilus. The sequence goes on from NC_140231.1 coordinate 2,437,862, forward strand.
GCTAATATTGCAGAAAAACTGCTAAAATGTCATTTCCACCTCTGGGAAATTACAGGCATAGCTTTGGACATGATATATGCCGTTTGTGTGCGCTATTTGCATGTTCTCATGACATATTTGTGCTTTTGGACTGAGAACTTTATATATCACCATTCCAGTGCACTCTATGTTTATTTTTATTTATCTATATTTATATTTAAGATGCCGAATGCGATGGCCAAGAAGTCACAGGAATACAGGGACAGAATAAAAGCCGATCCAGTTAAATATCAACAGAAAATAGAAAAGGACAGAGAAAGATATCACAGGAAAAAAGAAAGAGGAATAGTGACACCAGTCTTAGAGGTCTCCAGTAAGGAGAAGGAAAGAAAAAGAAAACAGTGGAGTATAGCAAACGCTGTGTCGGCCACTACGCCACCAGACACACCACACACTCCCCCCATAGTGGAAAGATCTACATCCAGGGGTAGGAAGAAAGTGAGGAGAGATAGATCAAAGCTTTTCAGAGATGTGTCTGTGGTTAATATACAGCTGGGTGATGCCTAATCGAATTAAACAAATTACACAATAACACAAATTAAAAATATTTTGGACTGGCAATTTAAGTAAAAATAAACAAACAATCTTTCCACCATAAACCGTCATTTCCACCACTTTCCACTACACAGTTTTTAAGAAAAAAAAAAAGAATAACCAATGATGTGGATCTAAATGTATTTTAAATCAAGTATTAATAGTTCATTACTTACAATATATGTGTGAGTGACTTATAATAAACATAGACCTGAGCAAAAATGAAATGTTGTAGGTAAAAATCCCAATTTTGGCAACATGTGGCATTTAGCAACTTTAAAAATGTATTAAGTTCATGAAGTATTAAGATTTATTTTGTCACATGATTAGGTAGCCACTGATGTTGTTGACTGATACATAATCTTATATAATTAGTTTTACAATATTATATTGTAATAAAATACATAAATTGAAAAGTGGTGGAAATGACATCTTTGAAAGCGCTCTTCACAAAAACTGTTAATAATAATAATATTCATATAATATAATATGTTAAATATAATAATAATAATAATATTTGAAATTCTAAAACTGCCCACTCTTATATTGTGTTAGAAGACACATGAAGGAAGGAAGACTGTTTTAAGTGTGTTTTAAGAGAGTGAATTTTACATACGCTCACAGTGCCAAAAGTGCTCCTAGTTGGAGAATTACCCATAAGCACCCTGCGCTCTATAAGTGTACAGCTCATCTAACGTACAGTGCAGTTCAGCATACTCAAGCTCATCAGATTCAGAAAGCAGCTCTGGGGGTTCAGAAGAAAGTATCGCAGTTTTAGACACCACCTTATTTTCTTCAGCTCTTTTAAGTTACTACCAAATTTTCAGAAATATTTAGCCATTTCAAACTTCATCAGCTCCCACAGGCAACAATATGAATCTAACGCTAAAGCTCTCTCCCAATACTGCTCAATCAATAATGAAATATTCTTTTTAAACATCTTTAAACTGGAGAATTGTTCAGTTTCACTCTCAGAAAAAAAGGTAGGGCCTACTAAAGCTGTCACTGGGACAGTACCCTTCAAAAGGGTTCTAATATGTACCATTTAGATACTAATATGTACACTTTTGGTACAAATATGTACCTTTGAGGGACTAATATGTACCATTTAGGTACTAATATGTGGGTCAATGACGTATAAGGATTTTCAACAGGCCAATTTTAAAGGTCCCGTTGCATGCGATTCCATGTTTCAAACTTTAGTTAGTGTGTAATGTTGCTGTTAGAGCATAAATAATATCTGTAAAATTATAAAGCTCAAAGTTCAATGCCAAGCGAGATATTTTATTTAACAGAAGTTGACTACAAAAAACGTCTCGATTGGACTACATCCCTCTACTTCCTTCATTAGTGACATCACCAGAACCGTGTTTAGACTAACCTCCGCCCACAGGAATGCTCCCTCAACTCTACTGGCTACTTGCGCACTTCTTATAACTTAGGCTACTGTGTTTACTCAGCTCTTACGGTGATTTTCTGAAGTAAAACTGACGCTTCATCTTTTGTGTGGTGTACAATAAACTTTATTAAACTCATCAGTACATGTTTGATCATCATTCAGACAGCAGACTTGTAGGCTATTAATAAATAATGGATACATAGCCTACAAGCAGATGACAAATAAGTTATAATAACCGTAATTAAACTACTAAACCATACCTGTTTCATCTCTATACAGCACTCTGACTCTGTAGGCATTATTGTCCGACTCGAAATGAACGCCGTTACAGAGAGTTTCTGATATTATCATCATTCCGTGAGATGAATTTTTCCTGACAGACTGAGCACGAGCTCATGAAGCTCCGCCCCCTGTGTCGTCCAGCAGCACCTCATTTGCATTTAAAGGGGACACACTGAAACGGCTCGTTTTTCTGAGCCCCAAAAAATGTCAATTTAAACATGCTGTAAAAAATGATCTGTTGGGTATTTTGAGCTCAAACTTCACATACACACTCTGGGGACATCAGAGACTTATTTTACATCTTGTGAAAAGGGGCATAGAACGGGACCTTTAAAATACGAAAATTAACAATATATATTGCAATTGTTCAATCATTAAGAATGTTGTGTACATAAAAATTCAAATAAAAATTTTAAATTAAGTGATTTTAGTGTTTATTCATCTAGATGAATTGTCCATAGGCTTAAAAAATGTCATGTGGGGCGACCGTGATTTATCTTAAAATTAATTAATTTCCTTAACATAAATGTATTTTTTTTAACATGTTCTCAGTAATTAAAGTGTTTAAAAACAGAGTATTTGAATTTCTTTTGAGTTTTTGTATATAATGATCTCATAGTTTTGTTCTGCAATTTCAGTCGCCTTCTAAAATGCAGTTAACAGACTTATTTTTCCTGTAAATCGCATAAAACTGATAGAAATGTTTTAAAAATATAATTTACTAAAGCATACTGTATCAGTGATTTATATTTCAGCCACAGAAATAAGATATTTTATTTTAAATTTAATATAGTGATAGCTTTTATTGGTCGCACCACATGATAAGTGGTCGCTCCAAATGACACGAAAACCTTATATAGTTAAAAATCTATTTAAAGAGATCAATGAACAATACATTTTATAAAAATTTTTTTATTGAAACCAGATTTTATACAAATTTCACAGAATTTTCCTGAACATAAACATTTTATAAACTCACTTTTATAAAAAAAAAAAAATCACTTCACAAACACAAGTGCACCATTTAATTTAACTTGACTTAGAATTTCTTTCTAACAAATAATAATGTTATAGATATAAATTATTTCATAAAAGTATTGTATACAGGTAACATTTGGGGTCAATAGTTTTTTAAAAGTAATTAATACTTTATTAATCAAGGACACATTCAGTGTCACATTCAGGCACAGGCTATAATGTTACGAAAGATTCTATTTCAAATAAATGCTGTTCTTTTGAACTTTATATTCATCAAATAATCCTGACATGTATGAAAAATGTATCACAGTAATCCAAAATGTATCACAGTTTCCAAAAAAAAATATGAACATTGATAATAATCAGAAATGTTTCTTGAGCAGCAAATCATTAGTGACCCTGGATCACAAAACCAGTCACAAGTCGCACGGGGTATTTGTGGCAATAGCCAACAATACATTGTATGGGTCAAAATTATAGATTTTTCTTTTATTCCAAAAAATCATTAGGATATTAAATAAAGATGTTTTATATTTTGTAAATGTCCTACCATAAATTTCTAAACATTTATTTTTGTGAGTGAATATAGCAATATTGCAAACATAAATGGACAACTTTAAAGGCGATTTTCTCAATGTTTCAATTTGAAAGGATTACAAAACATTTTGGAAATCATGCCAAATAGTGCAGAAAATAAATTTATTAAGTAATTTCAAAGACGTTTTCAAAACAGAAGTTATGGCCGGACGGTCGCACCACATGATGTTTTGACACTTTAAATAACAAAAAAAATAACAAATAAATAAAGGTTTTTTAAAAGTTAAAGTGAGTACATACATGGGAGAGGTACTATAAATATACAGTATCCTTTTATGCATTTAAACCCATTTTTGCCTGAAAAAATGCAATCGGACAGAAAATTTAGGCGTCATGTCATTGACCCATGTACACTTTTGGAACTAATATGTACACTTTTGGAACTAATATGTACACTTTTGGTACCAATATACTTTGAGGGACTAATATGTACCATTTAGGTACTAATATGTACACTTTCGGTACTAATATGTACACTTTTGGAACTAATATGCACACTTTTGGTACCAATATGTACCATTTAGGAACTAATATGTACACTTTTGATACCATATCTTTGAGGGACTAATATGCACTCTTTAGGTACAAAGGTGTACCTTTTGAAAAGGTACCGCCACAGTGACATCTTTTGTACCTTTTTTTCTGAGAGTGCAATAAGAAGGAGTTGATCTGAAATCAAGGGATGCTGAGAGACTAATCCTTTAAGAGAGACAGCACTGTGGTCTGTCAGAGGCGTAGCATGAGTGCTGGTTGAGTTACAGCTGTTTGCTAGACTTTGGGAAATAAGCCAATAATGTGTTTGAGACTGCTTAGACTGGTCCTTACTCCAGGTAGAGTCTCTGCTGTGGATTTGTTTCTCTCCATATATCAACAACACTAAATCGCATCATAAATGCATTCATAATTGGACATACAGAATCCGCTCTTGAAGCAAACCTTTCCAAATCACTATTTAATACCATATTAAAATCCCCACCCAAAATAAGACCAGCATTTGGGTATTTATTTATCCAGCCTATATGATCACTAATCACATCCATTAAGGTCAGTGGTGTAGTGGTAAAAAAAGAGGTGGGTAAACTATAAATTCTGGTGGACCACAACTTGGTCACCCGGTAAGGTGGGCCACTCCCTACCGGTGTATGTGTATCCTGATGACATCGCTATAGGCTATCATTTGATGGTACTACCAAGGGTATCACTGGTTGTTCCCTCATCACAGGTCACACAATCACTATTCAATTCATACATTAATCTAAGTTCTTGTTAAGAGACTCAAAAAGGAATAATATGGTTGAAATCTATAAAGTTTACTAAATGACAAAACAGAGAGAACAAAAATATTTAAGAGAGATCGAGAGGGAGGCTTATATCCAGGGCTTCCAATGCAATGCACTTGTGCATAATGGTTAGGGATTATCTTCATAGTCGATTAATCTGTTGAATATTTCCTCGATTAATTGATTAGTTGTTTGGTTTATCAGAAAAATGTGGATCAGTGTTTCCCTGTAGAGGGAAAAGTCTTTAACCTGGTGCAGGCTTGATTCCCTCTGAATCTCTTGTAGGCCTACAGTTGGGTTTTGACATGCTCCCTACATTAAACCAGCTGCCTGTAATGAAAAAAAAAAAAAAAAAAAATCACTTTTTTTGCATCATTTTAATGATTTCCTGTTGCGGCTGCGATCAAGTTTCATTCTCGCGCAGCTTGTTTAGTAACTTCACGAGCGTGTGTTTTCTGCTACGTGTGTGCGCCGTTCTCTTTGTTCCGTGTGTGTGTGTGTGTGTGTGTGTGTGTGTGTGTCGGCGCGCTGCGCTCTCTGCTCCGTGTTTGCGCGCTGCGCGTTCTGCTCTGTCGTTAACGGCCCAAATGCTCGAATCATGTGATCGGCGATCACGCACTGGAAAAGCAAAGTCTGCTCAAATAACGTGAAATTTACAGGATAAACGCAATGTAGAGGTGGATAAACGCACTTTGGAGGTGGGCAAACGCTATTTCCAAATTTTGGGAGGTGCGTAAACGGCGTTTACGTGCGTTTAGCCTCCACTACATCCCTGATTAAGGTGGTATTTTCCATAGAAGAATTATATCCGTATATATTAAGAAGAACTGTGGTCTGGCCAAGTAAAATCACTAACAAAAGAAAATGTGGCACTTCTAGTCTCTATTTCAAACAACAGTCCACACGACGATCGATGGACGTGACGTCATCCGACATCATCCCTACCAGGGAAACACATTTTATTTTTTAAACGACATTTTAAATCTAAAATATCATTGATTTCACCCAAATAACACTCAAATACAATCTTGGCTACATATTCAGGCTGACTATATGCATTTATACCCAGTAATTTATTTTTAAATCATCATTTTCCCTCGTGAGGCACTTCCACCGGAAACCAACATTCGACGATCGATGACCGTGACGTCATACGATGTCGTCGCCACGAGTGAAGTGCATATTAAATTCAAAACAGTATTTAAAATAATTAAAAAAAATACTCTTTTTCTCACACAAATATTGTTAAACACGATCTTGGGTACTTTGTCGACCCTGTTAAGCATTTTTTTTTTTTTTTACAATACTTTCATAAAATCAGCAAAAAAAAAAAAACCAACAACAACAACATACTAATAATTGAGTGACAATGAAAATGTACTTAAGTATCAATAATGCAGTACTTTAAAAAGTAAAAAAAACCCGTCTTTTAGGCAGTTGTATCTGAAAATGATGCGTTTGTGAGAAAGTGCTTATAAATAGCTTATTGTGTATGAATTGTATTTTCTGATAATGTATTAACTGATGTTTTGAAAGGGACCAATTTCTCACAATGTCTTAAAGTCCCCCTGTGGTGCAAATCCAGCTTTTAATGTTGTTTATATGTCTATGTGGTGTTTTTAATATGCTTTAAGACTAATCATGTGTACATTCATAAGTCGACACCATTGCTGAGTATTTCCTCCTTAAAACTGCAGTGAACCAAAGACAGTCTCAAAAACACGCTTTGAAATCGCTGGTGTTTCTGACGTCACAAACTACCTTGTAACCAATCAGATCAACGTGTGAATCTCTGAGCTGTGTGAGTGGAGGCGGGGCTCATTTGCATATTCATAGAACCACATATACTAAATGAGGCAAGGGTGTCGAGTTACATTCAAGATATTTTAAGGCATGATGATTTTTTTTTCAAGGAAAAACGTTTAAATATGTAATTTTGGTGATCAAAGATGAGTTTTATGGGATAAAATTATTGACTACAGGGGGACTTTAAAATTCACACAGTATAAATACATATTTGACAGCTTAGTTAAGATGCATACTTCTTGACAGTTAAAGATTACAATTTTATAATTTATATAAATTATTTTAGGTATTCAATGTATGTATTGTGTAATTCTTTAGGTGACATGTCATAAGGTTTTTGTACCTTTTGCATTTCCACTTCAGCAAACGGCTCAAAATACCTCCAACATGATTTTATTTCAACTCAGTAAACTGACAATATAATTACACTAACAGTGAACCAGTATGTACATCCAATACCTCATAAGAGTTATACATTCCAATAAATCCTTGTCTGTATACCAAAATGAATGGTTTATTTATAATTCTCATCATTATTTATGACTGGATGGACACCGAAGCATGGTCTCCATCCTTCACACAGGTTGCAGAGTAGAAAAGTAAAAGTAAAACAAACGTGGCTAAACCCAAAAGTGGCCACAGAATGACGCACCTTTTACAACCAAATACTGCATAACAGTAACTCTACGTTAACATCCAGTGCAGCTCGTCGCCTCTGCCTCGAGAAACCTTCAGGCTCTTCCTCCTCTGTGTCAGTGCTTCTGATGTCTGGAAACTTCATCAAGAATCTCACGTTTGAAACGCAACTAATTTTCAATGCCAATAAACTTTCCCAATAGTATAATAGAAACAGAAACATGTTTTCACTAAACAAGCTGGATTGAAGAACATTTGCTGGATTGGGTAATGTTTTTTAATTCGAACGCAGAGGCGTATAAGAGGAGTTAGTCAATGTCCATCTCGGGGAGTTTGGCGTTTGGTGTTTCTGGGACTCGGCTCTTCTCCGGCTGGGTCTATGAATTCCCCTGTCCGTTAACGGGACCGTTCTGTTCGGCCGCCGACTCCTTTGGAGGCTCCAGTGTGTCCCTTGATAGGACCTTGATAGTCGCCTGAACTGCCTGCCCCGTCCTGGTCGCCTGAACTGGTCGCCTGAACTGCCTGCCCCGTCCTGGTCGCCTGAACTGGTCGCCTGAACTGCCTGCCCCGTCCTGGTCGCCTGAACTGGTCGCCTGAACTGCCTGCCTCGCCCTGGTCGCCTGAACTGGTCGCCTGAACTGCCTGCCCCGTCCTGGTCGCCTGAACTGCCTGCCTCGCCCTGGTCGCCTGAACTGGTCGCCTGAACTGCCTGCCCCGTCCTGGTCGCCTGAACTGCCTGCCCCGTCCTGGTCGCCTGAACTGGTCGCCTGAACTGCCTGCCTCGCCCTGGTCGCCTGAACTGGTCGCCTGAACTGCCTGCTCCGCCCTGGTCGCCTGAACTGCCTGCTCTGCCCTGGACAACATCTTCATCACTTTGAAAGGTTTTTAAACCAGTCATGATGTAAAATGTTATCCAAGGTGATCCGTGACCCACTGTCATGAAGTTTCTCAAGAAGATCCAGGCATTCTGTCAAAGTTTTCAGAAGACAGCTGATTAGTCACGTTTGTCCTTATAGACACTCACAAACAGATTTTGAGAAATGTAGTTCATGTAAGGTCATGTTACCATGAAATACACAGCATTTCTTGCTGTTACTATGATATTCTCACGATGCCCATGAACATTTATTCATTGCTAAACATTCATTGTCAATCCGCTGTGTTTTACACTTTGCTCTTTACAATTTTACTGAGTTCTTCATGTTTTTAAGCAATGTTATTTCCATTTCGTTCTTGTTGTTGGTCTCACCTTTGGACAGACGTGACCTTTGCCAAAACCAACGGCCTATTCTTTTGACCAGCTGATCCAGCAGTATGTGCATGTCCTCTGTCGGGACCCACTCAGCTGACTTTCTGACCTCTGAGCTTAATATGTGTTCATCAGCACCTGTAAGAATACATTTCCAGTGTTTAGTAAAACATCATCAAACACATCAACAGTGAACGGTGTGCGAGAAGCCGACTCACGTCTTTCTTCAAGGATCAGTGCGTCTCCGAAGTCCGTCAGCTTCACTTTCAGGGTGTTTGGGTAGATGAGAACGTTGTTCATGTTTGTTTTGTGATAAACACCTTGATCCAGGCACTGCTGCAGCGCAACAACGAGCTGCTGAACGATGTTTCTCACTGTGTGTTCCGTCAGGGAACCTCGGTTTTGTTGGCAGAAATCCAACAAGGTCATTCTGTGATGTGGCCATTCCAGAATCAGGACGTCTTGATTTTTCAGGACATACATACAATATAACTGGTTGATATGAGTGCTAGTCGGAGACTTTTGTAGCATAAACATTGCAGCTGCGTCTCGACTCATAGGTATGGGAATCTCAGGCTAAAGAAAAGAGATTGACAGAAGGTTAGTTGACTCCTAACTAATCTCTAATCTCCTAACTAAAGGCCCGGGATACTTCATTTTCCATCTCGTGAGCTTTTCAAAGTAAACTCTTGGGCTGCCCTGACTAAAGATTAGTCATTCATTCAAGCCATTAGTTGATTAATCGCATGTTTATATTAATTGAATTACTTAAATATAAGTAAACCACATACTTTGGGCTTAAAGAGTTAATTAAAAATCAAAACAATTTACTTTGTTGAACAAAAACTGATGTTTCTAGGCTTTCAACTATATCTTATACTGTACATACAGGTGTATCAATTACCAAATTACAATTTAATAAAACGATTCTTGGAGAATTTCATGAAGAATAAAGTTGTCAACTTACCAATTTCACCAGCTTCTCAGGCTGGCTCTTCTTAATACGACGGATGATCACCTAAAAAATGAAGAAAATTGTTGCAAACGTAAGTAATCTGATCCATTTTTGTTTGTGTGCATGGTAATCTACAATCTTTACATTTCTGATGAAAACTGTAAACACTGATGTTTATGTCAGGACTAAAAGACTAAAGATAGAAGGAAACAAGAGGGGAAAAGTTTGAGCAACATACTCGTTTCCCATCCGAGATTCGAACTCCCTTATAATCACTGCGATCGCCTCTGGATTTCAGTTTCCGTCCCACTTCATAAAGAGATTCAAATGATCCTGAAAAACACACGTTAGCATGTTAATATACAGCATGAGACTGAACTCCAGCAGCAAACACACCTGAGATCAGGTGAGGAACCGACAGGAGTAGAGATTAAACTAAAGCCAGAAGCATCAGGCAGAAATGGAGATGAATCAGAGTGATAATATCAGAGTGTAATAAACACTCACTTGACCGTATGAAGTCGAGCGGCACTCGAGCGGTTGTGTCGGCCTGGACTAGGACTCGAGCACGGCGGGTCTGTCGGCCTGGACTTGCGAGCGGGTCTGTCGGCCTGGTCTCGAGCTGGTCTGTCGGCCTGGACTCGAGCTGGTCTGTCGGCCTGGTCTCGAGCTGGTCTGTCGGCCTGGTCTCGAGCTGGTCTGTCGGCCTGGTCTCGAGCTGGTCTGTCGGCCTGGTCTCGAGCTGGTCTGTCGGCCTGGTCTCGAGCTGGTCTGTCGGCCTGGTCTCGAGCTGGTCTGTCGGCCTGGACTCCAGCTGGTCTGTCGGCCTGGACTCGAGCGGGTCTGCCGGCCTTGACTCGAGCTGGTCTGTCGGCCTGGACTCGAGCTGGTCTGTCGGCCTGGACTCGAGCTGGTCTGTCGGCCTGGACTCGAGCTGGTCTGTCGGCCTGGACTCGAGCGGGTCTGCCGGCCTGGACTCGAGCGGGTCTGCCGGCCTGGACTCGAGCTGGTCTGTCGGCCTGGACTCGAGCTGGTCTGTCGGCCTGGACTCGAGCTGGTCTGTCGGCCTGGACTCGAGCTGGTCTGTCGGCCTGGACTCGAGCGGGTCTGCCGGCCTGGACTCGAGCTGGTCTGTCGGCCTGGACTCGAGCGGGTCTGTCGGCCTGGTCTCGAGCTGGTCTGTCGGCCTGGACTCGAGCTGGTCTGTCGGCCTGGTCTCGAGCGGGTCTGTCGGCCTGGACTCGAGCTGGTCTGTCGGCCTGGTCTCGAGCGGGTCTGTCGCCCTGGACTCGAGCTGGTCTGTCGGCCTGGTCTCGAGCGGGTCTGTCGCCCTGGACTCGAGCTGGTCTGTCGGCCTGGACTCGAGCGGGTCTGCCGGCCTGGACTCGAGCTGGTCTGTCGGCCTGGTCTCGAGCTGGTCTGTCGGCCTGGACTCGAGCTGGTCTGTCGGCCTGGTCTCGAGCTGGTCTGTCGGCCTGGTCTCGAGCTGGTCTGTCGGCCTGGACTCGAGCTGGTCTGTCGGCCTGGTCTCGAGCGGGTCTGTCGCCCTGGACTCGAGCTGGTCTGTCGGCCTGGACTCGAGCGGGTCTGTCGGCCTGGACTCGAGCGGGTCTGTCGGCCTGGACTCGAGCGGGTCTGCCGGCCTGGACTCGAGCGGGTCTGTCGCCCTGGACTCGAGCTGGTCTGCCGGCCTGGACTCGAGCGGGTCTGTCGCCCTGGACTCGAGCGGGTCTGCCGGCCTGGACTCGAGCGGGTCTGTCGCCCTGGACTCGAGCGGGTCTGCCGGCCTGGACTCGAGCGGGTCTGTCGGCCTGGACTCGAGCGGGTCTGTCGCCCTGGACTCGAGCTGGTCTGTCGGCCTGGACTCGAGCGGGTCTGTCGGCCTGGACTCGAGCGGGTCTGCCGGCCTGGACTCGAGCTGGTCTGTCGGCCTGGTCTCGAGCTGGTCTGTCGGCCTGGACTCGAGCTGGTCTGTCGGCCTGGTCTCGAGCTGGTCTGCCGGCCTGGACTCGAGCGGGTCTGCCGGCCTGGACTCGAGCGGGTCTGTCGGCCTGGACTCGAGCGGGTCTGTCGGCCTGGACTCGAGCGGGTCTGTCGGCCTGGACTCGAGCTGGTCTGCCGGCCAGGACTCGAGCGGGTCTGTCGGCCTGGACTCGAGCGGGTCTGTCGCCCTGGACTCGAGCGGGTCTGTCGGCCTGGACTCGAGCGGGTCTGCCGGCCAGGACTCGAGCGGGTCTGTCGGCCTGGTCTCGAGCTGGTCTGCCGGCCTGGACTCGAGCGGGTCTGTCGGCCTGGACTCGAGCGGGTCTGTCGCCCTGGACTCGAGCTGGTCTGTCGGCCTGGACTCGAGCGGGTCTGTCGGCCTGGACTCGAGCGGGTCTGTCGGCCTGGACTCGAGCGGGTCTGTCGGCCTGGTCTCGAGCTGGTCTGTCGGCCTGGACTCGAGCGGGTCTGTCGCCCTGGACTCGAGCTGGTCTGTCGGCCTGGACTCGAGCGGGTCAGTCGGCCTGGACTCGAGCGGGTCAGTCGGCCTGGACTCGAGCGGGTCTGTCGGCCTGGACTCGAGCGGGTGTGCCGGCCTGGACTCGAGCGGGTCAGTCGGCCTGGACTCGAGCGGGTCTGTCGGCTCGACACTGGGTGTGTGTGGAAGCTTCTGCGACGGCAGAAAAGCACACACTTGGGTTTCGTTGGTTTGGAAGAGACGTTTCCCAGCATTCCACACTCTCGAGACGCCAGCATGGAAACTCATCCATTTTGATTGCTTTTCTGCAAACAACAATATTGATTAGAAACATGTGTTTTATTAGTACAGATTACAGCTGAGTGATTGTCCTCATGTACAGCTGCTTTATGTTGCTAGTTCAAAACAAATGGGGGAAAACATTTGTGAAAAAGGATATTTTATTCATATGTTATGCCCCAATTTGTCATCCTAAATCTCAGACCGGATGGTAATCTCTCGAACTCATTAAACTGAGCATGCCTATGGTCCGATAGGTAAATTAGAGCAACATGTAATGAAAAAAAAAGTGTAATAATGATATCGATTCATTTAGACAAATATTAGGTAGGGTTACAGTAGATACATGTTAATAGATAGCCTAAAGGTTAAAAATAACAACTCAAATATAAATATAATGCGTTTATTATAATAACAATGTAATAATATTTTAATGATATAAGTAAAAATCGTATATGTTAATACGGTGCAATTTATATTTAATTCAATTCACATTAAATTGTATAGTGCTTAAGTGCATGAGTCCATATTACAATTTAGAGTAATCTGTTATCAGAGAAAACTGTCTAAGTTATGCATTTCAGAAATGTACTGTACATATAGTCACAGTTAGCTAAAAATGTATTAATTTAAACAATGTAATAATTTAATGCAGAAACAATGAGCTCATTGAAGAAATGAATACTTGTTTGTTAACAAATGATTATGACATTTAGAAAATATAGCATTGGTGCCAAATTTAGCAAAATAGTCCTCTTGTGCTATGGTCATTAATGGCTTTCCTGGGGTAAACGTAACGTTATGTGTCATATGTTCTCCAGCTGTTTTATTGACCATTTCCACGGGAGAAAAACACTGAATGATCGACATTCTGTATGAGGCATAAACATTTCGGTAAGTTGTAGCCTACTGTATCTTTCAACATACCAATCGTTCAGTCGTGTTTATTTACTATTAACTAGTAGTAGTCAGAGTAAGAGATGATCGGTTCACGTGCGCCAGCGATCTGTCACCACACATTTACAAGCGCCAAAACGGTATTTATTGTTTGAATTTCGCAATAAAATTGACAGAATTTGAGAGGTTCATATTTGTTTCATATCAAAAGTAACCAGCTCTGTCTGTGTCAGTGTCAGTGTCCTCTTCTTCGCGATTTTTCTCTGCGTGAGAAAATGGATGTGTGGCGTGAGAGCGTGTCAGTTGGCAGCCCTGGAGTGTGTGTGTGTGTGTGTGTGTGTGTGTGTGTGTGTGTGTGAATGCACCTGAGTTGTTCTCCCACGCGACTCTAGTTGGAGCAGGAGCTTCACACTCCTCTGCTGTGTTTCTCTCCTCAACAGCGCCACTCAGCGGCTCCTCCAACACTGCACTGCAGATCTCCTCATCCATCGGGAAGTGTTCAGACATCGTGCAGATCCTGGACTATATCACTGTTTGACTAATAACTCTTGAGTTTGAGTTCCTACAATGTTTGACTAATAACTCTGAGTCTGAGTTTCTACACTGTCACTGTTTGACTAATAACTCTGAGTCTGGTAACCTGAGCAACCATATGGAACTCGCGCAGTCTGTGACGTCACAGCGGCTGCTCTGGGCGCGGCTGATCGATCGCCAATACATTTTGAACATTATATCTTTGTAATCATGTAACCACGTACAGTATTTCCAAGTCATTAGTACAGAAAACTGAACACATCAATTCATAAATTAAACAATATAATCAGTGAATGAAGAGGGTAACCAATGATTCAGTTTCTATTTGAAAAAGTAAGTCTCATGATTCATTAGTTTAATAATGATTTAATCCCTGATACTCTCCATAATTTGGCCCAAAACATAAAGACATGATAAAAAGATATGAAAAGATTGAACAGTTATTGCAGATCTGAGTGTCCTGTATAAATTAGGTTGATGTGCTTTAATTCTGGCTGAACAATCTGACAATGTACAAAGATCTACAGTCAGCCAACAAATAAACAACAACATTCATGAAGAGCATTTCCAGCATCTCTCCTGTATTATTTGTGTTCATGTTGAGTTTCTCAGGGACAATCTGAGCTCTCTCGTTCCTGACTGAGTCGAGCTGTTTCAGTGGATGAAGAAGAGGATGAGGATGAAGATGATGATGATGAAGATGAAGATGACTGTATGTGCGTCTGCGCCATACGTCTGGAAATATCTGTTTTTCCTTATTTTCTCAACCTGTTATGGACATTATAATAGATAATCTTATTTTGGCACAGTTTATGTAGGACTACATTTGATATACTTATTTCTATAATGCTGAATTTCTGTTAATGTACAATACATTTGGTATCCCAATGATAGATGTAACTTTGTAATAAAAGTCTATTGTAATGTATTTTGATTATACGATCTTCTGAGAGACAAATAAAATGGGCTAGTAAAATTCAGAAAAAGTGGGTCTTATCATTATTTATTTGTTGGTTTAAGATTAGTTAATGCTCTGCAGCAGGAGGTCTGCATGCCTCAAGTTCACTCATAGATGCTGCATTTAGCATTAATTAACGATTCAGAAACCATTTTAGAGCTTATTGGATTTTAAACTAAAATTAGTTAGCCTACTTCTGATTGCGTGGACTATAGGCTACTGCTATACTTATTCTGAACAAGTAATTAATCGTTCAATTTAAAATTGTTTAGCATAAATGTACTATTTAATAGAGCTACACTAAAGTTTTTATAAAGCCTAGCACTCTATTAAATGTAGCCTAGTCATACTAGTCTTTTTTTTTTTTTTTTTGCTAACTATGGTGAGAGCATACAAACATCAGTCAGGCAAAACAATTGACAGCCCAGATCAATAAAGTAAGAGGTGCAAACGGATGCGTCTTGTTTTTAGGAGAAACAAACACTTAAAACAAAACCGACATGAGATTACCACTATAACCAGTAGGTGGCAGCAGAGGAGCATTTATTTCACAATCTCCACTTCCTATAAGTAGAAAAAAAACTACTGACCCACGGAACAATTTGGATTCACTCTTTCCTTTATGACAAACAAAACTATTTTATTTAAAGTGTGAATAGATTATAAAGAAAGTAAACAAAGTATATGCTCTTTTTATTTAGCGACTGATAGAAAAACTCCCATGAAAACTCGTTTGATAATAAATAAATTGACTAGGCCTACACTCAAATCATTCTATAGGTTGTGTAAAAGAATAGGCTGTTGTCTGTGGTTTGTTCATTTACTTGGAGCTCAGGCTCTGCATTGGTTATAGCCTGAAACTGATATTAACTGTAAAGTTATATATTCCTCCATGATCAAAAAGGACGTTGATTCAGGGATGTTGTACTTGATGAAATCATGTTCACCCATATACTAAATCCCTTTGCACATACTGTTTGCCCTGAATGTTCTTTTGCAGTTTTTCTCAGTCACTTTGGTACATTTCTTGAATCATCCTTAAGATTTGCAAACCAGTAAATGCATTTCTCAAAATAATCCATACTTGCAGCCCCACACAGTGGATTAAAAAGCTTGTAACTTGCTCAATATCCTTCGATCATCTCTCAAAAGTCAGTATTCATGTCAATGAACATATAGTGCCATCAGAATGAAAAGTCCTTGTGTCATTGTTCACAAACAAGATAGTAAAAATGCTTAGTCATGTTGTCAATATAAAAGTGTACTCGTTCAGTATTTTCAGATTTAAACTATATGGCTACGATTTATATAGTCTTGTCTTTTTCTTTATATCACAATGAATGACATACATACACATTTACATATGTGATTCTCCAACTACAGGCACTTTTGTGTCCTTGGCCTTTTTTTGTACATAAATTAACAAACAAATGCACAAATACATTGTCATTATGAAGTTCATGCTCCAACATCCTCGTAACCACCAAATCTTGCCCCTGTTTTCTTTTAAAAATGCTTTTGCAAGGCTGTTTATTAGCAGATTGTGCAGTTTTATGCTTGTCCCCAACCCAGACTGGCCCTCTTTGAATGTTAAAAAATGATATTAAAGGACCGATTGAAAAATATTTTTTAACATGTTTGTCTTAAGGACAAATAAAATAAAATCATACATCGAAATTCCACATGTATATCACAATTTTAAACTATTTTGGGAATAAAATAAGGCTGTCCCCGCAGGTTTTCCTTCATTTCCACCTCCCTTAACAAAATCCACCTCAAAAGATCCACCTTAAATATTTTATTTACTTGGTAACCATGGAAATAATAGTGAAAAGGACAATAGTGAAACTTCAGGCACATGTGCTCTTCAGCACAAGAAAATAAATCAAGGTAACTCAAGCTTTTATACAGAGTATTTTTATTCAGCGTCATTTCCACCTTGGCTGTAGTTCGGATGAATTATGAACAACAAATATGAAAATAATGTATTTATGTTTATTACGAGTAAACAACGTGCTAAGTCCAACAGTAGCTAAGCCTGACATGAGGGTGTGCTAATATTGCAGAAAAACTGCTAAAATGTGATTTCCACCTCTGGGAAGTTACAGGCATAGCTTTGGACATGATATATGCCGTTTGTGTGCGCTATTTGCATGTTCTCATGACATATTTGTGCTTTTGGACCGAGAACTTTATATATCACCATTCCAGTGCACTCTATAGGCCTATTTATTTTTATTTATCTATATTTATATGAATTTTGAGTTTTGAGCAGGTTCATATAATTTGCATATCATTTGTAATCATTTTTTTTTTTTTTAACTATTAGGTACTGTTTAACTCATATATGTTAAATAATATAATAAATTGCCAGTCCAAAATATTTTTAACCATGTAAGTGAAAATAAACAGAAACAATCTTTCCACCATAAACTGTCATTTCCACCACTACAGTTTTTAAGAAAAAAAAAGAATAACCAATGATGTGGATCTAAATGTATTTTAAATCAAGTATTAATAGTTCATTACTTACAATATATGTGTGAGTGACATAATAAACATAGACCTGAGCAAAAATGAAATGCTGTAGGCAAAAATCCCAACTCGTGGCAACATGTGGCATTTAGCAACTTTAAATAAAAATGTATTAAGTTCATGAAGTATTAAGATTTATTTTGTCACATGATTAGGTAGCCACTGATGTTGTTGACTGATACATAATCTTATATAATCAGTTTTACAATATTATATTGTAATAAAATACATAAATTGAAAAGTGGTGGAAATGACATCTTTGAAAGCGCTCTTCAGAAAAACTGTTAAAAATAGTAATATTCATATAATATAATATGTTAAATATAATAATAATAATAATATTTGGAATTCTAAAACTGCCCACTCTTATATTGTGTTAGAAGACACATGAAGGAAGGAAGACTGTTTTAAGTGTGTTTTAAGAGAGTGAATTTTCCATACGCTCACAGTGCCAAAAGTGCTCCTAGTTGGAGAATTACCCATAAGCACCCTGCGCTCTATAAGTGTACAGCTCATCTAATGTACAGTGCAGTTCAGCATACTCAAGCTCATCAGATTCAGAAAGCAGCTCTGGGGGTTTAGAAGAAAGTATCGCAGTTTTAGACACCACCTTATTTTCTTCAGCTCTTTTAAGTTACTACCAAATTTTCTGAAATATTTAGCCATTTCAAACTTCATCAGCTCCCACAGGCAACAATATGAATCTAACGCTAAAGCTCTCTCCCAATACTGCTCAATCAATAATGAAATATTCTTTTTAAACATCTTTAAACTGGAGAATTGTTCAGTTTCACTCTCAGAAAAAAAAGGTAGGGCCTACTAAAGCTGTCACTGGGACAGTACCCTTCAAAAGGGTTCTAATATGTACCATTTAGATACTAATATGTACACTTTTGGTACAAATATGTACCTTTGAGGGACTAATATGTACCATTTAGGTACTAATATGTGGGTCAATGACGTATAAGGATTTTCAACAGGCCAATTTTAAAATACGAAAATTAACAATATATATTGCAATTGTTCAATCATTAAGAATGTTGTGTACATAAAAATTCAAATAAAAATTTTAAATTAAGTGATTTTAGTGTTTATTCATCTAGATGAATTGTCCATAGGCTTAAAAAATGTCATGTGGGGCGACCGTGATTTATCTTAAAATTAATTAATTTCCTTAACATAAATGTATTTTTTTTTAACATGTTCTCAGTAATTAAAGTGTTTAAAAACAGAGTATTTGAATTTCTTTTGAGTTTTTGTATATAATGATCTCATAGTTTTGTTCTGCAATTTCAGTCGCCTTCTAAAATGCAGTTAACAGACTTATTTTTCCTGTAAATCGCATAAAACTGATAGAAATGTTTTAAAAATATAATTTACTAAAGCATACTGTATCAGTGATTTATATTTCAGCCACAGAAATAAGACATTTTATTTAAAATTTAATATAGTGATAGCTTTTATTGGTCGCACCACATGATAAGTGGTCGCTCCAAATGACACGAAAACCTTATATAGTTAAACATCTATTTAAAGAGATCAATGAACAATACATTTTATAAAAATTTTTTTATTGAAACCAGATTTTATACAAATTTCACAGAATTTTCCTGAACATAAACATTTTATAAACTCACTTTTATAAAAAAAAAAAAAAATCACTTCACAAACACAAGTGCACCATTTAATTTAACTTGACTTAGAATTTCTTTCTAACAAATAATAATGTTATAGATATAAATTATTTCATAAAAGTATTGTATACAGGTAACATTTGGGGTCAATAGTTTTTTAAAAGTAATTAATACTTTATTAATCAAGGACACATTCAGTGTCACATTCAGGCACAGGCTATAATGTTACGAAAGATTCTATTTCAAATAAATGCTGTTCTTTTGAACTTTATATTCATCAAATAATCCTGACATGTATGAAAAATGTATCACAGTAATCCAAAATGTATCACAGTTTCCAAAAAAAAATATGAACATTGATAATAATCAGAAATGTTTCTTGAGCAGCAAATCATTAGTGACCCTGGATCACAAAACCAGTCACAAGTCGCACGGGGTATTTGTGGCAATAGCCAACAATACATTGTATGGGTCAAAATTATAGATTTTTCTTTTATTCCAAAAAATCATTAGGATATTAAATAAAGATGTTTTATATCTTGTAAATGTCCTACCATAAATTTCTAAACATTTATTTTTGTGAGTGAATATAGCAATATTGCAAACATAAATGGACAACTTTAAAGGCGATTTTCTCAATGTTTCAATTTGAAAGGATTACAAAACATTTTGGAAATCATGCCAAATAGTGCAGAAAATAAATTTGAATAAATTCAGAGTAATTTCAAAGACGTTTTCAAAACAGAAGTTATGGCCGGACGGTCGCACCACATGATGTTTTGACACTTTAAATAACAAAAAAAATAACAAATAAATAAAGTTTTTTTAAAAGTTAAAGTGAGTACATACATGGGAGAGGTACTATAAATATACAGTATCCTTTTATGCATTTAAACCCATTTTTGCCTGAAAAAATGCAATCGGACAGAAAATTTAGGCGTCATGTCATTGACCCATGTACACTTTTGGAACTAATATGTACACTTTTGGAACTAATATGTACACTTTTGGTACCAATATACTTTGAGGGACTAATATGTACCATTTAGGTACTAATATGTACACTTTCGGTACTAATATGTACACTTTTGGAACTAATATGTACACTTTTGGAACTAATATGTACACTTTTGGTACCAATATACTTTGAGGGACTAATATGTACCATTTAGGTACTAATATGTACACTTTCGGTACTAATATGTACACTTTTGGAACTAATATGCACACTTTTGGTACCAATATGTACCATTTAGGAACTAATATGTACACTTTTGATACCATATCTTTGAGGGACTAATATGCACTCTTTAGGTACAAAGGTGTACCTTTTGAAAAGGTACCGCCACAGTGACATCTTTTGTACCTTTTTTTCTGAGAGTGCAATAAGAAGGAGTTGATCTGAAATCAAGGGATGTTGAGAGACTAATCCTTTAAGAGAGACAGCACTGTGGTCTGCAAGAGGCGTAGCATGAGTGCTGGTTGAGTTACAGCTGTTTGCTAGACTTTGGGAAATAAGCCAGTAATGTGTTCGAGACTGTTTAGACTGGTCCTTACTCCAGGTAGAGTCTCTGCTGTGGATTTGTTTCTCTCCATATATCAACAACACTAAATCGCATCACAAATGCATTCATAATTGGACATAGCCTACAGAATCCGCTCTTGAAGGAAACCTTTCCAAATCACTATTTAATACCATATTAAAATCCCCACCCAAAATAAGACCAGCATTTGGGTATTTATTTATCCAGTAGTAGCCTATATGATCACTAATCCCATCCATTAAGGTGCTATTTTCCATAGAAGAATTATATCCATATATATTAAGAAGAACTGTGTTCTGGCCAAGTAAAATCACTAACAAAAGAAAATGTGGCACTTCTAGTCTCTATTTCAAACAACAGTCCACACGACGATCGATGGACGTGACGTTATCCGACATCATCCCTACCAGGGAAACACATTTTATTTTTTAAACGACATTTAAAATCTAAAATATAATTGATTTCACCCAAATAACACTCAAATACAATCTTGGCTACATATTCAGGCTGACTATATGCATTTATAACCAGTAATTTCTTTTTAAATCATAATTTTCCCTCGTGAGGCACTTCCACCGGAAACCAACATTCGACGATCGATGACCGTGACGTCATACGATGTCGTCGCCACGAGTGAAGTGCATATTAAATTCAAAACAGTATTTAAAATAATTTTAAAAAATACTCTTTTTCTCACACAAATATTGTTAAACACGATCTTGGGTACTTTGTCGACCCTGTTAAGCATTTTTTTTTTTTTTACAATACTTTCATAAAATCAGCAACAAAAAAAAAACCAACAACAACAACATACTAATAATTCAGTGACAATGAAAATGTACTTAAGTATCAATAATGCAGTACTTTAAAAAGTAAAAAAACCCCGTCTTTTAAGCAGTTGTATCTGAAAATGATGCGTTTGTGAGAAAGTGCTTATAAATAGCTTATTGTGTATGAATTGTATTTTCTGATAATGTATTAACTGATGTTTTGAAAGGGACCAATTTCTCACAATGTCTTAAAGTCCCCCTGTGGTGCAAATCCAGCTTTTAATGTTGTTTATATGTCTATGTGGTGTTTTTAATATGCTTTAAGACTAATCATGTGTACATTCATAAGTCGACACCATTGCTGAGTATTTCCTCCTTAAAACTGCAGTGAACCAAAGACAGTCTCAAAAACACGCTTTGAAATCGCTGGTGTTTCTGACGTCACAAACTACCTTGTAACCAATCAGATCAACGTGTGAATCTCTGAGCTGTGTGAGTGGAGGCGGGGCTCATTTGCATATTCATAGAACCACGCATACTAAATGAGGCAAGGGTGTCGAGTTACATTCAAGATATTTTAAGGCATGATGATTTTTTTTTCAAGGAAAAACGTTTAAATATGTAATTTTGGTGATCAAAGATGAGTTTTATGGGATAAAATTATTGACTAGAGGGGGACTTTAAAATTCACACAGTATAAATACATATTTGACAGCTTAGTTAAGATGCATACTTCTTGACAGTTAAAGATTACAATTTTATAATTTATATAAATTATTTTAGGTATTCAATGTATGTATTGTGTAATTCTTTAGGTGACATGTCATAAGGTTTTTGTACCTTTTGCATTTCCACTTCAGCAAACGGCTCAAAATACCTCCAACATGATTTTATTTCAACTCAGTAAACTGACAATATAATTACACTAACAGTGAACCAGTATGTACATCCAATACCTCATAAGAGTTATACATTCCAATGAATCCTTGTCTGTATACCAAAATGAATGGTTTATTTATAATTCTCATCATTATTTATGACTGGATGGACACCAAAGCATGGTCTCCATCCTTCACACAGGTTGCAGAGTAGAAAAGTAAAAGTAAAACAAACGTGGCTAAACCCAAAAGTGGCCACAGAATGACGCACCTTTTACAACCAAATACTGCATAACAGTAACTCTACGTTAACATCCAGCGCAGCTCGTCGCCTCTGCCTCGAGAAACCTTCAGGCTCTTCCTCCTCTGTGTCAGTGCTTCTGATGTCTGGAAACTTCATCAAGAATCTCACGTTTGAAACGCAACTAATTTTCAATGCCAATAAACTTTCCCAATAATAGAATAGAAACAGAAACATGTTTTCACTAAACAAGCTGGATTGAAGAACATTTGCTGGATTGGGTAATGTTTTTTAATTCGAACGCAGAGGCGTATAAGAGGAGTTAGTCAATGTCCATCTCGGGGAGTTTGGCGTTTGGTGTTTCTGGGACTCGGCTCTTCTCCGGCTGGGTCTCTGAATTCCCCTGTCCGTTAACGGGACCGTTCTGTTCGGCCGCCGTCTCCTTTGGAGGCTCCAGTGTGTCCCTTGATAGGACCTTGATAGTCGCCTGAACTGCCTGCTCCGCCCTGGTCGCCTGAACTGCCTGCCCCGTCCTGGTCGCCTGAACTGCCTGCCCCGCCCTGGTCGCCTGAACTGCCTGCCCCGTCCTGGTCGCCTGAACTGCCTGCCCCGTCCTGGTCGCCTGAACTGGTCGCCTGAACTGCCTGCCTCGCCCTGGTCGCCTGAACTGCCTGCCCCGTCCTGGTCGCCTGAACTGGTCGCCTGAACTGCCTGCCTCGCCCTGGTCGCCTGAACTGGTCGCCTGAACTGCCTGCCCCTCCCTGGTCGCCTGAACTGCCTGCTCCGCCCTGGTCGCCTGAACTGCCTGCTCCGCCCTGGACAACATCTTCATCACTTTGAAAGGTTTTTAAACCAGTCATGATGTAAAATGTTATCCAAGGTGATCCGTGACCCACTGTCATGAAGTTTCTCAAGAAGATCCAGGCATTCTGTCAAAGTTTTCAGAAGACAGCTGATTAGTCACGTTTGTCCTTATAGACACTCACAAACAGATTTTGAGAAATGTAGTTCATGTAAGGTCATGTTACCATGAAATACACAGCATTTCTTGCTGTTACTATGATATTCTCACGATGCCCATGAACATTTATTCATTGCTAAACATTCATTGTCAATCCGCTGTGTTTTACACTTTGCTCTTTACAATTTTACTGAGTTCTTCATGTTTTTAAGCAATGTTATTTCCATTTCGTTCTTGTTGTTGGTCTCACCTTTGGACAGACGTGACCTTTGCCAAAACCAACGGCCTATTCTTTTGACCAGCTGATCCAGCAGTATGTGCATGTCCTCAGTCGGGACCCACTCAGCTGACTTTCTGACCTCTGAGCTTAATATGTGTTCATCAGCACCTGTAAGAATACATTTCCAGTGTTTAGTAAAACATCATCAAACACATCAACAGTGAACGGTGTGCGAGAAGCCGACTCACGTCTTTCTTCAAGGATCAGTGCGTCTCCGAAGTCCGTCAGCTTCACTTTCAGGGTGTTTGGGTAGATGAGAACGTTGTTCATGTTTGTTTTGTGATAAACACCTTGATCCAGGCACTGCTGCAGCGCAACAACGAGCTGCTGAACGATGTTTCTCACTACGTGTTCCGTCAGGGAACCTCGGTTTTGTTGGCAGAACTCCAACAAGGTCATTCTGTGATGTGGCCATTCCAGAATCAGGACGTCTTGATTTTTCAGGACATACATGCAATATAGCTGGTTGATATGTGTGCTAGTGGGAGACTTTTGTAGCATAAACATTGCAGCTGCGTCTCGACTCATAGGTATGGGAATCTCAGGCTAAAGAAAAGAGATTGACAGAAGGTTAGTTGACTCCAAACTAATCTCTAATCTCCTAACTAAAAGCCCGGGATACTTCATTTTCCATCTCGTGAGCTTTTCAAAGTAAACTCTTGGGCTGCCCTGACTAAAGATTAGTCATTCATTCAAGCCATTAGTTGATTAATCGCATGTTTATATTAATTTAATTACTTAAATATAAGTAAACCACATACTTTGGGCTTAAAGAGTTAATTAAAAATCAAAGCAATTTACTTTGTTGAACAAAAACTGATGTTTCTAGGCTTTCAACTATATCTTATACTGTACATACAGGTGTATCAATTACCAAATTACAATTTAATAAAACGATTCTTGGAGAATTTCATGAAGAATAAAGTTGTCAACTTACCAATTTCACCAGCTTCTCAGGCTGGCTCTTCTTAATACGACGGATGATCACCTAAAAAATGAAGAAAATTGTTGCAAACGTAAGTAATCTGATCCATTTTTGTTTGTGTGCATGGTAATCTACAATCTTTACATTTCTGATGAAAACTGATGTTTATGTCAGGACTAAAAGACTAAAGATAGAAGGAAACAAGAGGGGAAAAGTTTGAGCAACATACTCGTTTGCCATCCGAGATTCGAACTCCCTTATAATCACTGCGATCGCCTCTGGATTTCAGTTTCCGTCCCACTTCATAAAGAGATTCAAATGATCCTGAAAAACACACGTTAGCATGTTAATATACAGCATGAGACTGAACTCCAGCAGCAAACACACCTGAGATCAGGTGAGGAACCGACAGGAGTAGAGATTAAACTAAAGCCAGAAGCATCAGGCAGAAATGGAGATGAATCAGAGTGATAATATCAGAGTGTAATAAACACTCACTTGACCGTATGAAGTCGAGCGGCACTCGAGCGGTTGTGTCGGCCTGGACTAGGACTCGAGCACGGCGGGTCTGTCGGCCTGGACTTGCGAGCGGGTCTGTCGGCCTGGACTCCAGCTGGTCTGTCGGCCTGGTCTCGAGCTGGTCTGCCGGCCTGGACTCCAGCTGGTCTGTCGGCCTGGTCTCGAGCTGGTCTGCCGGCCTGGTCTCGAGCTGGTCTGCCGGCCTGGACTCGAGCGGGTCTGTCGGCCTGGACTCGAGCTGGTCTGTCGGCCTGGACTCGAGCTGGTCTGTCGGCCTGGTCTCGAGCGGGTCTGTCGCCCTGGACTCGAGCTGGTCTGTCGGCCTGGACTCGAGCGGGTCTGCCGGCCTGGACTCGAGCTGGTCTGTCGGCCTGGTCTCGAGCTGGTCTGTCGGCCTGGACTCGAGCTGGTCTGTCGGCCTGGTCTCGAGCTGGTCTGTCGGCCTGGTCTCGAGCTGGTCTGTCGGCCTGGTCTCGAGCTGGTCTGTCGGCCTGGACTCGAGCTGGTCTGTCGGCCTGGTCTCGAGCTGGTCTGCCGGCCTGGACTCGAGCTGGTCTGTCGGCCTGGACTCGAGCGGGTCTGCCGGCCTGGACTCGAGCTGGTCTGTCGGCCTGGACTCGAGCTGGTCTGTCGGCCTGGACTCGAGCGGGTCTGCCGGCCTGGACTCGAGCTGGTCTGTCGGCCTGGTCTCGAGCGGGTCTGTCGCCCTGGACTCGAGCTGGTCTGTCGGCCTGGACTCGAGCGGGTCTGCCGGCCTGGACTCGAGCTGGTCTGTCGGCCTGGTCTCGAGCTGGTCTGTCGGCCTGGACTCGAGCTGGTCTGTTGGCCTGGTCTCGAGCTGGTCTGCCGGCCTGGACTCGAGCGGGTCTGCCGGCCTGGACTCGAGCGGGTCTGTCGGCCTGGACTCGAGCGGGTCTGTCGGCCTGGACTCGAGCGGGTCTGTCGGCCTGGACTCGAGCGGGTCTGTCGGCCTGGACTCGAGCGGGTCTGTCGGCCTGGACTCGAGCGGGTCTGCCGGCCTGGACTCGAGCGGGTCTGTCGCCCTGGTCTCGAGCTGGTCTGCCGGCCTGGTCTCGAGCTGGTCTGCCGGCCTGGACTCGAGCGGGTCTGCCGGCCTGGACTCGAGCGGGTCTGCCGGCCTGGTCTCGAGCTGGTCTGTCGGCCTGGTCTCGAGCTGGTCTGCCGGCCTGGACTCGAGCGGGTCTGCCGGCCTGGACTCGAGCGGGTCTGTCGGCCTGGACTCGAGCGGGTCTGTCGGCCTGGACTCGAGCGGGTCTGTCGGCCTGGACTCGAGCGGGTCTGTCGGCCTGGACTCGAGCGGGTCTGTCGGCCTGGTCTCGAGCGGGTCTGTCGGCCTGGACTCGAGCGGGTCTGTCGCCCTGGACTCGAGCTGGTCTGTCGGCCTGGACTCGAGCGGGTCAGTCGGCCTGGACTCGAGCGGGTCTGTCGGCCTGGACTCGAGCGGGTGTGCCGGCCTGGACTCGAGCGGGTCAGTCGGCCTGGACTCGAGCGGGTCAGTCGGCCTGGACTCGAGCGGGTCTGTCGGCTCGACACTGGGTGTGTGTGGAAGCTTCTGCGACGGCAGAAAAGCACACACTTGGGTTTCGTTGGTTTGGAAGAGACGTTTCCCAGCATTCCACACTCTCGAGACGCCAGCATGGAAACTCATCCATTTTGATTGCTTTTCTGCAAACAACAATATTGATTAGAAACATGTGTTTTATTAGCACAGATTACAACTGAGTGATTGTCCTCATGTACAGCTGCTTTATGTTGCTAGTTCAAAACAAATGGGGGAAAACATTTGTGAAAAAGGATATTTTATTCATATGTTATGCCCCAATTTGTCATCCTAAATCTCAGACCGGATGGTAATCTCTCGAACTCATTAAACTGAGCATGCCTATGGTCCGATAGGTAAATTAGAGCAACATGTAATGAAAAAAAAAGTGTAATAATGATATCGATTCATTTAGACAAATATTAGGTAGGGTTACAGTAGATACATGTTAATAGATAGCCTAAAGGTTAAAAATAACAACTCAAATATAAATATAATGCGTTTATTATAATAACAATGTAATAATATTTTAATGATATAAGTAAAAATCGTATATGTTAATACGGTGCAATTTATATTTAATTCAATTCACATTCATTTGTATAGTGCTTAAGTGCATGAGTCCATATTACAATTTAGAGTAATCTGTTATCAGAGAAAACTGTCTAAGTTATGCATTTCAGAAATGTACTGTACATATAGTCACAGTTAGCTAAAAATGTATTAATTTAAACAATGTAATAATTTAATGCACAAACAATGAGCTCATTGAAGAAATGAATACTTGTTTGTTAACAAATGATGACATTTAGAAAATATAGCATTGGTGCCAAATTTAGCAAAATAGTCCTCTTGTGCTATGGTCATTAATGGCTTTCCTGGGGTAAACGTAACGTTATGTGTCATATGTTCTCCAGCTGTTTTATTGACCATTTCCACGGGAGAAAAACACTGAATGATCGACATTCTGTATGAGGCATAAACATTTCGGTAAGTTGTAGCCTACTGTATCTTTCGACATACCAATCGTTCATTCGTGTTTATTTACTATTAACTAGTAGTAGCTGCTAGTCAGAGTAAGAGATGATCGGTTCACGTGCGCCAGCGATCTGTCACCACACATTTACAAGCGCCAAAACGGTATTTATTGTTTGAATTTCGCAATAAAATTGACAGAATTTGAGAGGTTCATATTTGTTTCATATCAAAAGTAACCAGCTCTGTCTGTGTCAGTGTCAGTGTTAGTGTCCTCTTCTTCGCGATTTTTCTCTGCGTGAGAAAATGGATGTGTGGCGTGAGAGCGTGTCAGTTGGCAGCCCTGGAGTGTGTGTGTGTGTGTGTGTGTGAATGCACCTGAGTTGTTCTCCCACGCGACTCTAGTTGGAGCAGGAGCTTCACACTCCTCTGCTGTGTTTCTCTCCTCAACAGCGCCACTCAGCGGCTCCTCCAACACTGCACTGCAGATCTCCTCATCCATCGGGAAGTGTTCAGACATCGTGCAGATCCTGGACTTTATCACTGTTTGACTAATAATTCTTGAGTTTGAGTTCCTACAATGTTTGACTAATAACTCTGAGTCTGAGTTTCTACACTGTCACTGTTTAACTAATAACTCTGAGTCTGAGTTTCTACACTGTCACTGTTTGACTAATAACTCTGAGTCTGGTAACCTGAGCAACCATATGGAACTCGCGCAGTCTGTGACGTCACAGCGGCTGCTCTGGGCGCGGCTGATCGATCGCCAATACATTTTGAACATTATATCTTTGTAATCATGTAACCACGTACAGTATTTCCAAGTCATTAGTACAGAAAACTGAACACATCAATTCATAAATTAAACAATATAATCAGTGAATGAAGAGGGTAACCAATGATTCAGTTTCTTTTTGAAAAAGTAAGTCTCATCATGATTCATTAGTTTAATAATGATTTAATCCCTGATACTCTCCATAATTTGGCCCAAAACATAAAGACATGATAAAAAGATATGAAAAGATTGAACAGTTATTGCAGATCTGAGTGTCCTGTATAAATTAGGTTGATGTGCTTTAATTCTGGCTGAACAATCTGACAATGTACAAAGATCTACAGTCAGCCAACAAATAAACAACAACGTTCATGAAGAGCATTTCCAGCATCTCTCCTGTATTATTTGTGTTCATGTTGAGTTTCTCAGGGACAATCTGAGCTCTCTCGTTCCTGACTGAGTCGAGCTGTTTCAGTGGATGAAGAAGAGGATGAGGATGAGGATGAGGATGATGATGATGAAGATGAAGATGACTGTATGTGCGTCTGCGCCACACGTCTGGAAATATCTGTTTTTCCTTATTTTCTCAAACTGTTATGGACATTATAATAGATAATCTTATTTTGCACCCTTATTAGCACCCTTATTTCTATAATGCTGAATTTTTGTTAATGTACAATACATTTGGTATCCCAATGATAGATGTAACTTTGTAATAAAAGTCTATTGTCATGTATTTTGATTATACGATCTTCTGAGAGACAAATAAAATGGGCTAGTAAAATTCAGAAAAAGTGGGTCTTATCATTATTTATTTGTTGGTTTAAAGATTAGTTAATGCTCTGCAGCAGGAGGTCTGCATGCCTCAAGTTCACTCATAGATGCTGCATTTAGCATTAATTAACGATTCAGAAACCATTTTAGAGCTCATTGGATTTTAAACTAAAATTAGTTAGCCTACTTCTAATTAGTTAGCTATACTTATTCTGAACAAGTAATTAATCGTTCAATTTAAAATTGTTTAGCATAAATGTACTATTTAATAGAGCTACACTAAAGTTTTTATAAAGCCTAGCACTCTATTAAATGTAGCCTAGTCATAGCCTACTAGTCATTTTTTTGATAACTATGTTGAGAGCATACAAACATCAGTCAGGCAAAACAATTGACAGCCCAGATCAATAAAGTAAGAGGTGCAAACGGATGCGTCTTGTTTTTAGGAGAAATAAACACTTAAAACAAAACCGACATGAGATTAGCACTATAACCAGTAGGTGGCAGCAGAGGAGCATTTATTTCACAATCTCCACTTCCTAAATAGGTTATAAGTAGAAAAAAACCCTACTGACCCACGGAACAATTTGGATTCACTCTTTCCTTTATGACAAACAAAACTATTGTATTTAAAGTGTGAATAGATTATAAAGAAAGCGAACAAAGTATATGCTCTTTTTATTTAGCGACTGATAGAAAAACTCCCATGAAAACTCGTTTGATAATAAATAAATTGACTAGGAATACACTCAAATCATTCTATAGGTTGTGTAAAAGAATAGGCTGTTGTCTGTGGTTTGTTCATTTACTTGGAGCTCAGGCTCTGCATTGGTTATAGCCTGGAACTGATATTAACTGTAAAGTTATATATTGCTCCATGATCAAAAAGGACGTTGATTCAGGGATGTTGTACTTGATGAAATCATGTTCACCCATATACTAAATCCCTTTGCACATACTGTTTGCCCTGAATGTCCTTTTGCAGTTTTTCTCAGTCACTTTGGTACATTTCTTGAATCATCCTTAAGATTTGCAAACCAGTAAATGCATTTCTCAAAATAATCCATACTTGCAGCCCCACACAGTGGATTTAAAAGCTTGTAACTTACTCAAAATCTTCTCAAAAGTCAGTATTCATGTCAATGAACATATTGTGCCATCAGAATGAAAAGTCCTTGTGTCATTGTTCACAAACAAGACAGTAAAAATGCTTAGTCATGTTGTCAATATAAAAGTGTACTCGTTCAGTATGTTCAGATTTAAACTATATGGCTACGATTTATATAGTCTTGTCTTTTTCTTTATATCACAATGAATGACATACATATACATTTACATGTGATTCTCCAACTACAGGCACTTTTGTGTCCTTGGCCTTTTTTTGTACATAAATTAACAAACAAATGCACAAATACATTGTCATTATGAAGTTCATGCTCCAACATCCCAGTAACCACCAAATCTTGCCCCTGTTTTCTTTTTAAAATGCTTTTGCAAGGCTGTTTATTAGCAGATTTTGCAGTTTTATGCTTGTCCCCAACCCAGACTGGCCCTCTTTGAATGTTAAAAAATTATATTAAAGGACCGATTTAAAAATATTTTTTTAACATGTTTGTCTTAAGGACAAATAAAATAAAATCATACATCGAAATTCCACATGTATATCACAATTTTAAACTATTTTGGGAATAAAATAAGGCTGTCCCCGCAGGTTTTCCTCCATTTCCACCTCCCTTAACAAAATCCACCTCAAAAGATCCACCTTAAATATTTTATTTACTTGGTAACCATGGAAATAATAGTGAAAAGGACAATAGTGAAACTTCAGGCACATGTGCTCTTCAGCACAAGAAAATAAATCAAGGTAACTCAAGCTTTTATACAGAGTATTTTTATTCAGCGTCATTTCCACCTTGGCTGTAGTTCGGATGAATTATGTACAACAAATATGAAAATAATGTATTTATGTTTATTACGAGTAAACAACATGCTAAGTCCAACAGTAGCTAAGCCTGACATGAGGGTGTGCTAATATTGCAGAAAAACTGCTAAAATGTCATTTCCACCTCTGGGAAATTACAGGCATAGCTTTGGACATGATATATGCCGTTTGTGTGCGCTATTTGCATGTTCTCATGACATATTTGTGCTTTTGGACTGAGAACTTTATATATCACCATTCCAGTGCACTCTATGTTTATTTTTATTTATCTATATTTATATTTAAGATGCCGAATGCGATGGCCAAGAAGTCACAGGAATACAGGGACAGAATAAAAGCCGATCCAGTTAAATATCAACAGAAAATAGAAAAGGACAGAGAAAGATATCACAGGAAAAAAGAAAGAGGAATAGTGACACCAGTCTTAGAGGTCTCCAGTAAGGAGAAGGAAAGAAAAAGAAAACAGTGGAGTATAGCAAACGCTGTGTCGGCCACTACGCCACCAGACACACCACACACTCCCCCCATAGTGGAAAGATCTACATCCAGGGGTAGGAAGAAAGTGAGGAGAGATAGATCAAAGCTTTTCAGAGATGTGTCTGTGGTTAATATACAGCTGGGTGATGCCTAATCGAATTAAACAAATTACACAATAACACAAATTAAAAATATTTTGGACTGGCAATTTAAGTAAAAATAAACAAACAATCTTTCCACCATAAACCGTCATTTCCACCACTTTCCACTACACAGTTTTTAAGAAAAAAAAAAAGAATAACCAATGATGTGGATCTAAATGTATTTTAAATCAAGTATTAATAGTTCATTACTTACAATATATGTGTGAGTGACTTATAATAAACATAGACCTGAGCAAAAATGAAATGTTGTAGGTAAAAATCCCAATTTTGGCAACATGTGGCATTTAGCAACTTTAAAAATGTATTAAGTTCATGAAGTATTAAGATTTATTTTGTCACATGATTAGGTAGCCACTGATGTTGTTGACTGATACATAATCTTATATAATTAGTTTTACAATATTATATTGTAATAAAATACATAAATTGAAAAGTGGTGGAAATGACATCTTTGAAAGCGCTCTTCACAAAAACTGTTAATAATAATAATATTCATATAATATAATATGTTAAATATAATAATAATAATAATATTTGAAATTCTAAAACTGCCCACTCTTATATTGTGTTAGAAGACACATGAAGGAAGGAAGACTGTTTTAAGTGTGTTTTAAGAGAGTGAATTTTACATACGCTCACAGTGCCAAAAGTGCTCCTAGTTGGAGAATTACCCATAAGCACCCTGCGCTCTATAAGTGTACAGCTCATCTAATGTACAGTGCAGTTCAGCATACTCAAGCTCATCAGATTCAGAAAGCAGCTCTGGGGGTTCAGAAGAAAGTATCGCAGTTTTAGACACCACCTTATTTTCTTCAGCTCTTTTAAGTTACTACCAAATTTTCAGAAATATTTAGCCATTTCAAACTTCATCAGCTCCCACAGGCAACAATATGAATCTAACGCTAAAGCTCTCTCCCAATACTGCTCAATCAATAATGAAATATTCTTTTTAAACATCTTTAAACTGGAGAATTGTTCAGTTTCACTCTCAGAAAAAAAGGTAGGGCCTACTAAAGCTGTCACTGGGACAGTACCCTTCAAAAGGGTTCTAATATGTACCATTTAGATACTAATATGTACACTTTTGGTACAAATATGTACCTTTGAGGGACTAATATGTACCATTTAGGTACTAATATGTGGGTCAATGACGTATAAGGATTTTCAACAGGCCAATTTTAAAGGTCCCGTTGCATGCGATTCCATGTTTCAAACTTTAGTTAGTGTGTAATGTTGCTGTTAGAGCATAAATAATATCTGTAAAATTATAAAGCTCAAAGTTCAATGCCAAGCGAGATATTTTATTTAACAGAAGTTGACTACAAAAAACGTCTCGATTGGACTACATCCCTCTACTTCCTTCATTAGTGACATCACCAGAACCGTGTTTAGACTAACCTCCGCCCACAGGAATGCTCCCTCAACTCTACTGGCTACTTGCGCACTTCTTATAACTTAGGCTACTGTGTTTACTCAGCTCTTACGGTGATTTTCTGAAGTAAAACTGACGCTTCATCTTTTGTGTGGTGTACAATAAACTTTATTAAACTCATCAGTACATGTTTGATCATCATTCAGACAGCAGACTTGTAGGCTATTAATAAATAATGGATACATAGCCTACAAGCAGATGACAAATAAGTTATAATAACCGTAATTAAACTACTAAACCATACCTGTTTCATCTCTATACAGCACTCTGACTCTGTAGGCATTATTGTCCGACTCGAAATGAACGCCGTTACAGAGAGTTTCTGATATTATCATCATTCCGTGAGATGAATTTTTCCTGACAGACTGAGCACGAGCTCATGAAGCTCCGCCCCCTGTGTCGTCCAGCAGCACCTCATTTGCATTTAAAGGGGACACACTGAAACGGCTCGTTTTTCTGAGCCCCAAAAAATGTCAATTTAAACATGCTGTAAAAAATGATCTGTTGGGTATTTTGAGCTCAAACTTCACATACACACTCTGGGGACATCAGAGACTTATTTTACATCTTGTGAAAAGGGGCATAGAACGGGACCTTTAAAATACGAAAATTAA
Source organism: Rutilus rutilus (assembly GCF_951802725.1). NCBI lineage: Eukaryota > Metazoa > Chordata > Actinopteri > Cypriniformes > Leuciscidae > Rutilus > Rutilus rutilus. The sequence continues at coordinate 2,471,747 of NC_140231.1, forward strand.
CAATATATATTGCAATTGTTCAATCATTAAGAATGTTGTGTACATAAAAATTCAAATAAAAATTTTAAATTAAGTGATTTTAGTGTTTATTCATCTAGATGAATTGTCCATAGGCTTAAAAAATGTCATGTGGGGCGACCGTGATTTATCTTAAAATTAATTAATTTCCTTAACATAAATGTATTTTTTTTAACATGTTCTCAGTAATTAAAGTGTTTAAAAACAGAGTATTTGAATTTCTTTTGAGTTTTTGTATATAATGATCTCATAGTTTTGTTCTGCAATTTCAGTCGCCTTCTAAAATGCAGTTAACAGACTTATTTTTCCTGTAAATCGCATAAAACTGATAGAAATGTTTTAAAAATATAATTTACTAAAGCATACTGTATCAGTGATTTATATTTCAGCCACAGAAATAAGATATTTTATTTTAAATTTAATATAGTGATAGCTTTTATTGGTCGCACCACATGATAAGTGGTCGCTCCAAATGACACGAAAACCTTATATAGTTAAAAATCTATTTAAAGAGATCAATGAACAATACATTTTATAAAAAATTTTTTATTGAAACCAGATTTTATACAAATTTCACAGAATTTTCCTGAACATAAACATTTTATAAACTCACTTTTATAAAAAAAAAAAAATCACTTCACAAACACAAGTGCACCATTTAATTTAACTTGACTTAGAATTTCTTTCTAACAAATAATAATGTTATAGATATAAATTATTTCATAAAAGTATTGTATACAGGTAACATTTGGGGTCAATAGTTTTTGAAAAGTAATTAATACTTTATTAATCAAGGACACATTCAGTGTCACATTCAGGCACAGGCTATAATGTTACGAAAGATTCTATTTCAAATAAATGCTGTTCTTTTGAACTTTATATTCATCAAATAATCCTGACATGTATGAAAAATGTATCACAGTAATCCAAAATGTATCACAGTTTCCAAAAAAAAATATGAACATTGATAATAATCAGAAATGTTTCTTGAGCAGCAAATCATTAGTGACCCTGGATCACAAAACCAGTCACAAGTCGCACGGGGTATTTGTGGCAATAGCCAACAATACATTGTATGGGTCAAAATTATAGATTTTTCTTTTATTCCAAAAAATCATTAGGATATTAAATAAAGATGTTTTATATTTTGTAAATGTCCTACCATAAATTTCTAAACATTTATTTTTGTGAGTGAATATAGCAATATTGCAAACATAAATGGACAACTTTAAAGGCGATTTTCTCAATGTTTCAATTTGAAAGGATTACAAAACATTTTGGAAATCATGCCAAATAGTGCAGAAAATAAATTTATTAAGTAATTTCAAAGACGTTTTCAAAACAGAAGTTATGGCCGGACGGTCGCACCACATGATGTTTTGACACTTTAAATAACAAAAAAAATAACAAATAAATAAAGGTTTTTTAAAAGTTAAAGTGAGTACATACATGGGAGAGGTACTATAAATATACAGTATCCTTTTATGCATTTAAACCCATTTTTGCCTGAAAAAATGCAATCGGACAGAAAATTTAGGCGTCATGTCATTGACCCATGTACACTTTTGGAACTAATATGTACACTTTTGGAACTAATATGTACACTTTTGGTACCAATATACTTTGAGGGACTAATATGTACCATTTAGGTACTAATATGTACACTTTCGGTACTAATATGTACACTTTTGGAACTAATATGCACACTTTTGGTACCAATATGTACCATTTAGGAACTAATATGTACACTTTTGATACCATATCTTTGAGGGACTAATATGCACTCTTTAGGTACAAAGGTGTACCTTTTGAAAAGGTACCGCCACAGTGACATCTTTTGTACCTTTTTTTCTGAGAGTGCAATAAGAAGGAGTTGATCTGAAATCAAGGGATGCTGAGAGACTAATCCTTTAAGAGAGACAGCACTGTGGTCTGTCAGAGGCGTAGCATGAGTGCTGGTTGAGTTACAGCTGTTTGCTAGACTTTGGGAAATAAGCCAATAATGTGTTTGAGACTGCTTAGACTGGTCCTTACTCCAGGTAGAGTCTCTGCTGTGGATTTGTTTCTCTCCATATATCAACAACACTAAATCGCATCATAAATGCATTCATAATTGGACATACAGAATCCGCTCTTGAAGCAAACCTTTCCAAATCACTATTTAATACCATATTAAAATCCCCACCCAAAATAAGACCAGCATTTGGGTATTTATTTATCCAGCCTATATGATCACTAATCACATCCATTAAGGTCAGTGGTGTAGTGGTAAAAAAAGAGGTGGGTAAACTATAAATTCTGGTGGACCACAACTTGGTCACCCGGTAAGGTGGGCCACTCCCTACCGGTGTATGTGTATCCTGATGACATTGCTATAGGCTATCATTTGATGGTACTACCAAGGGTATCACTGGTTGTTCCCTCATCACAGGTCACACAATCACTATTCAATTCATACATTAATCTAAGTTCTTGTTAAGAGACTCAAAAAGGAATAATATGGTTGAAATCTATAAAGTTTACTAAATGACAAAACAGAGAGAACAAAAATATTTAAGAGAGATCGAGAGGGAGGCTTATATCCAGGGCTTCCAATGCAATGCACTTGTGCATAATGGTTAGGGATTATCTTCATAGTCGATTAATCTGTTGAATATTTCCTCGATTAATTGATTAGTTGTTTGGTTTATCAGAAAAATGTGGATCAGTGTTTCCCTGTAGAGGGAAAAGTCTTTAACCTGGTGCAGGCTTGATTCCCTCTGAATCTCTTGTAGGCCTACAGTTGGGTTTTGACATGCTCCCTACATTAAACCAGCTGCCTGTAATGAAAAAAAAAAAAAAAAAAAATCACTTTTTTTGCATCATTTTAATGATTTCCTGTTGCGGCTGCGATCAAGTTTCATTCTCGCGCAGCTTGTTTAGTAACTTCACGAGCGTGTGTTTTCTGCTACGTGTGTGCGCCGTTCTCTTTGTTCCGTGTGTGTGTGTGTGTGTGTGTGTGTGTGTGTGTCGGCGCGCTGCGCTCTCTGCTCCGTGTTTGCGCGCTGCGCGTTCTGCTCTGTCGTTAACGGCCCAAATGCTCGAATCATGTGATCGGCGATCACGCACTGGAAAAGCAAAGTCTGCTCAAATAACGTGAAATTTACAGGATAAACGCAATGTAGAGGTGGATAAACGCACTTTGGAGGTGGGCAAACGCTATTTCCAAATTTTGGGAGGTGCGTAAACGGCGTTTACGTGCGTTTAGCCTCCACTACATCCCTGATTAAGGTGGTATTTTCCATAGAAGAATTATATCCGTATATATTAAGAAGAACTGTGGTCTGGCCAAGTAAAATCACTAACAAAAGAAAATGTGGCACTTCTAGTCTCTATTTCAAACAACAGTCCACACGACGATCGATGGACGTGACGTCATCCGACATCATCCCTACCAGGGAAACACATTTTATTTTTTAAACGACATTTTAAATCTAAAATATCATTGATTTCACCCAAATAACACTCAAATACAATCTTGGCTACATATTCAGGCTGACTATATGCATTTATACCCAGTAATTTATTTTTAAATCATCATTTTCCCTCGTGAGGCACTTCCACCGGAAACCAACATTCGACGATCGATGACCGTGACGTCATACGATGTCGTCGCCACGAGTGAAGTGCATATTAAATTCAAAACAGTATTTAAAATAATTAAAAAAAATACTCTTTTTCTCACACAAATATTGTTAAACACGATCTTGGGTACTTTGTCGACCCTGTTAAGCATTTTTTTTTTTTTTTACAATACTTTCATAAAATCAGCAAAAAAAAAAAAACCAACAACAACAACATACTAATAATTGAGTGACAATGAAAATGTACTTAAGTATCAATAATGCAGTACTTTAAAAAGTAAAAAAAACCCGTCTTTTAGGCAGTTGTATCTGAAAATGATGCGTTTGTGAGAAAGTGCTTATAAATAGCTTATTGTGTATGAATTGTATTTTCTGATAATGTATTAACTGATGTTTTGAAAGGGACCAATTTCTCACAATGTCTTAAAGTCCCCCTGTGGTGCAAATCCAGCTTTTAATGTTGTTTATATGTCTATGTGGTGTTTTTAATATGCTTTAAGACTAATCATGTGTACATTCATAAGTCGACACCATTGCTGAGTATTTCCTCCTTAAAACTGCAGTGAACCAAAGACAGTCTCAAAAACACGCTTTGAAATCGCTGGTGTTTCTGACGTCACAAACTACCTTGTAACCAATCAGATCAACGTGTGAATCTCTGAGCTGTGTGAGTGGAGGCGGGGCTCATTTGCATATTCATAGAACCACATATACTAAATGAGGCAAGGGTGTCGAGTTACATTCAAGATATTTTAAGGCATGATGATTTTTTTTTCAAGGAAAAACGTTTAAATATGTAATTTTGGTGATCAAAGATGAGTTTTATGGGATAAAATTATTGACTACAGGGGGACTTTAAAATTCACACAGTATAAATACATATTTGACAGCTTAGTTAAGATGCATACTTCTTGACAGTTAAAGATTACAATTTTATAATTTATATAAATTATTTTAGGTATTCAATGTATGTATTGTGTAATTCTTTAGGTGACATGTCATAAGGTTTTTGTACCTTTTGCATTTCCACTTCAGCAAACGGCTCAAAATACCTCCAACATGATTTTATTTCAACTCAGTAAACTGACAATATAATTACACTAACAGTGAACCAGTATGTACATCCAATACCTCATAAGAGTTATACATTCCAATAAATCCTTGTCTGTATACCAAAATGAATGGTTTATTTATAATTCTCATCATTATTTATGACTGGATGGACACCGAAGCATGGTCTCCATCCTTCACACAGGTTGCAGAGTAGAAAAGTAAAAGTAAAACAAACGTGGCTAAACCCAAAAGTGGCCACAGAATGACGCACCTTTTACAACCAAATACTGCATAACAGTAACTCTACGTTAACATCCAGTGCAGCTCGTCGCCTCTGCCTCGAGAAACCTTCAGGCTCTTCCTCCTCTGTGTCAGTGCTTCTGATGTCTGGAAACTTCATCAAGAATCTCACGTTTGAAACGCAACTAATTTTCAATGCCAATAAACTTTCCCAATAGTATAATAGAAACAGAAACATGTTTTCACTAAACAAGCTGGATTGAAGAACATTTGCTGGATTGGGTAATGTTTTTTAATTCGAACGCAGAGGCGTATAAGAGGAGTTAGTCAATGTCCATCTCGGGGAGTTTGGCGTTTGGTGTTTCTGGGACTCGGCTCTTCTCCGGCTGGGTCTATGAATTCCCCTGTCCGTTAACGGGACCGTTCTGTTCGGCCGCCGACTCCTTTGGAGGCTCCAGTGTGTCCCTTGATAGGACCTTGATAGTCGCCTGAACTGCCTGCCCCGTCCTGGTCGCCTGAACTGGTCGCCTGAACTGCCTGCCCCGCCCTGGTCGCCTGAACTGGTCGCCTGAACTGCCTGCCCCGTCCTGGTCGCCTGAACTGGTCGCCTGAACTGCCTGCCCCGTCCTGGTCGCCTGAACTGGTCGCCTGAACTGCCTGCCCCGTCCTGGTCGCCTGAACTGGTCGCCTGAACTGCCTGCCTCGCCCTGGTCGCCTGAACTGGTCGCCTGAACTGCCTGCCCCGTCCTGGTCGCCTGAACTGCCTGCCTCGCCCTGGTCGCCTGAACTGGTCGCCTGAACTGCCTGCCCCGTCCTGGTCGCCTGAACTGCCTGCCCCGTCCTGGTCGCCTGAACTGGTCGCCTGAACTGCCTGCCTCGCCCTGGTCGCCTGAACTGGTCGCCTGAACTGCCTGCTCCGCCCTGGTCGCCTGAACTGCCTGCTCTGCCCTGGACAACATCTTCATCACTTTGAAAGGTTTTTAAACCAGTCATGATGTAAAATGTTATCCAAGGTGATCCGTGACCCACTGTCATGAAGTTTCTCAAGAAGATCCAGGCATTCTGTCAAAGTTTTCAGAAGACAGCTGATTAGTCACGTTTGTCCTTATAGACACTCACAAACAGATTTTGAGAAATGTAGTTCATGTAAGGTCATGTTACCATGAAATACACAGCATTTCTTGCTGTTACTATGATATTCTCACGATGCCCATGAACATTTATTCATTGCTAAACATTCATTGTCAATCCGCTGTGTTTTACACTTTGCTCTTTACAATTTTACTGAGTTCTTCATGTTTTTAAGCAATGTTATTTCCATTTCGTTCTTGTTGTTGGTCTCACCTTTGGACAGACGTGACCTTTGCCAAAACCAACGGCCTATTCTTTTGACCAGCTGATCCAGCAGTATGTGCATGTCCTCTGTCGGGACCCACTCAGCTGACTTTCTGACCTCTGAGCTTAATATGTGTTCATCAGCACCTGTAAGAATACATTTCCAGTGTTTAGTAAAACATCATCAAACACATCAACAGTGAACGGTGTGCGAGAAGCCGACTCACGTCTTTCTTCAAGGATCAGTGCGTCTCCGAAGTCCGTCAGCTTCACTTTCAGGGTGTTTGGGTAGATGAGAACGTTGTTCATGTTTGTTTTGTGATAAACACCTTGATCCAGGCACTGCTGCAGCGCAACAACGAGCTGCTGAACGATGTTTCTCACTGTGTGTTCCGTCAGGGAACCTCGGTTTTGTTGGCAGAAATCCAACAAGGTCATTCTGTGATGTGGCCATTCCAGAATCAGGACGTCTTGATTTTTCAGGACATACATACAATATAACTGGTTGATATGAGTGCTAGTCGGAGACTTTTGTAGCATAAACATTGCAGCTGCGTCTCGACTCATAGGTATGGGAATCTCAGGCTAAAGAAAAGAGATTGACAGAAGGTTAGTTGACTCCTAACTAATCTCTAATCTCCTAACTAAAGGCCCGGGATACTTCATTTTCCATCTCGTGAGCTTTTCAAAGTAAACTCTTGGGCTGCCCTGACTAAAGATTAGTCATTCATTCAAGCCATTAGTTGATTAATCGCATGTTTATATTAATTGAATTACTTAAATATAAGTAAACCACATACTTTGGGCTTAAAGAGTTAATTAAAAATCAAAACAATTTACTTTGTTGAACAAAAACTGATGTTTCTAGGCTTTCAACTATATCTTATACTGTACATACAGGTGTATCAATTACCAAATTACAATTTAATAAAACGATTCTTGGAGAATTTCATGAAGAATAAAGTTGTCAACTTACCAATTTCACCAGCTTCTCAGGCTGGCTCTTCTTAATACGACGGATGATCACCTAAAAAATGAAGAAAATTGTTGCAAACGTAAGTAATCTGATCCATTTTTGTTTGTGTGCATGGTAATCTACAATCTTTACATTTCTGATGAAAACTGTAAACACTGATGTTTATGTCAGGACTAAAAGACTAAAGATAGAAGGAAACAAGAGGGGAAAAGTTTGAGCAACATACTCGTTTCCCATCCGAGATTCGAACTCCCTTATAATCACTGCGATCGCCTCTGGATTTCAGTTTCCGTCCCACTTCATAAAGAGATTCAAATGATCCTGAAAAACACACGTTAGCATGTTAATATACAGCATGAGACTGAACTCCAGCAGCAAACACACCTGAGATCAGGTGAGGAACCGACAGGAGTAGAGATTAAACTAAAGCCAGAAGCATCAGGCAGAAATGGAGATGAATCAGAGTGATAATATCAGAGTGTAATAAACACTCACTTGACCGTATGAAGTCGAGCGGCACTCGAGCGGTTGTGTCGGCCTGGACTAGGACTCGAGCACGGCGGGTCTGTCGGCCTGGACTTGCGAGCGGGTCTGTCGGCCTGGTCTCGAGCTGGTCTGTCGGCCTGGACTCGAGCTGGTCTGTCGGCCTGGTCTCGAGCTGGTCTGTCGGCCTGGTCTCGAGCTGGTCTGTCGGCCTGGTCTCGAGCTGGTCTGTCGGCCTGGTCTCGAGCTGGTCTGTCGGCCTGGTCTCGAGCTGGTCTGTCGGCCTGGTCTCGAGCTGGTCTGTCGGCCTGGACTCCAGCTGGTCTGTCGGCCTGGACTCGAGCGGGTCTGCCGGCCTTGACTCGAGCTGGTCTGTCGGCCTGGACTCGAGCTGGTCTGTCGGCCTGGACTCGAGCTGGTCTGTCGGCCTGGACTCGAGCGGGTCTGCCGGCCTGGACTCGAGCGGGTCTGCCGGCCTGGACTCGAGCTGGTCTGTCGGCCTGGACTCGAGCTGGTCTGTCGGCCTGGACTCGAGCTGGTCTGTCGGCCTGGACTCGAGCTGGTCTGTCGGCCTGGACTCGAGCGGGTCTGCCGGCCTGGACTCGAGCTGGTCTGTCGGCCTGGACTCGAGCGGGTCTGTCGGCCTGGTCTCGAGCTGGTCTGTCGGCCTGGACTCGAGCTGGTCTGTCGGCCTGGTCTCGAGCGGGTCTGTCGGCCTGGACTCGAGCTGGTCTGTCGGCCTGGTCTCGAGCGGGTCTGTCGCCCTGGACTCGAGCTGGTCTGTCGGCCTGGTCTCGAGCGGGTCTGTCGCCCTGGACTCGAGCTGGTCTGTCGGCCTGGACTCGAGCGGGTCTGCCGGCCTGGACTCGAGCTGGTCTGTCGGCCTGGTCTCGAGCTGGTCTGTCGGCCTGGACTCGAGCTGGTCTGTCGGCCTGGTCTCGAGCTGGTCTGTCGGCCTGGTCTCGAGCTGGTCTGTCGGCCTGGACTCGAGCTGGTCTGTCGGCCTGGTCTCGAGCGGGTCTGTCGCCCTGGACTCGAGCTGGTCTGTCGGCCTGGACTCGAGCGGGTCTGTCGGCCTGGACTCGAGCGGGTCTGTCGGCCTGGACTCGAGCGGGTCTGCCGGCCTGGACTCGAGCGGGTCTGTCGCCCTGGACTCGAGCTGGTCTGCCGGCCTGGACTCGAGCGGGTCTGTCGCCCTGGACTCGAGCGGGTCTGCCGGCCTGGACTCGAGCGGGTCTGTCGCCCTGGACTCGAGCGGGTCTGCCGGCCTGGACTCGAGCGGGTCTGTCGGCCTGGACTCGAGCGGGTCTGTCGCCCTGGACTCGAGCTGGTCTGTCGGCCTGGACTCGAGCGGGTCTGTCGGCCTGGACTCGAGCGGGTCTGCCGGCCTGGACTCGAGCTGGTCTGTCGGCCTGGTCTCGAGCTGGTCTGTCGGCCTGGACTCGAGCTGGTCTGTCGGCCTGGTCTCGAGCTGGTCTGCCGGCCTGGACTCGAGCGGGTCTGCCGGCCTGGACTCGAGCGGGTCTGTCGGCCTGGACTCGAGCGGGTCTGTCGGCCTGGACTCGAGCGGGTCTGTCGGCCTGGACTCGAGCTGGTCTGCCGGCCAGGACTCGAGCGGGTCTGTCGGCCTGGACTCGAGCGGGTCTGTCGCCCTGGACTCGAGCGGGTCTGTCGGCCTGGACTCGAGCGGGTCTGCCGGCCAGGACTCGAGCGGGTCTGTCGGCCTGGTCTCGAGCTGGTCTGCCGGCCTGGACTCGAGCGGGTCTGTCGGCCTGGACTCGAGCGGGTCTGTCGCCCTGGACTCGAGCTGGTCTGTCGGCCTGGACTCGAGCGGGTCTGTCGGCCTGGACTCGAGCGGGTCTGTCGGCCTGGACTCGAGCGGGTCTGTCGGCCTGGTCTCGAGCTGGTCTGTCGGCCTGGACTCGAGCGGGTCTGTCGCCCTGGACTCGAGCTGGTCTGTCGGCCTGGACTCGAGCGGGTCAGTCGGCCTGGACTCGAGCGGGTCAGTCGGCCTGGACTCGAGCGGGTCTGTCGGCCTGGACTCGAGCGGGTGTGCCGGCCTGGACTCGAGCGGGTCAGTCGGCCTGGACTCGAGCGGGTCTGTCGGCTCGACACTGGGTGTGTGTGGAAGCTTCTGCGACGGCAGAAAAGCACACACTTGGGTTTCGTTGGTTTGGAAGAGACGTTTCCCAGCATTCCACACTCTCGAGACGCCAGCATGGAAACTCATCCATTTTGATTGCTTTTCTGCAAACAACAATATTGATTAGAAACATGTGTTTTATTAGTACAGATTACAGCTGAGTGATTGTCCTCATGTACAGCTGCTTTATGTTGCTAGTTCAAAACAAATGGGGGAAAACATTTGTGAAAAAGGATATTTTATTCATATGTTATGCCCCAATTTGTCATCCTAAATCTCAGACCGGATGGTAATCTCTCGAACTCATTAAACTGAGCATGCCTATGGTCCGATAGGTAAATTAGAGCAACATGTAATGAAAAAAAAAGTGTAATAATGATATCGATTCATTTAGACAAATATTAGGTAGGGTTACAGTAGATACATGTTAATAGATAGCCTAAAGGTTAAAAATAACAACTCAAATATAAATATAATGCGTTTATTATAATAACAATGTAATAATATTTTAATGATATAAGTAAAAATCGTATATGTTAATACGGTGCAATTTATATTTAATTCAATTCACATTAAATTGTATAGTGCTTAAGTGCATGAGTCCATATTACAATTTAGAGTAATCTGTTATCAGAGAAAACTGTCTAAGTTATGCATTTCAGAAATGTACTGTACATATAGTCACAGTTAGCTAAAAATGTATTAATTTAAACAATGTAATAATTTAATGCAGAAACAATGAGCTCATTGAAGAAATGAATACTTGTTTGTTAACAAATGATTATGACATTTAGAAAATATAGCATTGGTGCCAAATTTAGCAAAATAGTCCTCTTGTGCTATGGTCATTAATGGCTTTCCTGGGGTAAACGTAACGTTATGTGTCATATGTTCTCCAGCTGTTTTATTGACCATTTCCACGGGAGAAAAACACTGAATGATCGACATTCTGTATGAGGCATAAACATTTCGGTAAGTTGTAGCCTACTGTATCTTTCAACATACCAATCGTTCAGTCGTGTTTATTTACTATTAACTAGTAGTAGTCAGAGTAAGAGATGATCGGTTCACGTGCGCCAGCGATCTGTCACCACACATTTACAAGCGCCAAAACGGTATTTATTGTTTGAATTTCGCAATAAAATTGACAGAATTTGAGAGGTTCATATTTGTTTCATATCAAAAGTAACCAGCTCTGTCTGTGTCAGTGTCAGTGTCCTCTTCTTCGCGATTTTTCTCTGCGTGAGAAAATGGATGTGTGGCGTGAGAGCGTGTCAGTTGGCAGCCCTGGAGTGTGTGTGTGTGTGTGTGTGTGTGTGTGTGTGTGTGTGTGTGTGTGAATGCACCTGAGTTGTTCTCCCACGCGACTCTAGTTGGAGCAGGAGCTTCACACTCCTCTGCTGTGTTTCTCTCCTCAACAGCGCCACTCAGCGGCTCCTCCAACACTGCACTGCAGATCTCCTCATCCATCGGGAAGTGTTCAGACATCGTGCAGATCCTGGACTATATCACTGTTTGACTAATAACTCTTGAGTTTGAGTTCCTACAATGTTTGACTAATAACTCTGAGTCTGAGTTTCTACACTGTCACTGTTTGACTAATAACTCTGAGTCTGGTAACCTGAGCAACCATATGGAACTCGCGCAGTCTGTGACGTCACAGCGGCTGCTCTGGGCGCGGCTGATCGATCGCCAATACATTTTGAACATTATATCTTTGTAATCATGTAACCACGTACAGTATTTCCAAGTCATTAGTACAGAAAACTGAACACATCAATTCATAAATTAAACAATATAATCAGTGAATGAAGAGGGTAACCAATGATTCAGTTTCTATTTGAAAAAGTAAGTCTCATGATTCATTAGTTTAATAATGATTTAATCCCTGATACTCTCCATAATTTGGCCCAAAACATAAAGACATGATAAAAAGATATGAAAAGATTGAACAGTTATTGCAGATCTGAGTGTCCTGTATAAATTAGGTTGATGTGCTTTAATTCTGGCTGAACAATCTGACAATGTACAAAGATCTACAGTCAGCCAACAAATAAACAACAACATTCATGAAGAGCATTTCCAGCATCTCTCCTGTATTATTTGTGTTCATGTTGAGTTTCTCAGGGACAATCTGAGCTCTCTCGTTCCTGACTGAGTCGAGCTGTTTCAGTGGATGAAGAAGAGGATGAGGATGAAGATGATGATGATGAAGATGAAGATGACTGTATGTGCGTCTGCGCCATACGTCTGGAAATATCTGTTTTTCCTTATTTTCTCAACCTGTTATGGACATTATAATAGATAATCTTATTTTGGCACAGTTTATGTAGGACTACATTTGATATACTTATTTCTATAATGCTGAATTTCTGTTAATGTACAATACATTTGGTATCCCAATGATAGATGTAACTTTGTAATAAAAGTCTATTGTAATGTATTTTGATTATACGATCTTCTGAGAGACAAATAAAATGGGCTAGTAAAATTCAGAAAAAGTGGGTCTTATCATTATTTATTTGTTGGTTTAAGATTAGTTAATGCTCTGCAGCAGGAGGTCTGCATGCCTCAAGTTCACTCATAGATGCTGCATTTAGCATTAATTAACGATTCAGAAACCATTTTAGAGCTTATTGGATTTTAAACTAAAATTAGTTAGCCTACTTCTGATTGCGTGGACTATAGGCTACTGCTATACTTATTCTGAACAAGTAATTAATCGTTCAATTTAAAATTGTTTAGCATAAATGTACTATTTAATAGAGCTACACTAAAGTTTTTATAAAGCCTAGCACTCTATTAAATGTAGCCTAGTCATACTAGTCTTTTTTTTTTTTTTTTTGCTAACTATGGTGAGAGCATACAAACATCAGTCAGGCAAAACAATTGACAGCCCAGATCAATAAAGTAAGAGGTGCAAACGGATGCGTCTTGTTTTTAGGAGAAACAAACACTTAAAACAAAACCGACATGAGATTACCACTATAACCAGTAGGTGGCAGCAGAGGAGCATTTATTTCACAATCTCCACTTCCTATAAGTAGAAAAAAAACTACTGACCCACGGAACAATTTGGATTCACTCTTTCCTTTATGACAAACAAAACTATTTTATTTAAAGTGTGAATAGATTATAAAGAAAGTAAACAAAGTATATGCTCTTTTTATTTAGCGACTGATAGAAAAACTCCCATGAAAACTCGTTTGATAATAAATAAATTGACTAGGCCTACACTCAAATCATTCTATAGGTTGTGTAAAAGAATAGGCTGTTGTCTGTGGTTTGTTCATTTACTTGGAGCTCAGGCTCTGCATTGGTTATAGCCTGAAACTGATATTAACTGTAAAGTTATATATTCCTCCATGATCAAAAAGGACGTTGATTCAGGGATGTTGTACTTGATGAAATCATGTTCACCCATATACTAAATCCCTTTGCACATACTGTTTGCCCTGAATGTTCTTTTGCAGTTTTTCTCAGTCACTTTGGTACATTTCTTGAATCATCCTTAAGATTTGCAAACCAGTAAATGCATTTCTCAAAATAATCCATACTTGCAGCCCCACACAGTGGATTAAAAAGCTTGTAACTTGCTCAATATCCTTCGATCATCTCTCAAAAGTCAGTATTCATGTCAATGAACATATAGTGCCATCAGAATGAAAAGTCCTTGTGTCATTGTTCACAAACAAGATAGTAAAAATGCTTAGTCATGTTGTCAATATAAAAGTGTACTCGTTCAGTATTTTCAGATTTAAACTATATGGCTACGATTTATATAGTCTTGTCTTTTTCTTTATATCACAATGAATGACATACATACACATTTACATATGTGATTCTCCAACTACAGGCACTTTTGTGTCCTTGGCCTTTTTTTGTACATAAATTAACAAACAAATGCACAAATACATTGTCATTATGAAGTTCATGCTCCAACATCCTCGTAACCACCAAATCTTGCCCCTGTTTTCTTTTAAAAATGCTTTTGCAAGGCTGTTTATTAGCAGATTGTGCAGTTTTATGCTTGTCCCCAACCCAGACTGGCCCTCTTTGAATGTTAAAAAATGATATTAAAGGACCGATTGAAAAATATTTTTTAACATGTTTGTCTTAAGGACAAATAAAATAAAATCATACATCGAAATTCCACATGTATATCACAATTTTAAACTATTTTGGGAATAAAATAAGGCTGTCCCCGCAGGTTTTCCTTCATTTCCACCTCCCTTAACAAAATCCACCTCAAAAGATCCACCTTAAATATTTTATTTACTTGGTAACCATGGAAATAATAGTGAAAAGGACAATAGTGAAACTTCAGGCACATGTGCTCTTCAGCACAAGAAAATAAATCAAGGTAACTCAAGCTTTTATACAGAGTATTTTTATTCAGCGTCATTTCCACCTTGGCTGTAGTTCGGATGAATTATGAACAACAAATATGAAAATAATGTATTTATGTTTATTACGAGTAAACAACGTGCTAAGTCCAACAGTAGCTAAGCCTGACATGAGGGTGTGCTAATATTGCAGAAAAACTGCTAAAATGTGATTTCCACCTCTGGGAAGTTACAGGCATAGCTTTGGACATGATATATGCCGTTTGTGTGCGCTATTTGCATGTTCTCATGACATATTTGTGCTTTTGGACCGAGAACTTTATATATCACCATTCCAGTGCACTCTATAGGCCTATTTATTTTTATTTATCTATATTTATATGAATTTTGAGTTTTGAGCAGGTTCATATAATTTGCATATCATTTGTAATCATTTTTTTTTTTTTTAACTATTAGGTACTGTTTAACTCATATATGTTAAATAATATAATAAATTGCCAGTCCAAAATATTTTTAACCATGTAAGTGAAAATAAACAGAAACAATCTTTCCACCATAAACTGTCATTTCCACCACTACAGTTTTTAAGAAAAAAAAAGAATAACCAATGATGTGGATCTAAATGTATTTTAAATCAAGTATTAATAGTTCATTACTTACAATATATGTGTGAGTGACATAATAAACATAGACCTGAGCAAAAATGAAATGCTGTAGGCAAAAATCCCAACTCGTGGCAACATGTGGCATTTAGCAACTTTAAATAAAAATGTATTAAGTTCATGAAGTATTAAGATTTATTTTGTCACATGATTAGGTAGCCACTGATGTTGTTGACTGATACATAATCTTATATAATCAGTTTTACAATATTATATTGTAATAAAATACATAAATTGAAAAGTGGTGGAAATGACATCTTTGAAAGCGCTCTTCAGAAAAACTGTTAAAAATAGTAATATTCATATAATATAATATGTTAAATATAATAATAATAATAATATTTGGAATTCTAAAACTGCCCACTCTTATATTGTGTTAGAAGACACATGAAGGAAGGAAGACTGTTTTAAGTGTGTTTTAAGAGAGTGAATTTTCCATACGCTCACAGTGCCAAAAGTGCTCCTAGTTGGAGAATTACCCATAAGCACCCTGCGCTCTATAAGTGTACAGCTCATCTAATGTACAGTGCAGTTCAGCATACTCAAGCTCATCAGATTCAGAAAGCAGCTCTGGGGGTTTAGAAGAAAGTATCGCAGTTTTAGACACCACCTTATTTTCTTCAGCTCTTTTAAGTTACTACCAAATTTTCTGAAATATTTAGCCATTTCAAACTTCATCAGCTCCCACAGGCAACAATATGAATCTAACGCTAAAGCTCTCTCCCAATACTGCTCAATCAATAATGAAATATTCTTTTTAAACATCTTTAAACTGGAGAATTGTTCAGTTTCACTCTCAGAAAAAAAGGTAGGGCCTACTAAAGCTGTCACTGGGACAGTACCCTTCAAAAGGGTTCTAATATGTACCATTTAGATACTAATATGTACACTTTTGGTACAAATATGTACCTTTGAGGGACTAATATGTACCATTTAGGTACTAATATGTGGGTCAATGACGTATAAGGATTTTCAACAGGCCAATTTTAAAATACGAAAATTAACAATATATATTGCAATTGTTCAATCATTAAGAATGTTGTGTACATAAAAATTCAAATAAAAATTTTAAATTAAGTGATTTTAGTGTTTATTCATCTAGATGAATTGTCCATAGGCTTAAAAAATGTCATGTGGGGCGACCGTGATTTATCTTAAAATTAATTAATTTCCTTAACATAAATGTATTTTTTTTTAACATGTTCTCAGTAATTAAAGTGTTTAAAAACAGAGTATTTGAATTTCTTTTGAGTTTTTGTATATAATGATCTCATAGTTTTGTTCTGCAATTTCAGTCGCCTTCTAAAATGCAGTTAACAGACTTATTTTTCCTGTAAATCGCATAAAACTGATAGAAATGTTTTAAAAATATAATTTACTAAAGCATACTGTATCAGTGATTTATATTTCAGCCACAGAAATAAGACATTTTATTTAAAATTTAATATAGTGATAGCTTTTATTGGTCGCACCACATGATAAGTGGTCGCTCCAAATGACACGAAAACCTTATATAGTTAAACATCTATTTAAAGAGATCAATGAACAATACATTTTATAAAAAATTTTTTATTGAAACCAGATTTTATACAAATTTCACAGAATTTTCCTGAACATAAACATTTTATAAACTCACTTTTATAAAAAAAAAAAAAAATCACTTCACAAACACAAGTGCACCATTTAATTTAACTTGACTTAGAATTTCTTTCTAACAAATAATAATGTTATAGATATAAATTATTTCATAAAAGTATTGTATACAGGTAACATTTGGGGTCAATAGTTTTTTAAAAGTAATTAATACTTTATTAATCAAGGACACATTCAGTGTCACATTCAGGCACAGGCTATAATGTTACGAAAGATTCTATTTCAAATAAATGCTGTTCTTTTGAACTTTATATTCATCAAATAATCCTGACATGTATGAAAAATGTATCACAGTAATCCAAAATGTATCACAGTTTCCAAAAAAAAATATGAACATTGATAATAATCAGAAATGTTTCTTGAGCAGCAAATCATTAGTGACCCTGGATCACAAAACCAGTCACAAGTCGCACGGGGTATTTGTGGCAATAGCCAACAATACATTGTATGGGTCAAAATTATAGATTTTTCTTTTATTCCAAAAAATCATTAGGATATTAAATAAAGATGTTTTATATCTTGTAAATGTCCTACCATAAATTTCTAAACATTTATTTTTGTGAGTGAATATAGCAATATTGCAAACATAAATGGACAACTTTAAAGGCGATTTTCTCAATGTTTCAATTTGAAAGGATTACAAAACATTTTGGAAATCATGCCAAATAGTGCAGAAAATAAATTTGAATAAATTCAGAGTAATTTCAAAGACGTTTTCAAAACAGAAGTTATGGCCGGACGGTCGCACCACATGATGTTTTGACACTTTAAATAACAAAAAAAATAACAAATAAATAAAGTTTTTTTAAAAGTTAAAGTGAGTACATACATGGGAGAGGTACTATAAATATACAGTATCCTTTTATGCATTTAAACCCATTTTTGCCTGAAAAAATGCAATCGGACAGAAAATTTAGGCGTCATGTCATTGACCCATGTACACTTTTGGAACTAATATGTACACTTTTGGAACTAATATGTACACTTTTGGTACCAATATACTTTGAGGGACTAATATGTACCATTTAGGTACTAATATGTACACTTTCGGTACTAATATGTACACTTTTGGAACTAATATGTACACTTTTGGAACTAATATGTACACTTTTGGTACCAATATACTTTGAGGGACTAATATGTACCATTTAGGTACTAATATGTACACTTTCGGTACTAATATGTACACTTTTGGAACTAATATGCACACTTTTGGTACCAATATGTACCATTTAGGAACTAATATGTACACTTTTGATACCATATCTTTGAGGGACTAATATGCACTCTTTAGGTACAAAGGTGTACCTTTTGAAAAGGTACCGCCACAGTGACATCTTTTGTACCTTTTTTTCTGAGAGTGCAATAAGAAGGAGTTGATCTGAAATCAAGGGATGTTGAGAGACTAATCCTTTAAGAGAGACAGCACTGTGGTCTGCAAGAGGCGTAGCATGAGTGCTGGTTGAGTTACAGCTGTTTGCTAGACTTTGGGAAATAAGCCAGTAATGTGTTCGAGACTGTTTAGACTGGTCCTTACTCCAGGTAGAGTCTCTGCTGTGGATTTGTTTCTCTCCATATATCAACAACACTAAATCGCATCACAAATGCATTCATAATTGGACATAGCCTACAGAATCCGCTCTTGAAGGAAACCTTTCCAAATCACTATTTAATACCATATTAAAATCCCCACCCAAAATAAGACCAGCATTTGGGTATTTATTTATCCAGTAGTAGCCTATATGATCACTAATCCCATCCATTAAGGTGCTATTTTCCATAGAAGAATTATATCCATATATATTAAGAAGAACTGTGTTCTGGCCAAGTAAAATCACTAACAAAAGAAAATGTGGCACTTCTAGTCTCTATTTCAAACAACAGTCCACACGACGATCGATGGACGTGACGTTATCCGACATCATCCCTACCAGGGAAACACATTTTATTTTTTAAACGACATTTAAAATCTAAAATATAATTGATTTCACCCAAATAACACTCAAATACAATCTTGGCTACATATTCAGGCTGACTATATGCATTTATAACCAGTAATTTCTTTTTAAATCATAATTTTCCCTCGTGAGGCACTTCCACCGGAAACCAACATTCGACGATCGATGACCGTGACGTCATACGATGTCGTCGCCACGAGTGAAGTGCATATTAAATTCAAAACAGTATTTAAAATAATTTTAAAAAATACTCTTTTTCTCACACAAATATTGTTAAACACGATCTTGGGTACTTTGTCGACCCTGTTAAGCATTTTTTTTTTTTTTACAATACTTTCATAAAATCAGCAACAAAAAAAAAACCAACAACAACAACATACTAATAATTCAGTGACAATGAAAATGTACTTAAGTATCAATAATGCAGTACTTTAAAAAGTAAAAAAACCCCGTCTTTTAAGCAGTTGTATCTGAAAATGATGCGTTTGTGAGAAAGTGCTTATAAATAGCTTATTGTGTATGAATTGTATTTTCTGATAATGTATTAACTGATGTTTTGAAAGGGACCAATTTCTCACAATGTCTTAAAGTCCCCCTGTGGTGCAAATCCAGCTTTTAATGTTGTTTATATGTCTATGTGGTGTTTTTAATATGCTTTAAGACTAATCATGTGTACATTCATAAGTCGACACCATTGCTGAGTATTTCCTCCTTAAAACTGCAGTGAACCAAAGACAGTCTCAAAAACACGCTTTGAAATCGCTGGTGTTTCTGACGTCACAAACTACCTTGTAACCAATCAGATCAACGTGTGAATCTCTGAGCTGTGTGAGTGGAGGCGGGGCTCATTTGCATATTCATAGAACCACGCATACTAAATGAGGCAAGGGTGTCGAGTTACATTCAAGATATTTTAAGGCATGATGATTTTTTTTTCAAGGAAAAACGTTTAAATATGTAATTTTGGTGATCAAAGATGAGTTTTATGGGATAAAATTATTGACTAGAGGGGGACTTTAAAATTCACACAGTATAAATACATATTTGACAGCTTAGTTAAGATGCATACTTCTTGACAGTTAAAGATTACAATTTTATAATTTATATAAATTATTTTAGGTATTCAATGTATGTATTGTATAATTCTTTAGGTGACATGTCATAAGGTTTTTGTACCTTTTGCATTTCCACTTCAGCAAACGGCTCAAAATACCTCCAACATGATTTTATTTCAACTCAGTAAACTGACAATATAATTACACTAACAGTGAACCAGTATGTACATCCAATACCTCATAAGAGTTATACATTCCAATAAATCCTTGTCTGTATACCAAAATGAATGGTTTATTTATAATTCTCATCATTATTTATGACTGGATGGACACCAAAGCATGGTCTCCATCCTTCACACAGGTTGCAGAGTAGAAAAGTAAAAGTAAAACAAACGTGGCTAAACCCAAAAGTGGCCACAGAATGACGCACCTTTTACAACCAAATACTGCATAACAGTAACTCTACGTTAACATCCAGCGCAGCTCGTCGCCTCTGCCTCGAGAAACCTTCAGGCTCTTCCTCCTCTGTGTCAGTGCTTCTGATGTCTGGAAACTTCATCAAGAATCTCACGTTTGAAACGCAACTAATTTTCAATGCCAATAAACTTTCCCAATAATAGAATAAAACAGAAACATGTTTTCACTAAACAAGCTGGATTGAAGAACATTTGCTGGATTGGGTAATGTTTTTTAATTCGAACGCAGAGGCGTATAAGAGGAGTTAGTCAATGTCCATCTCGGGGAGTTTGGCGTTTGGTGTTTCTTGGACTCGGCTCTTCTCCGGCTGGGTCTCTGAATTCCCCTGTCCGTTAACGGGACCGTTCTGTTCGGCCGCCGACTCCTTTGGAGGCTCCAGTGTGTCCCTTGATAGGACCTTGATAGTCGCCTGAACTGCCTGCCCCGTCCTGGTCGCCTGAACTGCCTGCCCCGTCCTGGTCGCCTGAACTGCCTGCCCCGTCCTGGTCGCCTGAACTGGTCGCCTGAACTGCCTGCCCCGTCCTGGTCGCCTGAACTGGTCGCCTGAACTGCCTGCCTCGCCCTGGTCGCCTGAACTGGTCGCCTGAACTGCCTGCCCCGTCCTGGTCGCCTGAACTGGTCGCCTGAACTGCCTGCCCCGTCCTGGTCGCCTGAACTGCCTGCCCCGTCCTGGTCGCCTGAACTGGTCGCCTGAACTGCCTGCCTCGCCCTGGTCGCCTGAACTGGTCGCCTGAACTGCCTGCCCCGTCCTGGTCGCCTGAACTGCCTGCCCCGCCCTGGTCGCCTGAACTGGTCGCCTGAACTGCCTGCCTCGCCCTGGTCGCCTGAACTGGTCGCCTGAACTGCCTGCCTCGCCCTGGTCGCCTGAACTGCCTGCCTCGCCCTGGTCGCCTGAACTGGTCGCCTGAACTGCCTGCCCCGTCCTGGTCGCCTGAACTGGTCGCCTGAACTGCCTGCCCCGTCCTGGTCGCCTGAACTGCCTGCCTCGCCCTGGTCGCCTGAACTGCCTGCCTCGCCCTGGTCGCCTGAACTGCCTGCTCCGCCCTGGTCGCCTGAACTGGTCGCCTGAACTGCCTGCCCCGTCCTGGTCGCCTGAACTGGTCGCCTGAACTGCCTGCCCCGTCCTGGTCGCCTGAACTGGTCGCCTGAACTGCCTGCCTCGCCCTGGTCGCCTGAACTGGTCGCCTGAACTGCCTGCCCCGTCCTGGTCGCCTGAACTGGTCGCCTGAACTGCCTGCCTCGCCCTGGTCGCCTGAACTGGTCGCCTGAACTGCCTGCTCCGCCCTGGTCGCCTGAACTGCCTGCTCTGCCCTGGACAACATCTTCATCACTTTGAAAGGTTTTTAAACCAGTCATGATGTAAAATGTTATCCAAGGTGATCCGTGACCCACTGTCATGAAGTTTCTCAAGAAGATCCAGGCATTCTGTCAAAGTTTTCAGAAGACAGCTGATTAGTCACGTTTGTCCTTATAGACACTCACAAACAGATTTTGAGAAATGTAGTTCATGTAAGGTCATGTTACCATGAAATACACAGCATTTCTTGCTGTTACTATGATATTCTCACGATGCCCATGAACATTTATTCATTGCTAAACATTCATTGTCAATCCGCTGTGTTTTACACTTTGCTCTTTACAATTTTACTGAGCTCTTCATGTTTTTAAGCAATGTTATTTCCATTTCGTTCTTGTTGTTGGCCTCACCTTTGGACAGACGTGACCTTTGCCAAAACCAACGGCCTATTCTTTTGACCAGCTGATCCAGCAGTATGTGTATGTCCTCAGTCGGGACCCACTCAGCTGACTTTCTGACCTCTGTGTATAATATGGGTTCATCAGCACATGTAAGAATACATTTCCAGTGTTTAGTAAAACATCATCAAACACATCAACAGTGAACGGTGTGCGAGAAGCCGACTCACGTCTTTCTTCAAGGATCAGTGCGTCTCCGAAGTCCGTCAGCTTCACTTTCAGGGTGTTTGGGTAGATGAGAACGTTGTTCATGTTTGTTTTGTGATAAACACCTTGATCCAGGCAGTGCTGCAGCGCAACAACGAGCTGCTGAACGATGTTTCTCACTGTGTGTTCCGTCAGGGAACCACGGTTTCGTTGGCAGAACTCCAACAAGGTCATTCTGTGATGTGGCCATTCCAGAATCAGGACGTCTTGATTTTTCAGGACATACATACAATATAGCTGGTTGATATGAGTGCTAGTGGGAGACTTTTGTAGCATAAACATTGCAGCTGCGTCTCGACTCATAGGTATGGGAATCTCAGGCTAAAGAAAAGAGATTGACAGAAGGTTAGTTGACTCCTAACTAATCTCTAATCTCCTAACTAAAGGCCCGGGATACTTCATTTTCCATCTCGTGAGCTTTTCAAAGTAAACTCTTGGGCTGCCCTGACTAAAGATTATTCATTCATTCAAGCCATTAGTTGATTAATCGCATGTTTATATTAATTTAATTACTTAAATATAAGTAAACCACATACTTTGGGCTTAAAGAGTTAATTAAAAATCAAAACAATTTACTTTGTTGAACAAAAACTGATGTTTCTAGGCTTTCAACTATATCTTATACTGTACATACAGGTGTATCAATTACCAAATTACAATTTAATAAAACGATTCTTGGAGAATTTCATGAAGAATAAAGTTGTCAACTTACCAATTTCACCAGCTTCTCAGGCTGGCTCTTCTTAATACGACGGATGATCACCTAAAAAATGAAGAAAATTGTTGCAAACGTGAGTAATCTGATCCATTTTTGTTTGTGTTCATGGTAATCTACAATCTTTACATTTCTGATGAAAACTGTAAACACTGATGTTTATGTCAGGACTAAAAGACTAAAGATAGAAGGAAACAAGAGGGGAAAAGTTTGAGCAACATACTCGTTTGCCATCCGAGATTCGAACTCCCTTATAATCACTGCGATCGCCTCTGGATTTCAGTTTCCGTCCCACTTCATAAAGAGATTCAAATGATCCTGAAAAACACGGTTAGCATGTTAATATACAGCATGAGACTGAACTCCAGCAGCAAACACACCTGAGATCAGGTGAGGAACCGACAGGAGTAGAGATTAAACTAAAGCCAGAAGCATCAGGCAGAAATGGAGATGAATCAGAGTGATAATATCAGAGTGTAATAAACACTCACTTGACCGTATGAAGTCGAGCGGCACTCGAGCGGTTGTGTCGGCCTGGACTAGGACTCGAGCACGGCGGGTCTGTCGGCCTGGACTTGCGAGCGGGTCTGTCGGCCTGGTCTCGAGCGGGTCTGTCGGCCTGGATTCCAGCTGGTCTGTCGGCCTGGACTCGAGCGGGTCTGTCGGCCTGGATTCCAGCTGGTCTGTCGGCCTGGACTCGAGCGGGTCTGTCGGCCTGGACTCGAGCGGGTCTGTCGGCCTGGTCTCGAGCTGGTCTGTCGGCCTGGATTCCAGCTGGTCTGTCGGCCTGGTCTCGAGCTGGTCTGTCGGCCTGGACTCGAGCGGGTCTGTCGGCCTGGACTCGAGCGGGTCTGTCGGCCTGGACTCGAGCTGGTCTGTCGGCCTGGTCTCGAGCGGGTCTGCCGGCCTGGACTCGAGCTGGTCTGTCGGCCTGGTCTCGAGCTGGTCTGTCGGCCTGGTCTCGAGCGGGTCTGCCGGCCTGGACTCGAGCTGGTCTGTCGGCCTGGTCTCGAGCTGGTCTGTCGGCCTGGACTCGAGCGGGTCTGTCGCCCTGGACTCGAGCTGGTCTGTCGGCCTGGTCTCGAGCTGGTCTGTCGGCCTGGACTCGAGCGGGTCTGCCGGCCTGGACTCGAGTTGGTCTGTCGGCCTGGACTCGAGCGGGTCTGCCGGCCTGGACTCGAGCGGGTCTGCCGGCCTGGACTCGAGCGGGTCTGTCGGCCTGGACTCGAGCTGGTCTGTTGGCCTGGACTCGAGCTGGTCTGTTGGCCTGGTCTCGAGCTGGTCTGCCGGCCTGGACTCGAGCGGGTCTGTCGGCCTGGTCTCGAGCGGGTCTGTCGGCCTGGACTCGAGCGGGTCAGTCGGCCTGGACTCGAGCGGGTCTGTCGGCCTGGTCTCGAGCGGGTCTGTCGGCCTGGACTCGAGCGGGTCAGTCGGCCTGGACTCGAGCGGGTCTGTCGGCCTGGACTCGAGCTGGTCTGTTGGCCTGGTCTCGAGCTGGTCTGCCGGCCTGGACTCGAGCGGGTCTGCCGGCCTGGACTCGAGCGGGTCTGTCGGCCTGGACTCGAGTGGGTCTGTCGGCCTGGACTCGAGCTGGTCTGTCGGCCTGGTCTCGAGCTGGTCTGTTGGCCTGGACTCGAGCGGGTCTGCCGGCCTGGACTCGAGCGGGTCTGTCGGCCTGGACTCGAGCGGGTCTGTCGGCCTGGACTCGAGTGGGTCTGTCGGCCTGGACTCGAGCTGGTCTGTCGGCCTGGACTCCAGCTGGTCTGTCGGCCTGGTCTCGAGCTGGTCTGCCGGCCAGGACTCGAGCGGGTCTGTCGGCCTGGACTCGAGCGGGTCTGTCGGCCTGGTCTCGAGCTGGTCTGTCGGCCTGGACTCGAGCGGGTCTGTCGCCCTGGACTCGAGCTGGTCTGTCGGCCTGGACTCGAGTGGGTCAGTCGGCCTGGACTCGAGCGGGTCTGTCGGCTCGACACTGGGTGTGTGTGGAAGCTTCTGCGACGGCAGAAAAGCACACACTTGGGTTTCGTTGGTTTGGAAGAGACGTTTCCCAGCATTCCACACTCTCGAGACGCCAGCATGGAAACTCATCCATCTTGATTGCTTTTCTGCAAACAACAATATTGATTAGAAACATGTGTTTTATTAGCACAGATTACAACTGAGTGATTGTCCTCATGTACAGCTGCTTTATGTTGCTAGTTCAAAACAAATGGGGGAAAACATTTGTGAAAAAGGATATTTTATTCATATGTTATGCCCCAATTTGTCATCCTAAATCTCAGACCGGATGGTAATCTCTCGAACTCATTAAACTGAGCATGCCTATGGTCCGATAGGTAAATTAGAGCAACATGTAATGAAAAAAAAAGTGTAATAATGATATCGATTCATTTAGACAAATATTAGGTAGGGTTACAGTAGATACATGTTAATAGATAGCCTAAAGGTTAAAAATAACAACTCAAATATAAATATAATGCGTTTATAATAATAACAATGTAATAATATTTTAATGATATAAGTAAAAATCGTATATGTTAATACGGTGCAATTTATATTTAATTCAATTCACATTCATTTGTATAGTGCTTAAGTGCATGAGTCCATATTACAATTTAGAGTAATCTGTTATCAGAGAAAACTGTCTAAGTTATGCATTTCAGAAATGTACTGTACATATAGTCACAGTTAGCTAAAAATGTATTAATTTAAACAATGTAATCATTTAATGCAGAAACAATGAGCTCATTGAAGAAATGAATACTTGTTTGTTAACAAATGATTATGACATTTAGAAAATATAGCATTGGTGCCAAATTTAGCGAAATACTCCTCTTGTGCTATGGTCATTAATGGCTTTCCTGGGGTAAACGTAACGCTATGTGTCATATGTTCTCCAGCTGTTTTATTGACCATTTCCACGGGAGAAAAACACTGAATGATCGACATTCTGTATGAGGCATAAACATTTCGGTAAGTTGTAGCCTACTGTATCTTTCAACATACCAATCGTTCATTCGTGTTTATTTACTATTAACTAGTAGTAGTCAGAGTAAGAGATGATCGGTTCACGTGCGCCAGCGATCTGTCACCACACATTTACAAGCGCCAAAACGGTATTTATTGTTTGAATTTCGCAATAAAATTGACAGAATTTGAGAGGTTCATATTTGTTTCATATCAAAAGTAACCAGCTCTGTCTGTGTCTGTGTCAGTGTCCTCTTCTTCGCGATTTTTCTCTGCGTGAGAAAATGGATGTGTGGCGTGAGAGCGTGTCAGTTGGCAGCCCTGGAGTGTGTGTGTGTGTGTGTGTGTGAATGCACCTGAGTTGTTCTCCCACGCGATTCTAGTTGGAGCAGGAGCTTCACACTCCTCTGCTGTGTTTCTCTCCTCAACAGCGCCACTCAGCGGCTCCTCCAACACTGCACTGCAGATCTCCTCATCCATCGGGAAGTGTTCAGACATCGTGCAGATCCTGGACTTTATCACTGTTTGACTAATAATTCTTGAGTTTGAGTTCCTACAATGTTTGACTAATAACTCTGAGTCTGAGTTTCTACACTGTCACTGTTTGACTAATAACTCTGAGTCTGGTAACCTGAGCAACTCGGCCTGTGACGTCATATGGAACGCGCCTGACATCACAGCGGCTGCTCTGGGCGCGGCCGATCGATCGCCAATACATTTTGAACATTATATCTTTGTAATCATGTAACCATGTACAGTATTTCCAAGTCATTAGTACAGAAAACTGAACACATCAATTCATAAATTAAACAATATAATCAGTGAATGAAGAGGGTATAACCAATGATTCAGTTTCTTTTTGAAAAAGTAAGTCTCATCATGATTCATTGGTATAGTTTAATAATGATTTAATCCCTGATACTCTCCATAATTTGGCCCAAAACATAAAGACATGATAAAAAGATATGAAAAGATTGAACAGTTATTGCAGATCTGAGTGTCCTGTATAAATGAGGTCGATGTGCTTTAATTCTGGCTGAACAATCTGACAATGTACAAAGATCTACAGTCAGCCAACAAATAAACAACAACGTTCATGAAGAGCATTTCCAGCATCTCTCCTGTATTATTTGTGTTCATGTTGAGTTTCTCAGTGGATGAAGAAGAGGATGATGATGATGAAGATGATGATGATGATGATGATAACTGTATGTGCGTCTGCCATTTTCCTTATTTTCTCAAACATTCATTTACTGTTAGACATTATAATAGATAATCTTATTTTGGCACAGTTTATATAGGACTACATTTGATATACTTATTTCTATAATGCTGAATTTTTGTTAATGTACAATACATTTGGTATCCCAATGATAGATGTAACTTTGTAATAAAAGTCTATTGTCATGTATTTTGATTATACGATCTTCTGAGAGACAAATAAAATGGGCTAGTAAAATTCAGAAAAAGTGGGTCTTATCATTATTTATTTGTTGGTTTAAGATTAGTTAATGCTCTGCAGCAGGAGGTCTGCATGCCTCAAGTTCACTCATAGATGCTGCATTTAGCATTAATTAACGATTCAGAAACCATTTTAGAGCTTATTGGATTTTAAACTAAAATTAGTTAGCCTACTTCTAATTAGTTAGCTATACTTATTCTGAACAAGTAATTAATCGTTCAATTTAAAATTGTTTAGCATAAATGTACTATTTAAGAGAGCTACACTAAAGTTTTTATAAAGCCTAGCACTCTATTAAATGTAGCCTAGTCATACTACACACATCAGTCAGGCAAAACAATTGACAGCCCAGATAAATAAAGTAAGAAGTGCAAACGGATGCATCTTGTTTTCACCTGCAGGAAAAACAAAGACTTAAAGGCAGGGTAGGTAGGAATTTTATAAAATACTTTTTTCCAAATTTGTTTAAACTTTCTATATATATCAATACATAATTAAAATGTAAGTACTCTGAAAAAAAAAGAGTATAAAAATCGCGTGACTCTAGACCGTTTAATCTGTGTTAAACACAGCTCATTATTTCCATTCGGGACGAAACAAAGGATTGGCTTAGGCAACTGTCACTCTCTCTCGCAACCATAGCAACCACCCTTTTGCCACGGGATCTGCCCACTTGCGCGCGCACGTTTGATTTGAGGAATTCAAAAGGCACGGAACCTAGGAGCAAAACAATGGCAGAGAAAGAGCAATCAAAATTCACATTACCAGCAAACAAGGCTAAAAAAGGAAGACAAAAGGACATTTTACAAACCTACGTTTTGCATGTGCTTCTGCACGCACTTTTCCAGTCACAACACCGCAATCAGAGGAGGACGCGCTGAAAACTGTAATGCTGTTCTCTTCCTTCATAACTGGTACTGAGAAGGTTTGAGTTGCAGAGGAATTTGTGACTGTTTCACATGTTCAACCACATCAAAGTTTCGTAATTAGTAAGTCCGTGCTTTTTCTCTTTTTTTTCTTATGTGCTGAAGGGCTGCTGTGCCTTGGTGAAACGGTGTTTGTAGCCTACGTGAAGAGCTCTTTTCCAAAACGCCATAAACCTAAAAAGCTGCCTCAAAGAACCAGCAAAAGTAATGATTATGAATATGTAAAATATTGCAATAAGACATTTTAATTGTTTATTAATTTCTGTGTCGGCTGCAAAGATGAAATTGACGATAGGCTATTGACTCGCGATCTTCGCAGTAGTGAACGCACCGGAGAAATGCACATTTATTACATAGTTTTATTTTATTTTTGGATGGTTTTGTTTAGAACCAGATTTCTGTAAATATATTTCACATTTTTTAGGCCTGTGAGGCGAGGTGATGATATAATCTCCAGTTCAAGCACCTTATGTTGTGATTGATATATTTACTTTTATGTAATAAATCCAGGAAATTGGTTAATGAAAAAAATATTAAAATTAAGATACAATTAAAACAAAACGAAATTCGTTTTAAAGAAAGGCTTTGTGCTTTCTGTTTTGAGGTCTCTGTGAAAGTTTGAAAGTCTTTTAGTGCGCTTTCAGAGCGCTCGCGTCCATAATGGAGAACTGTCACGTAATATTGTTTTTCCTCATAAATGCAAGACTTTTTAAAAAAGACAAACCATACATTTTTGAAAAAATAAAAAATATGGATTTATAGCGTTTTGGGGGAAAAAATGGATGGATTTATAGCGTTTTGAAAATATATATATATTTTTTTACTTTGAATTGATCATCAACAATATTGTTGTTTGATTTAATAATCACTGTTGCAAGAGATACCTAGTTCCGTTTTTCTTTTCTTTTTTAGTGAGTGGAAAAAGTAGGGGCTACCTCAGATTCTGTTTAGTTAGCTCGGATCCTTTATTGTTTTTTATTTTTCTAAAGCCTACAATAATAGGTCAAATGCAGCAAGTCAAAAGACCAACTGGACCTTCTTTGCCAGTTTGCACACATTTCTTTGAAGGATGGCAAAAATATCGCCTGAATATCGATATCGAGATATTGGGAAAAAATATCGAGATATTCATTTTTGTCAATATCTCCCACCCCTACATGCAGAACACCATATATGTTATTAATCTTACACGAAATTCATCTTCATCACAATGTAACTGATGGTAATGGAAAAACGTGTATCAATGCAACCTGTTTTTAGCTTTGCCTTATAGATATAACTACCTCGTTAGCGAATCAAAAAATATATATTTTAAACTTTACCAATATCAATATGCTAGCTTGATAGTGAGTACTAAAATACATCTTATTTGTTTATATTCATAATGATAAAGTTAGATTTTTTTATTACATGTGATTCGGACATGATGTCACTACATGCACTGTGCTCCTTCCTCTCCGCTCGTCTCAGGTAAATAATGCGTCTTCCAGCTCAGCGGTCGGAGTCGCACGTTCATGTGTTTTGGGGGCGTGGCTTTGGAAGGAGCCCAGAAGGGAGGGGGTGGAGTGAATGGAAATAATGAGCTGTTTTTAAAACAGTCGTGAGAGGTCTACAGACACTCGATTTTTATACTTTCTTTTTCAGAGTACTTACATTTTAATTATGTATTGATATATAAATAAAGTTTAAACAAATTTGGAAAAGAAGTTTTTTAGACAATTCCTACCTTTAAAGGTCCCATTGCATGGATTATTTAATTATTTTAGAATGTTTCCTGGGGTGCTCTTATAATGTTAGTATGTTTTTTAGATCAAAAGTTGTTATAATTTAGAAATAAAAGGCATATTTCCTAGCCTGATTTTAGCCTCTGATTTGAATGCTCTGTTTGAAGGGGCGTGTCTGCTGTGAGACTTCAGTGTAAACGCCCACTGCTGTGATTGGCTGTGAGACTTCAGTGTAAACGCCCACTGCTGTGATTGGCTGTGAGACTTCAGTGTAAACGCCCACTGCTGTGATTGGCTGACATGCTTGCATATGAAATATCTAGCATTACATGTGGAACTCTCTCGAAAACTTTGAGTATTACAGCTAGTATACGTTTTTACTATTACAGCTATTGAGATTAACGAATCGTGAGAAGTTTTTTAAGTATTTAGATCTATTCCCATCACATAAAAGGTTGCAGTGATGAGCATTGAGCAGATGACAGTCTGTTGATCGAGTGAATGAAGATCTTATCGTTTCTGCACTCTCACTAATGATTTCACCAATGCAAACATGAGGTAAGTACAGTAAGAGCTTCGTTGTGGAGTGTAACAGCGTCATTGATTTCATAACGAGTTTTGGCAAGTGTCCAGATAAACTCGCGCTGTGTGATTGACAGCTTGGGCGATTGGAAAGGGATTGTTCTTTGATCGCTTTCTGTATATTAATCACAGTTTAAGTAAAATTATTTTCATCCTACTAAGAAAAACGACGTGAAGTTGAGCGTTTAGTCACTGGCTTGATTTACTGATGCATAAACAGTATTGAACGACTTTGAGAGAAAGATTATCTGTCTGAACTTGAACAATTACACATCAGAAATTCACATAACCCACTGGTTCTTCAGAGGCTCGGATGAAGGAACTAAAAAAATAATTTTGTGTTCATTTGTACATCCAAACACTGAGCAACTGGCATGCTTCGCTCGTTTGCAAGCCATGATGTCTCTCGAGGAAAAACCAATATCACGATCGCGCAGCTCATTTTCTCATGGGCGAAAAAAGAGAAAGGGGAGGTGACCTTTCCCCTTATAATGTCATAAGGGGAAGATTCGCCCGTCTGAGCTTTCATTTTCTCAAAAATACCCAGGGCTTGGTTTACACCCATCAAAACGTCTAGCCACTGGGGAACCATAGGCAGGCTAGGGGAACTCATATTAAGGTAAAAGAAAACTCATGTAAAGTGACATTTTCATGCAATGGGACCTTTAAAACAAAAACGACATGAGATTACTACTATAATCAGTAGATGGCAGCAGAGGAGCATTTATTTTACAATTTAATACTATTACAATTTTAAAAAAATTGCACAAATTGTTCCGTGGGTCAGTAGTTTCGAGCTTCGTTGTGCAGTGTTACAGCGTCATTGATTTCATAACGAGTTTTGGCAAGTGTCCAGATAAACTCGCGCTGTGTGATTGACAGCTTGGCCGATTTTTACACTGCACAACGAAGCTGGAAACTACTGACCCACAGAACAATTTGGATTCACTCTTTCCTTTATGACAAACAAAACTATTTTATTTAAAGTGTGAATAGATTATAAAGAAAGCGAACAAAGTATATGCTCTTTTTATTTAGCGACTGATAGAAAAACTCCCATGAAAACTCGTTTGATAATAAATAAATTGACTAGGAATACACTCAAATCATTCTATAAGGCTGTGTAAAAGAATAGGCTGTTGTCTGTGGTTTGTTCATTTACTTGGAGCTCAGGCTCTGCATTGGTTATAGCCTGGAACTGATATTAACTGTAAAGTTATATATTCCTCCATGATCAAAAAGGACGTTGATTCAGGGATGTTGTACTTGATGAAATCATGTTCACCCATGGTCACTTTGGTACATTTCTTGAATCATCCTTGAGATTTGCAAACCAGTAAATGCATTTCTCAAAATAATCCATACTTGCAGCCCCACACAGTGGATTAAAAAGCTTGTAACTTGCTCAATATTCTTCGATCATCTCTCAAAAGTCAGTATTCATGTCAATGAACATATAGTGCCATCAGAATGAAAAGTCCTTGTGTCATTGTTCACAAACAAGATAGTAAAAATGCTTAGTCATGTTGTCAATATAAAAGTGTACTCGTTCAGTATTTTCAGATTTAAACTATATGGCTACGATTTATATAGTATTGTCTTTTTCTTTATATCACAATGAATGACATACATATACATTTACATATATGGGTGATTCTCCAACTACAGGCACTTTTGTGTCCTTGGCCTTTTTTTTGTACATAAATTAAAGGTCCCGTTCTATGCCCCTTTTCACAAGATGTAAAATAAGTCTCTGATGTCCCCAGAGTGTGTATGTGAAGTTTGAGCTCAAAATACCCAACAGATCATTTTTTACAGCATGTTTAAATTGACATTTTTTGGGGCTCAGAAAAACGAGCCGTTTCAGTGTGTCCCCTTTAAATGCAAATGAGGTGCTGCTGGACGACACAGGGGGCGGAGCTTCATGAGCTCGTGCTCAGTCTGTCAGGAAAAATTCATCTCACGGAATGATGATAATATCAGAAACTCTCAGTAACGGCGTTCATTTCGAGTCGGACAATAATGCCTACAGAGTCAGATTGCTGTATAGAGATGAAACAGGTATGGTTTAGTAGTTTAATTACGGTTATTATAACGTATTTGTCATCTGCTTGTAGGCTATGTATCCATTATTTATTAATAGCCTACAAGTCTGCTGTGTGAATGATGATCAAACATGTACTGATGAGTTTAATAAAGTTTATTGTACATCACACAAAAGATGAAGCGTCAGTTTTACTTCAGAAAATCACCGTAAGAGCTGAGTAAACACAGTAGCCTAAGTTATAAGAAGTGCGCAAGTAGCCAGTAGAGTTGAGGGAGCATTCCTGTGGGCGGAGGTTAGTCAAGAAACGGTTCTGGTGATGTCACTAATGCAGGATGTAGAGGGGTGTAGTCCAATCGAGCCGTTTTTTGTAGTCAACTTCTGTTAAATAAAATATCTCGCTTGGCATTGAACTTTGAGCTTTATAATTTTACAGATATTATTTATGCTCTAACAGCAACATTACACACTAACTAAAGTTTGAAACATGGAATCGCATGCAACGGGACCTTTAACAAACAAATGCACAAATACATTGTCATTATGAAGTTCATGCTCCAACATCCTCGTAACCACCAAATCTTGCCCCTGTTTTCTTTTAAAAATGCTTTTGCAAGGCTGTTTATTAGCAGATTTTGCAGTTTAATGCTTGTGCCCAACCCAGACTGACCCTCTTTGAATGTTAAAAAATTATATTAAAGGATCGATTTAAAAATATTTTTTAACATGTTTGTCTTAAGGACAAATAAAATAAAATCATACATCGAAATTCCAGCTTTTAATGTTGTTTATATGTCTATGTGGTGTTTTTAATATGCTTTAAGACAAAGCATGTGTAAACTCATAAGTCGACACCATTGCTGAGTATTTCCTCCTTAAAACTGCAGTGAACCAAAGACAGTCTCAAACACACGCTTTGAAATCGCTGGTGTTTCTGACGTCACACCTTGTAACCAATCAGATCAACGTGTGATCGTCAGCGAGTGGATCTCTGAGCTGAGCGAGTGAGTGGAGGCGGGGCTCATTTGCATATTCATAGAACCACATATACTAAATGAGGCAAGGGTGTCGAGTTACATTCAAGATATTTAAAGGCATGATGATTTTTTTTTTCAAGGAAAAACGTTAAATATGTAATTTTGGTGATCAAAGATGAGTTTTATGGGATAAAATTATTGACTAGAGGGGGACTTTAAAATTCACAGTATAAATACATATTTGACAGCTTAGTTAAGATGCATACTTCTTGACAGTTAAAGATTACAATTTTATAATTTATATAAATTATTTTAGGTATTCAATGTATGTATTGTGTAATTCTTTAGGTGACATGTCATAAGGTTTTTGTACCTTTTGCATTTCCACTTCAGCAAACGGCTCAAAATACCTCCAACATGATTTTATTTCAACTCAGTAAACTGACAATATAATTACACTAACAGTGAACCAGTATGTACATCCAATACCTCATAAGAGTTATACATTCCAATAAATCCTTGTCTGTATACCAAAATGAATGGTTTATTTATAATTCTCATCATTATTTATGACTGGATGGACACCAAAGCATGGTCTCCATCCTTCACACAGGTTGCAGAGTAGAAAAGTAAAAGTAAAACAAACGTGGCTAAACCCAAAAGTGGCCACAGAATGACGCACCTTTTACGACCAAATACTGCATAACAGTAACTCTACGTTAACATCCAGCGCAGCTCGTCGCCTCTGCCTCGAGAAACCCTCAGGCTCTTCCTCCTCTGTGTCAGTGCTTCTGATGTCTGGAAACTTCATCAAGAATCTCACGTTTGAAACGCAACTAATTTTCAATGCCAATAAACTTTCCCAATAATAGAATAGAAACAGAAACATGTTTTCACTAAACAAGCTCATCTCACTTTATAATCCCGAAAGCCTTTTTTTTTTTCAGGAAATGGGGGGGGGGGGGGGGGGGGGGGAAGCAACAAAGACAAGTTCTCTTCCTATACATGTTACATGTTTTGTTCCCAGTTACAAAAAATATTATTATTTTTAAACAGTGAAGCACAAAGAAAGAAACATGCCACCAAGAGCAAGAGAACATTTGCTGGATTGGGTAATGTTTTTTAATTCGAACGCAGAGGCGTATAAGAGGAGTTAGTCAATGTCCATCTCGGGGAGTTTGGCGTCTGGTGTTTCTGGGACTCGGCTCTTCTCCGGCTGGGTCTCTGAGTCCCCCTGTCCGTTAACGGGACCGTTCTGTTCGGCCGCCGTCTCCTTCGGAGGCTCCACTTTGGGCTTAGGTTTGCTGACGATATGATTACAAGAAGAATACAGCTCCTGTATAACGGAAAAGTTGCAGATAGAAGGTTCAGACTAGGGGTGTGCACGAATATTTGAATTTTTGATCTATAATTATTATTCAAAACATAAAATAGTATTCGAATTTTACTACGTTGCTTTGCTGGCCGTAAATGCAGTGAATCCATGATGAATCCCAAACAAGCACTAACACACCGTTATAATAAAATGCACTGGGTGGCGCTGTGGAGCGTGTTAAAGGGGTGGTGGATTATGATTTCACTTTTCTAACTTTAGTTAGTGTGTAATGTTGCTGTTTGAGCACAAACAACATCTGCAAAATTACGACGCTCAAAGTTCAAAGCAAAGGAAGATATTTGCTTTTAAAGAGATTTATTTTTAAGGACTACAACAAACGGCTGGTAGAGACTACACAACATTCCTCCCGGGTTAGTGACATCACCAACCCTAAAATTTACATAAACCCCGCCCCCTGAACAAGATTTATAGATTATCATGATAGAATATGCTAATCAGTGACTAGAAGATAACTACACAAAAGCTACATAAACTCATCAACTAACCATTCAGAAATGTTGTGTACATGTTGTCACTTCTTCTTGAGTCTCTCCTTCTTTCTGACTCCGGTTTGAACATAAAAAGGCTAAAAGTTCTTTAAAAAGTTTCAGGACACCAGCTGTTGAAGCTCCGCCCACTGCGCCGGGAGCAGAGGCTCATTTGCATTTAAAGGGACAGACACAAAAACGGTGCGTTTTTGCTCACCCTCAAAAAGTGACAACTTTAACATGCTATATAAAAATATACACAATAATTGACGCAGTCTGCTTTATTAGCGGGGGTTTTTTCCGTTCCCGCTGCTTGAGCTAAAAATGTTTTTGTTCTTTATATTTTTTGTTTACACATATTCTTTAATGTTTTCAACTAATCGTGAGCTTGTTCAGAAACGCACTTAAAAAAAAAAAAACGTCTTTCTCGTTAAACGTCATTTAAAGCTGCAGTCTGTAGTTTTTCCTCTCTGTCGCCATCTCTGTTCGAAATCTGCAATTGCAGTTATTCACGGAATTATCAACTTTACGTGGGTTGTGCCTCGGCACGGCACAGCGCGGATGAACCCAATGTTTTGAGGAGAACGTGCGGCTGTCAGTCGCCGCCGGTGTGGATCCTGGCGTTCGCAATCACAGATTCTACTTTTTGGAAGTTTGACATCCACTTTTGTTCTGACCAACTAAGGGGAAAAAAGCATTGCAGTAAATCGCGCTGATTAAATCTAACGATCGCTTATCATATCACATCAAACCGTGCAAATTATACTTAGTTCTCAAATTGTTAATGTTAAGAACAACAGCATTGCGTGACATTTAATGCCCTTCCGATATGTATCCTTGTTTCCCCATGGGCCGGTTGCAGTCTCTTTTGTTCTGTAGCCGCTCCGAAGTCCGAAGTCTTTTGCGTTTTACAGCGGGTGAATCTCCTGGTGATTGTGGTTTGAACCTTTCTGGATCCGCCATCAAACTGATAAGTTTAATTATATCAAGTGCTGTGAGAAACAGCTATAAATCTCCAGCATCCTCACACTCATAGCCTACTAGCCGAGACTCTTCTTTATGTGGACAGATGTGACGTAATGACGCAAACACGCGCTCGAATTGCCCGCGGAAATCCACCAGTACCACTGGAGTTAAAAACATTATTACAAGCCTACCGGTTTGAATGGAGCTACGGCAAGCAGAGAGTGTTGAACACTGGCTGGTGATGTACTTGCTCAAATTTATTTTGGATCATTTTTAACCCCAAAAAAGTTACGGACTGCAGCTTTAAATAAATGAATATTCGAATATGAAATTTTTCGAAGCCCAAATATTTGAATACAATACTTTTGGAAAATGCTTATCCCTAATTCAGACATGTATGGATAATCCATAATCAAGCGTTTTGTGAAGTTTGTACCTTGGTTTTGGCCTGAATCTCTTGGGCTTTAACCGCTGGGTCCTGGCTGAGACTCTGTTTGCTCTGCAGGTTCATTTTGTTGTTCATCCAGGTCATGGCTTCATTCACCTGCTTCTCCACCTTCATGATCTCCAGCTCCTCCAGATGATCATACAGCTCATCCTGAGTTTACAGAAACGAGATCAATGCAAATCTTACAACTGGGGTTTAAAAGACAATGATTACTCAGCAATATTATCAGTTTAAGGTGTTTTCTGTAATTGTATGTTTAAATATGCAAATTAGGCATGATCTAATTAAATATGCACTAATTTGCATACATTTCTAGAACAAAAATCTGAACATTGGTTCAAAATCTAAAGTCAGGTTCAAAATTCTTGTTTCATTTTTTTTAAAATATTAGAGTCAAAGGTTTTTACAGAGGAGATTTTGGATATCTCCATTTATCACTAAAAATACCGTCAACAGCCAAAAATAAATACATTTTCGCCATTTTTTTTAGGAATAAAACGTTGAATAAAATCAGGATAATTATATATGAACAAACCCCTCTGTAAAAACCTTCAGAATATATATGTATAAGAATAAAACTTAAGTTTGGTGTATGTAAGTGTTACTCGAGTGGAGATTTCTGGCTCAATGTAGGAGGAAAAACTCATTTTGAGAAAACGGCCTTTTTACAGAGATTTACTGTAATTGAAATCTACAGACGCAAATAGACAAAGTGCTCTAAAAGATACAGTTAAAAGTGTATTTTGGATGTTTTCTGTCCACTAGTCTGAAAAAAAAAACACTTTATGAAAAGCCAAAAAGCCCAAAATCTCAAAATTGACAGATGGATGAAAAAACACTGTTTTTGCCTGTAGTGTCTCGCCTTAACTGCACTAACACTAACGGATGAGCTGAACTGAATCTATGTAGAACTAAAATGAGATTAAAGGATTAGTTTACTTCAGAAATGTCACTAATCAAATGTAAAATAAAACTGCACTTAATAGATAAAATATACATTACAAACATAGTTACAAAAGTTATTCAGTCGAGAACGAGTGAATTTTCTCTTTGTCTTTTGTTGTTTGATTAGTGTTATTATAGAGATGGCAGCAGGAATATTAGTGTTATTATAGAGACGACAGCAGGAATATTAGGCTGCTGTCCCTTTAAGAGCTGCACGGATCCAATACACTGATACACACACTCCTGCAGCACAGAAAACAGCGATCGAACAGAGTCATCGGTTTAAAGTCATATCGAAATCGATAAAGGACTCGATAAGTTTATAATTTTATAACTAGTATCCGAATCCTGACCTCAAGTTTTCGAGTTTCGATTCCCATCCTAATAACAACACCAGGCCGTTTACACCCTCTTGCTGGCCTTTGTTTTAATGCATAATGTACATAAGTTCATTGTTTATAGCAGCGGCCCCCCAACCTTTTTTGCGCCACGGACCGGTTTAATAACAGACAATATTTTCACGGACCGGCCTTTAAGGTGTGGCGGATAAATACAACAAAATAAAATGATACGACCGGCATACAAACTGGGGTATTTTTTAAATATAATAATGAACGTGAATCCAATGTGTAGGCCTACTCGCAACTTTATTAGCAGCGTCCTCGTAACATCGCGCCTAAAGACAACTGAGAAAGCCTGAGCACAAACAAAATGCCCCCCAAAATAAAAAAAATCTCCATGTTTTCAGTGCTGATGCATTCATGTAACATGTAAGGGTGGCGCTGCCAATAAAGCACCTAAAAGCTGTTACAACGAACCGGCAAAATTAATGATTATGAATATGTAAATTATAGCAGGAGACATTTTAATTGTTTACTAATAAACCAGTTTTTTATGTCAGTGTCGGCTGCAAAGATGAAGTTGACGATGCTGACTCGTGATCTTCGCAGTAGTGAACACGCCAGAGAGAAATGCACATTTCAACGGGATGACATAAGCAGAGAGCAATCTGTTTTCTTTCATTTTGAATTGTTCTGTTTAAAAGTAGACATTTCAAGCTTTCTATACATGTCTCAGGTCTGTGAGGCAAGTAGGCTACCTTATCACTGAGTTTCGGTTCATTTATGAGACGAGCTCCAGTTCACGCGCCAGCGCCTCCGTGTCGTGATTATCTATTTTCTAATATATTTACTTATTATTTATTAAATCCAGACAATTGGTTGATGAAACATTGATTAAAATTAAGATACAATTAATACAAAACTAAATTAAATTTAAAGACAGGCTTTGTGCTTTCTGTTTGAGATCTCTGTGAAAGTTTTAAAGCAATCTTTTAGTGCCGCTTTCAGAGCGCTCACGTCCGTAATGGAGAACTGTCCCGTCTGTAACATTGTTTTTTTTGTTTTTTTGTGTGTGTGTGTGTGAAATAAATTTCTAAATAAATGCGACTTTTAGTCCAGTGCGACTTATAGTGCGGAAAATACGGTAAGTTATTTATTCTTTCTGTGCGGCCCGGTACCAAATATAGTATATTGCATTATGTATTTAATAGTGTTGTTCAGTAAAACCATATGATTACTAGCTTTTGATTATAATTTTTTTTAATTAGTTATTATTGCCTCATTGTTAGTATACATGTACTTTAAGTCGTTTTAAAGGGTAATCACTTCGGTCTATTTTTATTACCACATTGTTTTGCATTTCATGATTTATTTTTATTTTTCCAGTCATATTTAGTCATTAAAGATCAAATATCTTTGTCTCGTGATCCAAGTGTATCGTCACACCCCTATTGACTTGACAATTGATTACCTTTGCCTTATAAGCCTCGACAACTTTCATGTACTGCTGGATTTGCCTTCCGAGCTCTTCCAACGCTTTAGGCCGCTCCTCGTTCTCAAAGAATCGGTTTTGAATAGGCTCTCCCAGTTTCTAGGAGGAAAGAGATTTTGTTCGTTCATTCATTCTTTCCAACAGGTTCAAATTTGAACAAATCAACATGTGCGTTTACCTTCAACTCAGCCAGTTTATCAATGTATACTTGCTTCTGTTGGTCCTCTCCTTCTTCATACAGCCAGTTTTCAGTGTCCTCCAGTTTTAAGGAGAAAGAATCTCGTTCCTGATTTGAAAAACATTGCTTAATTAATAAAAAAAACATCAGTTATGAGTTGCATAGGTATCGTTATGAATAAACAAACACATGCAGACACTCACAGCCTCACTGACAAAGTTCTCCAGCACTCCATGCAGTTTGTCTCTCATTTCATAAACGTACTCCTCCACGTAGTTCTTTGCATCGTTCCTTTCCTTCTCCAGCTTGTCCTGCATTATCATCTTCCCCTGTAGGCAAGAACACAGAGTTAGACTCTAGGATTTCTCCCACAGAAGATTAATCGGCGGAGCTGATCACTGTGGTGCAGTTTCAGTGCTTTCATATTTCTTGAGCTTTGTGCGATACCTCGTTCTCCATGAACAGATTGAGCATGTCGCTGGCCAGCTGCCACTGCAGACTGTTCTCGATGGGCAGATCCACAATCTTTGTTTTCACTTTGGCTTTCTTGGCCTGCGGAGGCTGATCGTTCTTCTTCTCCTGTTTGTTGTCCTCTGGTGCAGTCTAAAACGTGATTACGGTCACAGTGAATTTCCAATGGGAACATTAAAGTCAAGTCAAGTCATCTTCATTTATATAGCGCTTTTAACAATGTAGATTGTTCCAAAGCAGCTTTACAGTGATAATAGGAAATCAGAATTAAAATGCCCTGATAATTTACTTGACCGCACGTCATCGAAGATGTTCATGTCTTTCTTTCTTCAGTGGGAAAGAAATGAAGGTTTTTGAGGAAAACACTCCAGGATGTTCCTCCATATAGTGTCTTCAATGGGGTCCAACGGGTCGAAGGTCCAGATGTGAGTTTCAGTGCAGCTTCAAAGTCTCGACACGATCCAGCCGAAGAATACATTTATATACCTTGTAACCACAAATGCTCGTCTTACACTAGCTCTGCGATGCGCCACACATTACGTAATCACACTGGAAAGGTCAGGCGGCAACCGGACAACAAAAACCGAACTCCATCTCATTTTTTCCTCCAACTTCAAAATCGTCCAACATAGTTTTTTTCCTTTTATTTTTGTGTAAAGGGCGTTTAACATAGTCTTTGCACATTGGCTTTGTAAACACTAGGTCGGTATTTCCGCCTGACCTTTCAACCTGATTACATAATGTGTGTCGCATCACAGCTAGTGCAAAACAAGCATTTGAGATTAAAAAGATTAAAATGTTTATTTTGCTATAAAATGTCCGCTGGTTTGTCTAGATCAGACTCTTATTCCTCGGCTGGATCGTGTCGAGACTTTGAAGCTGCACTGAAACTCACATTTGGACCTTCGACCCGTTGGACCCCACTGAAGTCACTATATGGAGAAACATCCTGGAGTGTTTTCCTCAAAAACCTTCATTTCTTTTCCAATGAAGAAAGAAAGACATGAACATCTTGGATGACGTGGGGGGAGAGTAAATGATCAGGAAATGTTACTTCTGAAGTGAGCTACTCCTGTAAGTGTTGTAGAGCAGTGGGAAAAGCTCCCATATCTTTTGTCATTGACGTGAAAGTGGACCATTTTACATTACTTGGAAAGTTATTATTCATTTTGCATTTTCATACAATTGACGATCTGTGATTAATCTGCCATATTTTCCAATATACTATCAATCGAGCTCGACTGAATATGGACCTGGAAGCTGACAATGCGGTCATTTTGAAATCCATGCTTTTAAATACTTTTGCATTTGTTGTAATTTTGTATATTTGGTAGGGGTGTAACGATGCACGTAAGGATGTCACGGTTCGGTGCATTGAGTCACAAAACAAACACAATTATATTTACTTAACCTGTTAGTAATGTCTTGATTATTTAATGTATGTTTTAAATACATTTGTCATGAAAACAAGTTGTGACAGCCACTGTGTAAATTATTATATTTCAAAAATAAATTGGAGTAGAAAATTAACTTTATAATTAGATTTAGAAGTTCATGCTAAACCTGCATCATGTGCAATTTACAGTACGTGCTTTTTTTGAGCGTTGGTTATTATATCTAAAAATAAATAGCAACTGAATTTCATAATTTGGGCTCTGTTGTTAAATGTAACCTTTAATATTATAGTAATGTGTAATTAAGGGCTCCCTATATAGTTTACAGCATTAGCTAAGATCGTTTTTTAAGATTTAATTGAAACATATCTACACATTTATTTGAAAAACACAGTTTAATTTAAGAAAAAATGAGCAATTTTGTGTTTAGTTTTCTCCCCCCTGCTGTACCGAACCGTGACTTCAATACCGAGGTGTAATATATATATACTAATATATGGTGTTGGTGTGCAAGTGTGTTCACACACCTCCATGTCTTCAGTGTCTGATTTCTTGTCAGCATGTTCTTTCTGTTCATCACCTTGACCCTTCTGTGCATCACCTTGACCCTTCTGTGCATCACCTTGACCCTTCTGTGCTTCTTGATCCACGTGCATCTTGTTCTTTAAGGAGCAATAAATCACATACATGCTGAAGAGCTCAGGGAGGCAAAAGTTATCGTTACGCACGTGTACAGAACAAAGAGAAGCTTCTAGTATCTACTAACCCAATCTTACAGTGATCGACATTTTGAGAACCTTAGAAACGTTAGTTTTCGCATTTCCCGATAGCTGTGGTTATCACCAGGGTTTGAAATTAACTTTTTCACTCGCCGGCCGATTTGGCCACTAAATTTTTAAGTTACCGGCCATTCAGAACTCCTACTAGCCAAAGAAAAAAGAAATGAACCAGATATATATATATATATTATATATAAGAACTGAGAATGTAAAAAATGTGTAACTTGAAATGCAATGCAAGTCGCTTTGGATAAAAGCTTCTTCCAAATGCATAAATGTAAATGTAAAATATATATTTTTTAATATTTATATTATAATACAATTTGGATGATTTCATACATTCATTGCTTATTCAAAAAAAAAAAAATTGGATGTTGTAAAATAACAGTATTTTCTGTTCACCAAATGCTTTTTAATCTTCGCTATTGCTTCAATGTAAATGAACAAGTGTGCCGTTATTTGTTGTGTAGTGACGTGTGTGTTCAAGTACGCCAGATATGAGCAGATTCTGCGATACGCTGTATTTAATATATCATGACTCACGAGTATATTATGCGCTAAATCTGTGCAGATTTGTCTTAAACGAGCTCCCAGTAAATATAATAAGTAACAGTCCAAATTGTCTCGTGATCTGACAGCGTTACCCGCCACAGTTGATCATTACTCGCATTTGGCGGGTGTTCATTGCAAACCCTGGTTATCACCATCAACAGTGTCAATTTCAGGAGTGACTTCTGTACAGATGCCGAACGATAATAACAGGATTTAACTCCACATTTATAATCATGGTGAGAAAAGTGAAACTGTTTTCAGAGCTCGTTTAAGATCAGGCTGATGTCAGATGTAGGGAGGCCGTGAGCTCAGTGACGTCTTTACCTCGTCCTCTTTGGCTGGAGTGTCCGTCTCCATGGGTTCCTCCCCCTCTGCAGTTTTCAGGACCTCCACCAGGGAGGCGCTGGACACACTGAACACCCCGTGAACATTCACACGCACCTTCACCTTCACCTTCGAGCTCTCGCCCGACGGCTGAGGAACCACCTTCTGCACGTTGAACTGGCCTGTGGACAGGCACAAATTAGTCAGTAGGGATGCACAATTAATCAGTTTCAGGTTGTCTCAATTAAAGTGCCCCTATTATGCTAGTTTAAGGGTTCCTAATTCTGTTTTGGAGTCTCCTATAATGCATCAAGTCAAAAAACACTTTCATTTTCTCATAATCTACTTTGCAGCATTACCTAACTTCTTAAAAAGTCTGAAAAACGTTTGAAGACAGAGTCTCTCCAAACCACTTCTTTTTGATGACCCAGTCTGTTGTGATCGGTCTACTCTGCTCTGATTGGTCTACTCTGCTCTGATCGGTCAGATGACCCAGTCTGTTGTGATCGGTCTACTCTGCTCTGATTGGACAGATGACCCAGTCTGTTGTGATTGGTCTACTCTGCTCTGATCGGTCAGATGACCCAGTCTGTTGTGATTGGTCTACTCTGCTCTGATCGGTCAGATGACCCAGTCTGTTGTGATTGGTCTACTCTGCTCTGATCGGTCAGATGACCCAGTCTGTTGTGATTGGTCTACTCTGCTCTGATTGGACAGATGACCCAGTCTGTTGTGATTGGTCTACTCTGCTCTGATCGGTCAGATGACCCAGTCTGTTGTGATTGGTCTACTCTGCTCTGATCGGTCAGATGACCCAGTCTGTTGTGATTGGTCTACTCTGCTCTGATTGGTCAGATGACCCAGTCTGTTGTGATTGGTCTACTCTGCTCTGATCGGTCAGATGACCCAGTCTGTTGTGATTGGTCTACTCTGCTCTGATTGGTCAGATGACCCAGTCTGTTGTGATCGGTCTACTCTGCTCTGATCGGTCAGATGACCCAGTCTGTTGTGATCGGTCTACTCTGCTCTGATCGGTCAGATGACCCAGTCTGTTGTGATTGGTCTACTCTGCTCTGATCGGTCAGATGACCCAGTCTGTTGTGATTGGTCTACTCAGCTCTGATTGGTCAGATGACCCAGTCTGTTGTGATTGGTCTACTCTGCTCTGATTGGACAGATGACCCAGTCTGTTGTGATTGGTCTACTCTGCTCTGATTGGACAGATGACCCAGTCTGTTGCAATTGGTCTACTCTGCTCTGATCGGTCAGATGACCCAGTCTGTTGTGATTGGTCTACTCTGCTCTGATTGGACAGATGACCCAGTCTGTTGTGATTGGTCTACTCTGCTCTGATCGGTCAGATGACCCAGTCTGTTGTGATTGGTCTACTCAGCTCTGATTGGTCAGATGACCCAGTCTGTTGTGATTGGTCTACTCTGCTCTGATTGGTCAGATGGCCCAGTCTGATGTGATTGGTCTACTCTGCTCTGATTGGTCAGATGACCCAGTCTGATGTGATTGGTCTACTCTGCTCTGATTGGTCAGATGGTCCAGTCTGTTGTGATTGGTCAGATGACCGCTTACAGCATGCGTCGGAAACAAAATGCCTCTTACCATATCTGAATTTCAGCTTCGGAGGCTTAGCACTAATACACAGTGACACGAACAGTAACGATGGCGTCAGTTTTACCGTATCAATTCCAGCGCAAGTCCTCATCCTTTTGAAGTTCAAAGTGGAGCAAGTTTGCTTTCGTAGCGCCTCTTCCAGTCTCAGCTACAACTACAGTGTTTAAGGGCGGGGCAAAGTAGAGGTTGTTCACGGGCAGCCAATGAAGACCATAGGCTGGCATTATGCAAATTGGTTTCA
The DNA here is from genome assembly GCF_951802725.1 of Rutilus rutilus. NCBI lineage: Eukaryota > Metazoa > Chordata > Actinopteri > Cypriniformes > Leuciscidae > Rutilus > Rutilus rutilus. The sequence continues at coordinate 2,516,745 of NC_140231.1, forward strand.
TTGTTACGTAGGTTTGTAACAAGAAGTGAGACTGACATTGCTGACAACTTGTTTGGGGAGTTAAGAATTAATTATTTCTTTTAGGAGACAATACATTTTATTTATCCTGCTCTTTGATCTTAAAACTTTGCAGACCTTTTACATTCACCAACAGCCCAACTTTTCACACCATTCTTTTAAACCCTAGAAATGGTTGTGCGTGAAAATCCCAGTAACTGAGCAGATTGTGAAATACTCAGACCGGCCCGTCTGGCACCAACAACCATGCCATGCTTAAAATTGCTTAAATCACCTTTCTTTCCCATTCTGACATTCAGTTTGGAGTTCAGGAGATTGTCTTGACCAGGACCACACCCCTAAATGCATTGAAGCAACTGCCATGTGATTGGTTGATGAGATAATTGCATTAATGAGAAATTGAACAGGTGTTCCTAATAATCCTTTAGGTGAGTGTATATATATATATATAAAAAAGATAAATATAATAAATCAGCAAACTAGATGAGGTCAAATAAACTGCGTAAGAGTTGATGTTTTCCTGCTTATGTGAAAGTGTAATAATTATGTTGAAATATTCAAATGAAATTGATCAAATGAGGACAATCGTGATTAATAATCACGATTATAATTTGAGGGTGACGCTTTACAATAAGGTTCCATTTGTTAACTGCATTAGTTATGAATGACTGAAAAATACTTCTAAAGCATTTATTAATATTAGCAAATATTAATTTCAACATAACTAATACTTTATTAAAATCAAAAGTTAAACATGTTAATGTTATTTAAAAAACATTTTTTTACTCTTATTAACTGAAGTTAACAAAGATATGTATCAATAAATACTGTATCAAATGTATTGCTCATTGTTACAGTTAGTAAATGCGTTAACTAACATTAACTAATGGGACCTTTTTGTAAAGCGTCACCAGTTTGAGCAAAATAATCATGAATATCAGTTTAACCCGTCCATAAAAGTCTTCGCAGGCCATTTTGCTAGTCAATTTCACAAATAATTACACAGAAACAAAGTAATATATTGAATGAAACGTGAACTTTTAAAGTAGAAAGACTGAAATCAGACTTTAAGTTTTAAAGATTTTTTTTTTTTACAGTGTACTTTAACAATAATCAGCATTAAATAACGCAATCAATTATTGGCTAAAAACCAATAGCATTAGCGGGGTCAGCTGTAAAGAAAAGTATTTTTGGAGACTAAAATAATTATAATAAATTAACATTTTAGTACGAAGACATTTTTTTTCTGTGGAATAACATCAGGGTGTCTACAGATATGAACAAGTTAAATTTAAGACTTTTTAAGACCTTTTTAATGCCACTTTGAATGAAATTTAATACCAAACCTGTGATGGAAATACAAATTATATTACATAAGTATATATTATGGGTGTAACGGTTCACAAAATTCACGGTTCAGTTCGATACGATACACTTGTGTCATGGTTCGGTTCGGTTCGGTACGTTTTTGATACAGCATAAAGAAATAAATGCCAGAGAAATGTCCTTGATTTAAATGTTTTATTCTTTTTTATATTAAAACTAACATCATAAAATATGATATTTTTTTTACTTTGAGTAATTCTAGAGCTATAATTGAAGACTTCAATCTTAGGAGCATATAAAACAAAGCAGCTCCTTGGAAAAAATGAAATGTCATATTGTAGTAGTTATAAACAAAGGTTTATTTTAGTTCAGATTAACATTTGAGGGCAGCAATTGTATTCATAATGTCAAAATAAAACCGACGTGTTACTTGAAGGCATTATAGCCTACTATTCCTGCCAAACGTACATGGTTGCAGTTAGTGTTACTACAGTAAATCCATGGTGAATGTTGCTGATCTGTGGACACTGATAGTTCATTCATGGCACAATGTTTCTTCCAGGTTTCCATGTCAGCGCTGTTTGATCCGTTAATAACGGAGAAATATGAATGCTTCTCACTAGATCTCGCAGCGATGTTATTACTTCTGTCAGTTCTGTGGCGAATTCAAATGCTTTCTTTACTGTATCTCTTATTAGCGCTGTGTAGTAACAGTGTCGCATGATCACGATCGGCTCGCGCTGCATTGGTCCAAACTGATAAACGGTCCTTCAACCACACAATAACGAGCAGTTTCGTTCCGCTTGCATTTTACGTTTGCCATTTGATGTTGGGCAATGTTGTGGTCGCGCCGGCGTCTCTTAGATTATGAGCGCGCTTGCCACGCGCAACGCGCCTACATTTGAAACAACGAAACGGCGTTACCAGAAAAAGCCTACATTATCATTATCAATATCTGTTTATGTAATAAAATCTGAATCATTCTCGCGATTCGATGCTTCACTGGTTATTTGACGGACATTAGGTGCGTCAGACTGGAGAAATTTTAGCGGTAACGTGACCAGAAATATTTAAGACCTATCGAATCTGAATTTAAGACATTTTAATACTTTTTAAGGCCTTTTATTAGGAAAACTTTATTTAAGACATTTTAAGACTTTTTAAGGACCCGCGGCCACCCTGAACATGCTCCAAGTAATTGGTCAAAGAAAGACCAGGAACATGTACAACAAACCTTTTCTGCTTTCATGATGACTTTTATAAATGCTACATTGAAGTTATATTAGGGTTCAAGGTCCGTTCACAACAAGAATGATAACTATAAAGACAACTATAACGATAACTACATTAGCGTCCACACCAACTTGTCAGTTTCTGGTTATTATAAGCAGTTTTAACGTCTGCCGCTTTAAATGCACATGTCAGATTCTGATTGTGCCGTGGATTTTGCAAACCGTTTTAAACGTCGAACGATTTTTAAAACTTCATCAGTATCATTATAATTGTCGCCCTTAGTGTGAACAAGCATTAAGAGCCGCCATGTGAATGAAGAACCATTTTTTACAGTCCTGTTCTGCACGTACAGTGCAATAAACCCATTTGTTTGTCATTTTGACACTTCATTAATGTAAAATGGTTAGGGATATGTGTGGACTACTGTAATGCATTTACTGAAGTGTTACTGTGCTAAAATCCAGTTAAGCAAAGCAAAGAGCATTCCCAACATACCTATGGTGGGATCGGGATACGGCAACTCTTTAGGATTGTTGTAGTAGGCCTCCAAAGCGAAGGGCTCCCTCCGGTAGAAACTCAGCACTTTAGAGAACGGTGCGGCGTGGTTCTTCGGGAACACTTCGCAATCACTGCAGTGCGAGACAGCATGACTATCACAATGGTGAACTAACCCTTTAATGAGTGAATCATGTCACGCAGAGAGCCAAGAACGCACCTGACTCCTTCATCAGCGGCTGAGGTCCACTTCAGAGAGATGGGGTACGGCACCACGTCTGTGATGGAAAACTCACGCACTTTAAAGGCGGGCGACAGGATCGCACACTGAGGAAAAACAAAACAATCAAGTTAGTTTGAATCTCTGGGAAACACTGCAGGATGACATCATGAGAAGTGGATAGGGGAATAAACTACACAAGATAACGCTAGCATAACAAGTCATAAGAATAACATTTATTAGGGCTGGGTATTGACACAGATTTCACAATTCGATTCGATTTCGATTCACAAGCTTACGATCGATTCGATTTCGATTCAATATTGATTATTTTGGATATCAGGTACCAATACATGGCACATTTTCTCAAGGAAAACTGGAAAAAAAAGGGAAAAAAAATTATTGTAAACTATGGGAGTCAGTGGTAGCCTATAGGCTTCATTAGCCTACTGTAATATTGAAGGTAAAAATGAACTGATTTGTATACAAACACTTAAAATACACTTATTTATTTGATAATAATAAAGTTATATGAAATTATCAAAAAATTTTAATGGTGGCTGTCATAAAAACTTTCCAGATTTATTCAAACATGCATTAAATATTGAAGAACATTAAAAATGATAATGAATATGTAATATGGTGCATATATTTAGCAGAATGCTCCTCTCTAGAGTTCATTTGTCTAGCTGACTGACGAGTTTATGGCCACTGGATATGGTTTTTCTGAGGTAAATGTGACGTCACATGACATTGTTTACTGACGTCTTTCCACGGTTGAAACAGATTGAGCGACTCCATGTCACATGATACGGACTTCGATAAGTTGTACTCTACCTTTTAACACACTTTAAGAAGCTCATTCATGTTTATTTCGCGCTGTTCTGCTGTTATTAAGGCGGAAGAGAAGATCATGTGCTTCTCTTGAGCTGAGCCAGAGCGATCTCACGCCACTGCGACAAAACGGTAATTATGTTTTTGAATTTCGTAAGAAAATGGACGTAATTTGAAATCTGAGACTTTGTTTCATATCAATAACAACAAAGCACAAAGATTATTGTGATTGATTGGATGGGATGCGCTACAGTGTGACATTCATTCATCAACTGAACACAGGATGACTAATCGATCCTCGGGATTTAAGAATCGATATCGGTTCGTAAAAATGAGAATCGATTAAAATCGAGAAATCTATATTTTTTTACCCAGCCCTAACATTTATAATATTATAACCAGAAAAATGTGTCAATGGTCCAAAGCAATTTGAAAAACATCACTTTTACAAAACGCTACATGTAAACGATATTCTTTGTTGTATTTTCCCGTCAAAACAGCAGTTGCTCTGGAATTACTCATCTTTTAAGAGCAAAGCCGAAGATATGCCGGTTTCTCCGGTAGTGGGAGGAACTAATGCGCAAATCTCATTGGCTGGCGCTCATCCATTACCGTCCCGGTTTTGATCTCAGCAAATTCAGCAGTTCGAGCGAACGCTTATAAAGTGATGAACATTCATGAACCCAGCAGCTCATCAATCCGTAGTGCGGTTCATATTGTTATTAATAGTTTTATTATCTTTTTATAATAATTACTATTATCTAGTTTTTTTTTTTTTTTTTACAGAAACACTGATTGACCAACAATATCTTAAGCAACACCACCAGTCCTCAGTTCAGCTAAAATGACAAATATGCATTCATACATGTTACCAAGTTTTAGCTCCAATGACTAAAGGTCTATCAATAAATAGTGCTTGATTATCATAATATAATGCTTGATATTCATGTTCAGATGTTCAGATATTTAAAAAGCTGTGCCATTTTACCAACATAAGTTGATTTGGTGGTATCTCATATATATATATATATATATATATATATAAGGGGTTGAATGACTTCATATTTTTTAAAGTCGACGTGATTGAAGTAGAGTCGATGTCGACTAGTCACTGACACACATGACACAAGGCTATTGCTCCTACATAACAGCTTATTTGTATCAGTTCTTTTGTATTTTTATCAGATTTCTGTGAGAAATATAACTTTATAGATGAAGTAGCACAGTAAATATTACATTTACATGAATGCATTAGTGTGTTAGAGAGCGATCACGTATGAACTGCACCTGGCAGTGTCTCTCTACCAATAGTGAAGCTGTGTGTTTTAGTTACTGAGAAATATATGCTTTAATTTTTCAGTTTCTAAGCGATTTTATTGATAAAATCACAGAACTGAGTTTACAATATATATCTGCGCTACTGTCTGTGTGTGTGTGTGTGTGTGTAATCCAGCGGCAGTTTAGAACGACGTTTAAACCACCTGTACATTAAGCTGTGTAAAACGTGCATTCACCCGATCAATTCTGAGCATCCAGATGGTATAATCAAACATATCTTGTGAAGCGCTCTCTGAGTATGCATTTATTTGTCATTTTAACAGAAACGGAGCGTAAAAGTGGATTTCTTATCCTGTTGGACCTTTTATGGCACTATCATTCTCCAGTTTTTACATTAGAAGTGGCATTTTGCCTGTTAGAACTACATGCACGGCTGAATGGCAAAACTCAGCATTTTCTTTGTGTAACCACTGCCATGGAGAAACAGACGAGTGACACAGCGGCTGATGAAACGAGTGACGCACTAACCTGCAGTGCACACCCTCTGGCCACGGCCTCGTCCGCATTCAGCGTCATGCTCAGCTCCTTTCCGAAAAACTTGCTGATTTTGTCTTTGATGGCTGGAATCCTGGAGGCGCCGCCGACGATCTCCACCGCATAGATGTCCTCTTTCTTCAGCCCTGGTTGTGGGAGGAAAAAAACAACGTTCCAGTAGACGTGTGCGACATCACGTTTTCATGATCGTGTGCGATTAAAATGTCTCCACGATCTGCTTTTGAAGAAATATCGTAGTATCTACAGTGTATTCTCTCACTTGCAGCTCTGTCAAAGGGTCAAAATAACTTATTTTCAACAGAAGAAAGAAACTTATTCAGGTTTAAAATAACTTGAGAGAGTAAATGATGACATTTTTGGGGAAACTATCCCTTTAAAATTAATAAAACACAAAAAACAAAGAGAAAAATCACTCACTGCTCTTGACTGAACTTTAATAAATATAATGTATAATTTATACAGTAAAGTCTATGTAGTTTTATTTTAATATTTGTTTTTAAAATGGCCTAAATGTCTGCCATTCTTTTTATATTTTGTTACCTTGTAAGGCTTTGTTCTTAAAATAGGGACATTAGTTTGGCCGTAATGCCCAGTTACTTGGAAAATAGTAAAACCAACATGCAAAAAGAATCGTGATAAAATCGTGAATCTCCTGAAAAAAAAAAAACTGAGATATATTTTTGCCATATCGCCCACCGTTACCCAAGCGTGCCGCAATAGTGCTGTAGAGTGAAGCCAAAGTGTCTCGATCGCCCCCTGGTGGCTGGTCCCAGTATAGCTCATAAACCCTGCCCTCTCCATGTAATGTAATGGACGTGAGGCAAACTAATCAAATTACACTTTTCATTTTCTGTCATTTTAGGTAGTTTAATCACGCTGATTTAAGTTTAAGTGTTCGTTTTTTTTAAGTTTGGTCTTAGTTAGTTATTTGATGCTATAAAAACGGAGTGTAACGTCATGATTGACAGCTGTGATTGACAGCTTCTCTAAATGAAGTATAGTCACTGAGGCGCCAACGGACATTTTTGGGGATTTTCGGGAGGAGATCGGAGCTTTAATTTCTACATTTCCATAACTGTTTATTTCACACGACGTAATGAGTTGTTCAGCAGTAAACCGTTTCTGCGAGAGTGAGGGCGGGACCTTGATATCGCGGCTCCACTTTACGCTCACTGATACAGACGTCAGCGCCATATCGGGACTTTGGCGGCTTCACTTTTCCCCAATGGAAGAGAGTGAAGGTGCGTCGTCCATCTTTTTCCCCAGTCTACGGTTCCATGGCTCTGTGGCGAGCGGGAAAGCCCCGGGAAAAGCGTGTGTACTCACTGGTTTGTTCCATGATGCTGCGCAGAGGATTCTCCACCCGGGCCAACAGCCCTGCACACAGCTCCTCAAACTTGGCTCTGGAACAGAAGAGTCATCAGGATATTATTAGACCTGGTATTTTAACAAAGTAACCTCTCATTTCCCCTTCCCTGCTCAGTTTCTAATTTACTCCGCTGACATCGAGCGCCCGATTTAGCTCCTGGATGCTAACCTGTTGAGTTTGCTGCTGACATCGATGTCATTCATGAAGCATTCGATGTTGAGCGGCAGGTCGGAGGAGTTGGCGCTCATGAGCTTCTTGAGTTTCTCGCACTCCTGGTAGAGTCGCACCAGAGCGCGGGGCTTCGATCGCACGTCCAGCTTGTACTTCTGAGCAAACTCCTCACAGAAGTATTTGACCAGCACCTCATCGAAGTCTTTACCTCCCAGCTCAGGGTCACACGCAGAACCCAGAACCTGCATTAAGCAGCCAATAAAGGGACAAACAAAACAATTAGGAAAAAAGTTACGGACTGCAGCTTTAAAAATGCAATAGTCATGGCACTACAGACAAAACACAGCAAGACATTAGAGCTGCACGATTAATCGTTAAAAGATCATGATCTTGTTTGTTTGATCCGTTAATAACGGAGAAATGTGAATGTTTGTCACTAGATCTCGCAGCAATGTTATTACTTAAGTGGAGAATTAAAATGACTTCTTTACTGGATCTCTTAGCGCTGTGTAGTAACAGTGTCGCTTGATCAAGATCGGCTCGCGCTGCTTTGGTCCAAACTGATAAACGGTCCGTTCGTTCCGCATACCTTACGTTTGCCGCTTGATGTTGGACAATGTTGTGCGACCCGCCTACATTTGAAATAACGAAATTTTGGTCGGCAGGAAAAATGGTCCAACGAACCGTTCGGTTTGAAAATGTGTACCGAACCGAAACCGAAACCCTCATACCGAACGATTCAATACGAGTACGTGTATCGTTACTAGGGTGGTCCTTATCAAGTCTTTTTTTTTGGTGCAAAATGTTAGTGTCTTAACCTCTTAAACTGTTCCTTTTAACTTCAAAATTGGAAATATGCAAAAATGTTGACAACAAAAATGATATTTAGAGGTAGCTCAATCATGTGGAAGATTGCCCATGTTAAGCTGTGCGGCGTTATTGTGATATGCAAGTAATATTAAAAGTTGCTGCAAATGAACTACATTTTATTGAAATCAGAGCAACACTGACATGACAACAATCTAAAAAAAAGCACAAAGTTTTCAACAATCCCTCATTTCTGATGCTCAGCAGCCAGTGTTGACTTTCTGCAGTCTGGATAGATCCGTCGGTGATCTTCCACCACATGAAGGAGAAACTGCAGTTGTTCTTCAGAGTGTGTGAGATAGCCACTGTATTCTTGAATCAGAGCCACTCCTCTCTCGGCGTGATCATTGCATGTATGGTTGCCTGTGCCTCCTGATAATCTGCTTGATTCGGCCAAAGTTCCGGGTCAATTTCAAGGAACGTAATGTAATTTTTTTTAACCAAAAAATGTGCTCTAAACCCAAACAATAACCAAGATGATGATCAATAGAAATATGTATTGATTCCACCAGGAAAGGTAAATCTGCTAAACCAGGTCATGGATGGATTAATTTGGATTTAGTTTCTACAATAAGTAAACTGAGATATGCATCTAAAATACATATTTAGGAATATATGGAGCATATGGAATATGTGGAGATTTTTTGGGAATTTTACTAGCCAGGTACAATACCAATGCAGATGATCGTTTTTTACGAAAATCATCAAAATCTCAGAAAGTTTAAAGCTATTGAGCTGCCAGTAATTATTATGTTACTGCCATACAAATTGGCATGCTGTATTTTCTTATATAAAGGAACAATTTGAAGGGTTAAGAGCATGACAATTGGAGACTTTAAAAATAAGGACCACCCTAATCGTTACACCCCTAGTAAACGCGTTAAATCAGTCTCCTTAATCGCCATAAAAGCTTAAGCATAAACCGATTGACACAGTTAGATTTTTACCCATTACCCCGATTTCTCTTGACATGTAAACATATTAACATGCGTTCTGTCGGCTTATTGAAGTGATGCGTGACGGAAAAGCGTCCTTATACGGCAGATTTCAGCCACACAGGAAAAACATCCCAAACTTGGGGAATATTAAATGTGTTCTCAGCTCGTACAGTTGAAGAAACTTCAAACACGAGAGGAGAATGAGTGCGCAAGTTTCCCGCTGACATTGTGAAAAACTCAGGGGTTTTTAATGCTTTATTTAACATCACAACTCGCATAATAAACAGAGTGAAATACATGATGGATGCAATAGGGAATCTGTTTAATACAGCTAGTAAACGTGGGTACTTGCATTGCCAGGTTATTCATTTGCATGTAAAGCAGTAACTCGGGTTATTTCAATCAACTGATTGTTGGTAGTAATCAGCGCATTGGCGTGCACGTAAGTGTGTTTTAATCGAACCAAACCTGCCAATAGTGAACACACCCTTAGGTTGAAGATAACCATGCTGTGATCAGTTAAGAATTAACACTAAAATGTGTATTATAATGTATGTGGACAAAAAAACAACAACAACAACGTACCTTCAACTTCCCCTTGTTAAAGGCACACGCAGAGACCTGGTAACTAGCATGACCAACATCCACAAACACCACAGTCCTGGGCTTTTCCTCAGGAGCAGGCAGGTCCTGTTTGTAGATCCCATATGCCAGTGCAACTATGATGACAGGAACACATGCAATATAAGTAGTACTATAACAACAACACATGAACGCAGTACCAAACTGTTAGAACGAACATTACTTTTATCCTAGACTCATTACTGTCTCTCTTGACGATTCACCTAATTTACTAACCCTCGCTTGTGTTGTACCAACTAGGCTGAGGACAATCACAGTTCGCTCTCATCATTTAAGTGTTTTGAATGTAAAGACGACGAAGCATTCGAGAGCTACAGTGGAGGGCAAGACTTATTTGGGTTTGTTCCTTAAACGAAACTATTATACACCAAATTCCCAGACTTCTGAAGCCGTATGAGGATGAGGAAACACTGAAATGTGCTTATTTTTACCTTTTGGGGGCCTGACAATAGGTATGTTTCCATCCACTTATTTTAATGCGCATTTTGGGGATATCGCATAAAAAAACTGCTGGTTGGAAACGGCAAAATTCGTCTAAAATCTAAAATTGTGCATAAAAAAAACCTTGTGTGCTCGTTTGGGTCAGATAATTGTTTTTATCTGATAACAAAACATGTGCATGAACTACGATGGAAACACATTTACCGAATAGATTCCTCTATGCGCATCAAAAAACGCCTTCTGAGACTTTATTATATACAAAGTGATCATATTCAGAGGCTTCTCCTACTTTTCTTAGTGATATTTAACGCTAGTTTATCAGGAAGTGATGATTTTGTTCTTTGACTCACTGCTTCATTCGCAAATGTTTTATGCAATATTCCAATAAGTTAAATTTTCGCAGCTTTGGACGGAAACACAGCTAATGTACCATCCATTATGTAGGTCAGGCGTAATCGGAAGGGGAGAAAGCAATGACAGGCGGTTCATTTTGGGGTGAACTGAATCCATCAGGAGTATTTTACCTGCTGTAGTGTCGTTCATGAGTCTGAGACAGTTAAGGCCTGCGATCTGCGCGGCATCAATGACTGATCTTCTCTCGGCATCAGTAAAGAAGCTGGGGACCTGTGTAAGGGCATGGGGAAAACATTCACATTACACACACACACACACACACACAAACACGTAAAACAATGCAATATTCTGAAAATAACATGAGAAGTGTTACTGGGGCGAGAGTTTGAGAATGGATCAGAGCAAGAATCAGAAAAACTGACTCAACTTTCAGTCAAATCAGAGGCTAAAAACTAGGGATGTCCCGATACCACTTTTTCACTTCCGATACGATACCGATGCCGCAGCTTTGGCTATTTGCCGATACCGATATCAATATGATATTTTTATTTTATTCTTGAACTAATACTACTAATAATAAAATATATGGAAGCACTTTGCTCAATTAGCCACATAAAAACATCTCACTCAAATGGAGAACAAATACTACCAGTATATAGTCCACAACCACAGCTGATAATGAAAGACTGCCAGCCTTTATTCAAGACCTTGAGATATGTTTGGTAATTGTACCTGAATGAATTTAAAAATAATTAGCTATATTTCAAATCAATATATTTGTTTCCTTAAAATGTTAATTAACTTTAACGTTATTCTCATCTGAATTATAAATAATTTATTTCTGTATAAAATAATACTACCATTAAAAACACATTTGATTTTCTTTTTTAATCAATGTAGAATGTGTAACTTCAAAATAAACAGATTAGTGCTCTGTTTTAGGACAAGAAATGAAAACCAATGCAATGATGAATGTCCAAAAGATGAGATAATTTTTGCTTTTAAACAGCGTGTACGTGTGTGTGTGTGTGTGTGTGTGTGTGTGTGAGATTTTGGTTGGGTGACAGTTGTAGGTTACAGTTTGACAAGAATTTACAGTTTGACAAAAGCACAATGTTGTGTTTTACACAAATATAAGTAGGCTAAACACTTTTTGCACTTTTAATGATGTTCTGTATGAACAAAATGACGTATGAGTATGTTTTTATGTTTCCACTGTTCGATCGCGCCTGTGCCTCTCTCTCTCTCTCTCTCTCTCTGACAGACACACACACACACACACACACTCCAGCATTGCAATCTTGACACCGCAGCCTGTTCATCTTGCTGCGTTCACACCAAACGCGAATAGAGCGTCAAATTCGCGCGTTCAGAGCTAAGGCGGGGCTACAGATTAGGTGTCCCTAAAGAACCCGCATATGTCTATGCGTGTATCTAACAGCAGTTCCGCATTACATTAATTAATGTGCACGCGAGTTTTATTTATTTTTATACCGTGTATTCTCCGTGTAAATCCATGCACCGAACCGTGACGCACGTACCGAACGTACGTTCAATACGAATACACGTACCGTTCCACCCCTAATAGGTATCGGACCATAGGTATCGGATACATTTTTTTCTCCCCTTCGATATCCGATCTAGCGTTCTGGGCCAGTATCGCCACGATACCGATGCCGTGGATCGGATCGGGACATCCCTACTAAAAACACCCATGTGAGGCGAAGTGACGTTTGTCATAAGAGTTTCAAAATCTGCCAATAGTACAGGGGTTTCAGAAAACCTCCAGTTAACCCAGTTTGCGCACTTTCACTGTGGTTAGGTGTATGAAACAGATACCATACGATTACTTTGGGTATTTTGGGTCCAACTGCAATCGTGCACATACAGTATATTAGGGCCGCACGTTGCATTCGGAGATCGACTACTTTTGACTGACACAATTCCAGCCACCGGAAACACTAACTGATAAAGTGAGTCGTACAAAACCTTTCTTTCTGTGTACACACACAATGTTCTCAGTGCTGGAGTTCATGTGTAGAGCTATGTGCTATCATAGTCGTGCCCCATTCACAAGGCAATTAACCTAAAACTAAAATACAGTCAAACTTAACCTCTTAAGTGTCACGGGCACTTTGGTGGGCCCAAAGCCATTACATATTTTAAAACAGTAATATCCTATACTAAACCTAAACTAATCTTGTAAAACTATATATCATTTGAAAGCTTACAATCTCTAGTTTTCATATTTGGTGACTGATTTTCTAAATAAATTACAGAGGAGCCATAATTTATCAGTTTGCAACAAGAATATTTTCATATTCCTAAGGCGTGTTCAGACCTTTATTTTGAAATAGCAATGAACATGAAAAATCATGAAAGAATGGTAAAAACCTCAGTTTGTTTTCATGCCAAGAGTTATGGAGAGAATGGAGATACCATCCATTCAAATATTTTAGAAAAAAGGGTCTGAAAATGTTTTAAATATAAAGAAAAAAATAACAGATTCACCATTTGTGATGTGGCAGCGAGCTATAGCGCACATACGTGTTCTTTTATGTGTTTATTAGAGGTTGAATTCATATCAAAATCTGCCAAACTTCCCATATTACTTCTGAATAGAATGTCTACTTCATAAATTGTATGAAAATTGTGGAAATAATGGTTCAGATCACTCAAACCACATATGGAAATGGAGGCGCCTTTATATGGGCAGTGATGGAGTCTGGTTGTCACCTAGTGAAAAAGTTCGGTACTGCGCCCAAACAAAATCTTACTGAAAGCTCATTTTTTGAGATATCAACCTAAATTTTGAAACACAACTTGTTCAGATTTTTTACTTAGATTTTTTTTGCAGTTTTAGAGTCGCCCAGGTTTTAAAAATATACATTTGATATAAAATATGAATAATTACATTTTTTACATTGTACATTTCCATAAACTCAAACTTCTATAACTTTTTTTCTGTTTCACTTTATTAATTTATTTCACTTCTACAAAAATCTGCCCAATGTCTTCTTTAAAACAAGACCAATTGTACGTCTATACTCCAAAGCATTCTTTAATTACAACCATTTAAGTTCGAAATGTGCATTTTCATGTCTACTCAAAAAAAGAGGGGGGGGGGGGGGGTGTGTGTGTGTGTGTGACACTTAACAGGTTAAGTGGCGTTTCCATTATAATTATGCTTTTACACGAAAGTTTGACTCGGTAAGATTAACAAAAAGAGCCTAGGTTCAATTTTGGCGAGAGTTACGCTTTAATGAACTCAACGGTTGCTGAAGAATGCAACTAAACTTTTTATTACAATAGTGTATACAATTATAATGATATGACAGTCCCAATCATAGCTTCTAATGTTTTGCATTGCTGTTTGACCGGGAAACTTTCTAGCGGGTTGTTTAACCTACGATGTCTGCACAAAATGACATGAATGCACAAGCGAACTTGACTGTGCTGGTCAGAACGTGTGATCCCTGTTCTGGATGCGCTATTCCCACAACAACGCGCTGAAACACGGTGACTAAACCCAGAGAATTCACAACGTTTTATTACAATAGTGTTCTCACTATAACGGCATGTATATGACAGTCCCTCCCAATTATAGACATTAATGTGCATTGCTGTTTGAGCTGCGCGCGCTAAAGCTAAAGATGATCACCGGTACAATGAAGTGCTTTACTGCATCGTTCATTAACTCAACCAAACGCATCCTATACTAGATTAATCACACAAAATAAACATATTACAACTTACAATGGCACCAAATGCTGTGAATGCTCAAGCGAACTTGACTGTGCTTGTCATGAAGGCTTAACTCCATAGACCGGCGAACAACAATTATTTTACAGGCGTGTTCTTTATTATAATGTTATGAAGCCTATGTGACAGATTTGTGCGGCACATGTTGCACTGCATCTTCCTTTTCGAAGTGATTCCAATCATCCAAAACCATCATGGCGAACAGCGTGCATCTCTCAACTGAAGGATATAATCTATTACACATCGGCTTTGATATATCGGCCTGATTTTCTAATCGGATCGATAACGATAATATAAAAAGAGACCATTTATCGGCCGATATCGATATGTGCTCGATATATCGTGCATCCCTAATCAGTAGTAAACGCTGCTCCATCTGAAAGCACTGCGAGTTTGAGTCTCTTATGACGTGCATTTGAAAAAGCAACACGCGTCAAACATCTTTCCAAACATGAGAAGCATTTATGAACCTCTTGTCCAACAAAAGACAACATTTAATAACATGCTTTTACGCCAAACTCACTTCATAACGACAGCTGAGCTCCTCCTTCTGGGAGATTATGTGCTTCTTACACAGAATAAGGTGTGTGTGTGTGTGTTTATGTGTGTGTGTGAGACTCTGGTGTTCAGATGGATATGTGGCGTGTGTGTGACGCCCTCAGATGGAGCAGCATTTACTGCTGATCACAGAGCTGTGCTTCACTGACAAGCTGCACATAAAATAATCGCAGCCTTTGCCAAATCGCGTGCGGTTTCAGTGTGATTAAGTGTGCAGCCCTATTCTGCATAGGGCTATACCAATGTAAACGGACAGTAGCAGTACAGTGAGCACAATAAGTGGTAATGCAATTCCAGTGAACTATATTTTAGGTATATTTAGAAATAGGCATGTAAAAGAGAATATACGTACAGAGATGACACAGTCTGCCACGGGTTTTTTGAGTGCGGCTTCAGCGGTCTCCTTCAGCTTGGCCAGCAGCATGGCAGTGACCTGTTCAATGCCGAACACCTTCTCCTCCTCCATATACATGACCTGTGGAGACGGACAGCATGAAGCACTGTCACACACTGACATCTAAAGCAGCTTTTAAAACATGCTTCACCATTACAGCTTGATTAGGGATGCACCGATATGAACATTTTGTCCGATACCGATAACCGATATATTGGCCGATAAATCTAAATCCAATTTTTTATATACTTTTGAGAGCCTGATTACAGAAACAAAAGTCTCGACATTAAAATCCATGTCCCAAACACACAATTATAACGATGTTCTCATTATAATTTTATGAAAGCTTATATGACAGACATGTTGAGCTGAACTTACCTATATTCCTTTTTTGAAGTGATTACAATCATATGTCAAGCAATTCAAAACCATCATGTTGAACACAGTGTGTATCTAAAGTTAAATACATAATTTATCGGCTTTAATATATCGGCCAAATTTTCTTATCAGGCCGATAACGATAACATTAAAACTGAACATATATGGGCCGATACCGATATGGTGGCCGATATATCGCGCACCCCTAATCTCGATGTGTGATAGGGCTGCACAATTTGGGGAAAATGTCATATTGCGATAATAGAGGTGAATATTGCGATTGCGATATAATAAACAAATGGTTTCATGAGTCGACTTGCTTGGTTCTCAAGGAAAATAAATGCACACACAGATTAGTGATAATCTGCCTAAAGAAAAAGGTTCTTTAGTCGAGAGCAGTGAGTGTTTTTCTCTGTTCCCTTTGTTCTTTGATTAACTTTAGCGACAGATATAATTAGTGGCTACTGTGTACTGTCCCTTTAAGAGCAGCCACTGCTGTCAGAGACGCGGATCTCACACGTGCCTCATTCTCTCACGAGTCACAGCTCTTCACGTTCATCATAAGACTGCTCTTATGTTATGAAGATACTCGACAAAAAGACATGTTGGCATAATTGTGTGTGTTATTGTTCGTTCAAGCTCGAAAGAGAACTGTATTCTGGGCTGTTTTGTGCGCACGCACGATATTAGCGCGAGTCTTTCTGTGTGTCACAGTCGGGACATTCACAGGTTCGTTCTACCACGAAAGAACTTGATACTGGCGCGTGTCTATCTGTGGGTCGTGTGTGTGTGTGTGTGTGTGTGTCAGGAGGACATTCACTGACAGCGCGTTCTTTTTTGTCTTATCGCGCATGAATGGTTTAAAAGCATTTGCATGAATAAGAGCGGGATCATGTAACACTTGCCAAAGGATGCCAAAAATTAACAGATGCTGCGTTAATTGCGTTAACAGCGCTACTTTGTTTATTTAATATAAAATCGCAGCATTTTGCGTCATATAATCGTGTAGGCTTGACAGCGCGATTGCGATACGATTAATCGTGCAGCACTAATGTGTGATGACATTATCACTGCGGTTTCATTAGTCTTACCTTAATACCGGTGGTTCCCGTCGGCATCTGAGCGAGATCAAAGACCAGGCCGGATTTTGCCATCTGGACAAAAGGGTCACTGAACGCCCTGCCATGGAATCGCTTAAAACCCTGCACAGTGTTCTTGCAGTTTGTGACCACCTTGTTTGTGAGAGCAGAAATTATAATTACAACTACCATCCATCCATCCATCCATGCAATGTGTTATCCTGCTTATTCAAACTAAACAAATGTTTACCTGGCTTTTGGCGGCTGCCCCAATCGAGCGATTCCGAGGACCGAACGATACAAATGACCTGAAAAGAGCACATCATCAGATATTACACTACTTAGCAATTACTATGCTAACATAGGGGGGGCGTAGAACCAGGAAGCACTGCACCGTTTACACTACGTCAGCAGTATATGAGAATGAGGTGGAAGAGAAGAGATTGTGGAATAAAGTTTTTTTGCACACAAAAAATATTATCCTGGCTTCATAACATTAAGGTTGAACCACTGTAGTCACATGGACTTTTTTCACGATGTCTTTACTACCTTTCTGGGCCTTGAAAGTTGCAATAACGTTGCAGTCTATGGGTGGTTCGGAAATCTCTACAATTTCATCAAAATCTCTTCATTTGTGTTCTGAAGATGAGCGAAAGTCTTACGGGTTTGGAACGACAAGTACTGTACTTGTTTCACATCAATGTTAAGGAATTAATTTGTTGATTAGATACTGCATTAGTAGAGAAAGAACATGTTTGCCACAGTAACATTAGTAGTACCTCAAGTCAAGAGGTTAAAAAAACAGTGTGAAAAAAAGAAAAAAAAAAGAATCACACAAGCCTGACCCGAATGTTTAATGTCACGGTTGATATTTGTTTCCGTCTATTTGCATTAGGTTATATCCAGCTGGTCGCTTTAATGCATTTTTCAGCCAAACGTTCGTCTTTCTGTGGCATTAATATAGCCCGTCTTTTTAAATGAAATTTACAATATTAAATCACTACATGAATATAGAGATTAATATTGTAAATTTCAAAAGACAGTACATTTTGTACTGTGAAGTTCAATAAAGTTCAGCACTATTTTATGTGTTATGTTTGTTTTCATGTAGTATCCAGTTTAAAAACTATTGGTTGAATATCGGTTCAACCAAGTTATCGGTAAAATCCACTATCGGTCGACAGTGTCGATTTTTGAGCGCATTTAATCATTTTAAGTAAAGTAAAAGATATTCTTTATGTGGAATGGATAAGTTACACCCCAATTGACTATCAGTGGAGAATTTTTTTTAGATTTTATGCTCTAGTTTCTACTTTATATCCCGCAAATCTGACTTTACAACTCGCAAATACGACTTTATGTCAGAGAAAAAAAGTCGGAAATATATATATATATTTTAATTGTTTTATTCAGTGGCAGAACCAATTCCTTCAGAAATGTATAATAAATAGTTATGTAGTCTGAGATAATAAGGAAAGAATGACAGTTTCTTCCGCGCGGTCTTAAATGTGCTAGAATGTTCCTGCGGGCGTGACGTCACAGCAGCGGCGCGAGCCACGCTGTAGCATCTCCAGCTAACAGACCGTTCATCACTACACTCTCTCATCTAATACAGTCAAATATACTCTAAAGACTTCGGTATCATACTAGTCTGACATATAGAATAGATCGTCACAATATCAACTGTCAATATCAAGCCAAAGAGCATGTGGTTTACTCGTTTTCCATCATTTAGATCTAATGAAATGACATAATGAAAGAAAACACGCTCCGGTCACGTTCCACGCTTCTTAATCTGGTTGTCATTGCGTGAATGGGGTGTGACATGTCAAAGAGAAATACACACAGTGTATAGTGAGTATAAGCAGAATAAAAGCTTGACTTACGGTGTGCATCGGTCGCTGTACTCGTTTGCTACGGTTTCTATTCCACCGGCGCGAGCGACGGCAACATAACAGCTCTGAAAGCCCACGTCAAATCCCACAACTGACATCTTCACTGGAAATCACGAGCACAGCCCAGCTAAAACACTCAATACCAGCAAGAACTGTCCTTTTAAAACATATATATATAACAGTCACGGAGAGGTTTAATTCATAAAACTCAGGTTTAACGCGATTTCATAGTTCTCGAGTGTCCATTGACTGACTTGATGCAGACCGGCTGACTGCTGAATGTAATGGGTAAGCCGGAGTTCACGCCGAAGTCAACGGTTTTATCGCGAGAGTTTGAGTTCTAGATGGCTCTGGAGCTTTCCTTGTATGACGTGACCATGACGACAAATCCAACCAATCGATGGATAGATAGAGCGATAGATATATCTAATAATATAACAATTGTAATAAATAAATAATAATAAATAGAAATAGAGCGATAGATATATCTAATAATATATCTGATATATATATATATATATATATATATATATATATATATATATATATATATATATATATATATATATATATATATATATAATAATATAACAATACATCCAAAAAGATAACATAACTAAAATAATTGGGTTTACAATACAGGAGAAAAAAAAAAAAAAAAAAAAAAAAATATATATATATATATATATATATTACAAAATAAATATAAATATATATATTTCAAATATAACAATACATCCAAAAAGATAACACAACTAAAATAATTGGGTTTACAATACAGAAGAAAAAATGATATATATAATTTATATGTTATGTCCTTAATGTCTAATAAAAATAGAGCTAGAAATATAATATTTGCCGATTTTAATGAGAATATAATTTTAGAATAATTCTCTATTCACACGATTAAAGTAGTTGCTCTGATTTTTTTTATTATTATTATTATTTATTTTTTTACATTCAACAATTGAAAAAGCAAAGCAACTTGTTAATTCTAAAAAGACAACTTGTCTAGTTTGTTTTTATTGCTCTCAGTCTGTACGATTTTATTCAAGTAAATGGTGAGTTGGTGACACTGGAATTTTAGGACGGAATTCACAAACATTATTATAATTTGAGTGAAGTAGAGGTGAATGAAAACCACAAGCGTTTGTGTATATTTCACGGTTTCCCCTATATTGGCGTAATAAATGCTGTAATAATTCACATGAATAGACCAATACATACACAAACAAATGAAACTGAATAAAATAACGAGGCTGAAGCCTCTCCTAAGCTTTAGATGGCGCACTTTATTTTTTCAGGCTCGCGCACAGGATCGCATCCAAAATGGCGACTCCCATGCATAGATTGATCGCTCGACGACAAGCGTGAGTTATTTGACACATTATACGATTTGGGAGTTGTATATTATAGTTTTTATATATTAATTGTATTTTTGTTTATCTGTATCTCATCAGTCGCCTATTTGAGTTTTTGTTATTTTAACACCAGGTTTCACCTATTACTGCGCGGCTTCTCATATTTCCACAGGGAGGCAAACAAACAACATGTTCGCTGTCAGAAATGCCTGGAACATGGACACTGGTCCTTTGAATGCACTGGGAAAAGAAAGTATCTTTATAGACCTTCCAGGACAGCTGAGTTAAAAAAGAAGCTGAAAGACAAGGAGAACAACCCTTCAGATGATTTGGGGTAAGAGACACAACGCATTCACATACGAGAGTAGTAATATTGAATGAATGGATTACTAGTTTACTCGTTTATCAGTCAACACCTTTCGATAGAATCTCGCTTCTATATTACGGATATTTAAAGATCAGTAATCTCCCCTAGTTCTAATATTAAAGGGTTAGTTCACTCAAAATGAAAATTCTGTCATTAATTACTCACCCTTGTATCATTCCAGACCCGTAAAACTTTCGTTCATCTTTAGAACACAAATGTAGATCTTTTTGATGAAATCTGAGAGCTTTCTGTCCCTCCATTGACAGCTATGCAACTACCACTTTGATGCTTCATAAAGTTCATAAAGAGATTGTAAAACTAATCCATATGAATTGAGCAGTTTAGACTAGTCCAAAATTTCATCAGTTGTGGTAAACCGAAGCTCAAGCATGTTCGCTTGATGTGTGAGAACCAATTATGTTACGCAGCACGTTTGAGCTTCGGCAAGAACCAATGAGGTTCATTCTCGTGTTACGCAACACGTTTGAGCTTCTGCAAGAACCAATGAGGTTCATTCTCGTGTTACGCAACACGTTTGAGCTTCTGCAAGAACCAATGAGGTTCATTCTCGTGTTACGCGGCACGTTTGAGCTTCTGCAAGAACCAATGAGGTTCATTCTCGTGTTACGCGGCACGTTTGAGCTTCTGCAAGAACCAATGAGGTTCATTCTCGTGTTACGCAGCACGTTTGAGCTTCGGCAAGAACCAATGAGACTCATTCTCGTGTTACGCAACACGTTTGAGCTTCTGCAAGAACCAATGAGGTTCATTCTCGTGTTACGCGGCACGTTTGAGCTTCTGCAAGAACCAATGAGGTTCATTCTCGTGTTACGCAGCACGTTTGAGCTTCGGCAAGAACCAATGAGACTCATTCTCGTGTTACGCGGCACGTTTGAGCTTCTGCAAGAACCAATGAGGTTCATTCTCGTGTTACGCGGCACGTTTGAGCTTCTGCAAGAACCAATGAGGTTCATTCTCGTGTTACGCAGCACGTTTGAGCTTCGGCAAGAACCAATGAGACTCATTCTCGTGTTACGCGGCACGTTTGAGCTTCTGCAAGAACCAATGAGGTTCATTCTCGTGTTACGCGGCACGTTTGAGCTTCTGCAAGAACCAATGAGGTTCATTCTCGTGTTACGCAGCACGTTTGAGCTTCGGCAAGAACCAATGAGACTCATTCTCGTGTTACGCAACACGTTTGAGCTTCAGCAAGAACCAATGAGGTTCATTCTCGTGTTACGCGGCACGTTTGAGCTTCTGCAAGAACCAATGAGGTTCATTCTCGTGTTACGCAGCACGTTTGAGCTTCGGCAAGAACCAATGAGACTCATTCTCGTGTTACGCAACACGTTTGAGCTTCTGCAAGAACCAATGAGGTTCATTCTCGTGTTACGCGGCACGTTTGAGCTTCAGCAAGAACCAATGAGACTCATTCTCGTGTTACGCGGCACGTTTGAGCTTCTGCAAGAACCAATGAGGTTCATTCTCGTGTTACGCAGCACGTTTGAGCTTCGGCAAGAACCAATGAGACTCATTCTCGTGTTACGCAACACGTTTGAGCTTCAGCAAGAACCAATGAGGTTCATTCTCGTGTTACGCGGCACGTTTGAGCTTCAGCAAGAACCAATGAGGTTCATTCTCGTGTTACGCGGCACGTTTGAGCTTCAGCAAGAACCAATGAGACTCATTCTCGTGTTACGCGGCACGTTTGAGCTTCTGCAAGAACCAATGAGGTTCATTCTCGTGTTACGCAACACGTTTGAGCTTCTGCAAGAACCAATGAGGTTCATTCTCGTGTTACGCAACACGTTTGAGCTTCTGCAAGAACCAATGAGGTTCATTCTCGTGTTACGCGGCACGTTTGAGCTTCTGCAAGAACCAATGAGATTCATTCTCGTGTTACGCAACACGTTTGAGCTTCTGCAAGAACCAATGAGATTCATTCTCATATTACGCAACACGTTTGAGCTTCTGCAAGAACCAATGAGGTTCATTCTCGTGTTACGCAACACGTTTGAGCTTCTGCAAGAACCAATGAGATTCATTCTCGTGTTACGCAACACGTTTGAGCTTCTGCAAGAACCAATGAGGTTCATTCTCGTGTTACGCGGCACGTTTGAGCTTCAGCAAGAACCAATGAGACTCATTCTCGTGTTACGCGGCACGTTTGAGCTTCTGCAAGAACCAATGAGGTTCATTCTCGTGTTACGCAGCACGTTTGAGCTTCTGCAAGAACCAATGAGGTTCATTCTCGTGTTACGCGGCACGTTTGAGCTTCAGCAAGAACCAATGAGGTTCACTCTCGTGTTACGGGGCACGTTTGAGCTTCAGCAAGAACCAATGAGGTTCATTCTCGTGTTACGGGGCACGTTTGAGCTTCAGCAAGAACCAATGAGGTTCATTCTCGTGTTACGCGGCACGTTTGAGCTTCAGCAAGAACCAATGAGGTTCATTCTCGTGTTACGGGGCACGTTTGAGCTTCAGCAAGAACCAATGAGGTTCATTCTCGTGTTACGCGGCACGTTTGAGCTTCAGCAAGAACCAATGAGGTTCATTCTCGTGTTACGGGGCACGTTTGAGCTTCAGCAAGAACCAATGAGGTTCATTCTCGTGTTACGCGGCACGTTTGAGCTTCAGCAAGAACCAATGAGGTTCACTCTCGTGTTACGGGGCACGTTTGAGCTTCAGCAAGAACCAATGAGGTTCATTCTCGTGTTACGGGGTACGTTTAAGCTTCAGCAAGAACCAATGAGGTTCATTCTCGTGTTACGCGGCACGTTTGAGCTTCAGCAAGAACCAATGAGGTTCATTCTCGTGTTACGCAGCACGTTTGAGCTTCAGCAAGAACCAATGAGGTTCACTCTCGTGTTACGGGGCACGTTTGAGCTTCAGCAAGAACCAATGAGGTTCATTCTCGTGTTACGCGGCACGTTTGAGCTTCAGCAAGAACCAATGAGGTTCATTCTCGTGTTACGGGGCACGTTTGAGCTTCAGCAAGAACCAATGAGGTTCATTCTCGTGTTACGGGGCACGTTTGAGCTTCAGCAAGAACCAATGAGGTTCATTCTCGTGTTACGGGGCACGTTTGAGCTTCAGCAAGAACCAATGAGGTTCATTCTCGTGTTACGGGGCACGTTTGAGCTTCAGCAAGAACCAATGAGGTTCATTCTCGTGTTACGCGGCACGTTTGAGCTTCAGCAAGAACCAATGAGGTTCATTCTCGTGTTACGCGGCACGTTTGAGCTTCAGCAAGAACCAATGAGGTTCATTCTCGTGTTACGGGGCACGTTTGAGCTTCAGCAAGAACCAATGAGGTTCATTCTCGTGTTACGCGGCACGTTTGAGCTTCAGCAAGAACCAATGAGGTTCATTCTCGTGTTACGCATCACGTTTGAGCTTCTGCAAGAACCAATGAGGTTCATTCTCGTGTTACGCAGCACGTTTGAGCTTCGGCAAGAACCAATGAGACTCATTCTCGTGTTACGCAACACGTTTGAGCTTCAGCAAGAACCAATGAGGTTCATTCTCGTGTTACGCGGCACGTTTGAGCTTCTGCAAGAACCAATGAGGTTCATTCTCGTGTTACGCAGCACGTTTGAGCTTCGGCAAGAACCAATGAGACTCATTCTCGTGTTACGCAACACGTTTGAGCTTCAGCAAGAACCAATGAGGTTCATTCTCGTGTTACGCATCACGTTTGAGCTTCTGCAAGAACCAATGAGGTTCATTCTCGTGTTACGCAGCACGTTTGAGCTTCGGCAAGAACCAATGAGACTCATTCTCGTGTTACGCAACACGTTTGAGCTTCAGCAAGAACCAATGAGGTTCATTCTCGTGTTACGCGGCACGTTTGAGCTTCTGCAAGAACCAATGAGGTTCATTCTCGTGTTACGCGGCACGTTTGAGCTTCTGCAAGAACCAATGAGGTTCATTCTCGTGTTACGCAGCACGTTTGAGCTTCGGCAAGAACCAATGAGACTCATTCTCGTGTTACGCAACACGTTTGAGCTTCTGCAAGAACCAATGAGGTTCATTCTCGTGTTACGCGGCACGTTTGAGCTTCTGCAAGAACCAATGAGGTTCATTCTCGTGTTACGCAGCACGTTTGAGCTTCGGCAAGAACCAATGAGACTCATTCTCGTGTTACGCGGCACGTTTGAGCTTCTGCAAGAACCAATGAGGTTCATTCTCGTGTTACGCGGCACGTTTGAGCTTCTGCAAGAACCAATGAGGTTCATTCTCGTGTTACGCAGCACGTTTGAGCTTCGGCAAGAACCAATGAGACTCATTCTCGTGTTACGCGGCACGTTTGAGCTTCTGCAAGAACCAATGAGGTTCATTCTCGTGTTACGCGGCACGTTTGAGCTTCAGCAAGAACCAATGAGACTCATTCTCGTGTTACGCGGCACGTTTGAGCTTCTGCAAGAACCAATGAGGTTCATTCTCGTGTTACGCAACACGTTTGAGCTTCTGCAA
This sequence comes from Rutilus rutilus, assembly GCF_951802725.1. Classification (NCBI taxonomy): domain Eukaryota; kingdom Metazoa; phylum Chordata; class Actinopteri; order Cypriniformes; family Leuciscidae; genus Rutilus; species Rutilus rutilus. Next base: position 2,541,756 of record NC_140231.1, read on the forward strand.
GAACCAATGAGGTTCATTCTCGTGTTACGCAACACGTTTGAGCTTCTGCAAGAACCAATGAGGTTCATTCTCGTGTTACGCGGCACGTTTGAGCTTCTGCAAGAACCAATGAGATTCATTCTCGTGTTACGCAACACGTTTGAGCTTCTGCAAGAACCAATGAGATTCATTCTCATATTACGCAACACGTTTGAGCTTCTGCAAGAACCAATGAGGTTCATTCTCGTGTTACGCAACACGTTTGAGCTTCTGCAAGAACCAATGAGATTCATTCTCGTGTTACGCAACACGTTTGAGCTTCTGCAAGAACCAATGAGGTTCATTCTCGTGTTACGCGGCACGTTTGAGCTTCAGCAAGAACCAATGAGACTCATTCTCGTGTTACGCGGCACGTTTGAGCTTCTGCAAGAACCAATGAGGTTCATTCTCGTGTTACGCAGCACGTTTGAGCTTCTGCAAGAACCAATGAGGTTCATTCTCGTGTTACGGGGCACGTTTGAGCTTCAGCAAGAACCAATGAGGTTCATTCTCGTGTTACGCGGCACGTTTGAGCTTCAGCAAGAACCAATGAGGTTCATTCTCGTGTTACGGGGCACGTTTGAGCTTCAGCAAGAACCAATGAGGTTCATTCTCGTGTTACGCGGCACGTTTGAGCTTCAGCAAGAACCAATGAGGTTCACTCTCGTGTTACGGGGCACGTTTGAGCTTCAGCAAGAACCAATGAGGTTCATTCTCGTGTTACGGGGTACGTTTAAGCTTCAGCAAGAACCAATGAGGTTCATTCTCGTGTTACGCGGCACGTTTGAGCTTCAGCAAGAACCAATGAGGTTCATTCTCGTGTTACGTAGCACGTTTGAGCTTCAGCAAGAACCAATGAGGTTCACTCTCGTGTTACGGGGCACGTTTGAGCTTCAGCAAGAACCAATGAGGTTCATTCTCGTGTTACGCGGCACGTTTGAGCTTCAGCAAGAACCAATGAGGTTCATTCTCGTGTTACGGGGCACGTTTGAGCTTCAGCAAGAACCAATGAGGTTCATTCTCGTGTTACGGGGCACGTTTGAGCTTCAGCAAGAACCAATGAGGTTCATTCTCGTGTTACGCGGCACGTTTGAGCTTCAGCAAGAACCAATGAGGTTCATTCTCGTGTTACGGGGCACGTTTGAGCTTCAGCAAGAACCAATGAGGTTCATTCTCGTGTTACGCGGCACGTTTGAGCTTCAGCAAGAACCAATGAGGTTCATTCTCGTGTTACGCATCACGTTTGAGCTTCTGCAAGAACCAATGAGGTTCATTCTCGTGTTACGCAGCACGTTTGAGCTTCGGCAAGAACCAATGAGACTCATTCTCGTGTTACGCAACACGTTTGAGCTTCAGCAAGAACCAATGAGGTTCATTCTCGTGTTACGCGGCACGTTTGAGCTTCTGCAAGAACCAATGAGGTTCATTCTCGTGTTACGCAGCACGTTTGAGCTTCGGCAAGAACCAATGAGACTCATTCTCGTGTTACGCAACACGTTTGAGCTTCAGCAAGAACCAATGAGGTTCATTCTCGTGTTACGCATCACGTTTGAGCTTCTGCAAGAACCAATGAGGTTCATTCTCGTGTTACGCAGCACGTTTGAGCTTCGGCAAGAACCAATGAGACTCATTCTCGTGTTACGCAACACGTTTGAGCTTCAGCAAGAACCAATGAGGTTCATTCTCGTGTTACGCGGCACGTTTGAGCTTCTGCAAGAACCAATGAGGTTCATTCTCGTGTTACGCAGCACGTTTGAGCTTCGGCAAGAACCAATGAGACTCATTCTCGTGTTACGCAACACGTTTGAGCTTCTGCAAGAACCAATGAGGTTCATTCTCGTGTTACGCGGCACGTTTGAGCTTCAGCAAGAACCAATGAGACTCATTCTCGTGTTACGCGGCACGTTTGAGCTTCTGCAAGAACCAATGAGGTTCATTCTCGTGTTACGCAGCACGTTTGAGCTTCGGCAAGAACCAATGAGACTCATTCTCGTGTTACGCAACACGTTTGAGCTTCAGCAAGAACCAATGAGGTTCATTCTCGTGTTACGCGGCACGTTTGAGCTTCAGCAAGAACCAATGAGGTTCATTCTCGTGTTACGCGGCACGTTTGAGCTTCAGCAAGAACCAATGAGACTCATTCTCGTGTTACGCGGCACGTTTGAGCTTCTGCAAGAACCAATGAGGTTCATTCTCGTGTTACGCAACACGTTTGAGCTTCTGCAAGAACCAATGAGGTTCATTCTCGTGTTACGCAACACGTTTGAGCTTCTGCAAGAACCAATGAGGTTCATTCTCGTGTTACGCGGCACGTTTGAGCTTCTGCAAGAACCAATGAGATTCATTCTCGTGTTACGCAACACGTTTGAGCTTCTGCAAGAACCAATGAGATTCATTCTCATATTACGCAACACGTTTGAGCTTCTGCAAGAACCAATGAGGTTCATTCTCGTGTTACGCAACACGTTTGAGCTTCTGCAAGAACCAATGAGATTCATTCTCGTGTTACGCAACACGTTTGAGCTTCTGCAAGAACCAATGAGGTTCATTCTCGTGTTACGCGGCACGTTTGAGCTTCAGCAAGAACCAATGAGACTCATTCTCGTGTTACGCGGCACGTTTGAGCTTCTGCAAGAACCAATGAGGTTCATTCTCGTGTTACGCAGCACGTTTGAGCTTCTGCAAGAACCAATGAGGTTCATTCTCGTGTTACGCAGCACGTTTGAGCTTCAGCAAGAACCAATGAGGTTCACTCTCGTGTTACGGGGCACGTTTGAGCTTCAGCAAGAACCAATGAGGTTCATTCTCGTGTTACGGGGCACGTTTGAGCTTCAGCAAGAACCAATGAGGTTCATTCTCGTGTTACGCGGCACGTTTGAGCTTCAGCAAGAACCAATGAGGTTCATTCTCGTGTTACGGGGCACGTTTGAGCTTCAGCAAGAACCAATGAGGTTCATTCTCGTGTTACGCGGCACGTTTGAGCTTCAGCAAGAACCAATGAGGTTCATTCTCGTGTTACGGGGCACGTTTGAGCTTCAGCAAGAACCAATGAGGTTCATTCTCGTGTTACGCGGCACGTTTGAGCTTCAGCAAGAACCAATGAGGTTCACTCTCGTGTTACGGGGCACGTTTGAGCTTCAGCAAGAACCAATGAGGTTCATTCTCGTGTTACGGGGTACGTTTAAGCTTCAGCAAGAACCAATGAGGTTCATTCTCGTGTTACGCGGCACGTTTGAGCTTCAGCAAGAACCAATGAGGTTCATTCTCGTGTTACGCAGCACGTTTGAGCTTCAGCAAGAACCAATGAGGTTCACTCTCGTGTTACGGGGCACGTTTGAGCTTCAGCAAGAACCAATGAGGTTCATTCTCGTGTTACGCGGCACGTTTGAGCTTCAGCAAGAACCAATGAGGTTCATTCTCGTGTTACGGGGCACGTTTGAGCTTCAGCAAGAACCAATGAGGTTCATTCTCGTGTTACGGGGCACGTTTGAGCTTCAGCAAGAACCAATGAGGTTCATTCTCGTGTTACGCGGCACGTTTGAGCTTCAGCAAGAACCAATGAGGTTCATTCTCGTGTTACGGGGCACGTTTGAGCTTCAGCAAGAACCAATGAGGTTCATTCTCGTGTTACGCGGCACGTTTGAGCTTCAGCAAGAACCAATGAGGTTCATTCTCGCATGTCAAGCAGGTTCGGTTGAGCTTCTGTTTATGTTCGCTGATCAATGTTTATATGTGAATAAAAACCTAATTTCAATCTGTTCATCATAAAAAGAGATCGAGTCTCTTCAGGAATTTTGGTCTAAACCACTCAATTTATATGGATTCGTTTTACAATCTCTTTAGAAACGTTTTAATGCGGCAAAGTGGTATCTGCGTAGCTGTAAATGGAGGAATGGAAAGCTCTCAGATTTCATCAAAAAGATCTTAATTTGTTTTCTGAAGATGAACTAAAGTCTTACGGGTTTAGAACGTCATGAGGGCGAGTAAGAGTGAACACCAAACTATCCTTTTTAGGCAGACAGCGCCATCTAAAGGTGAAAGTGCAGAACTGCACACTGCATGTGTTGGTAGTATAGAATGGACAACCACATAAAAAAAATAGACTACTCCATTATGTCCATTTGTTGTGTTTTTCAATCATTCTTATTTCAATTATCATGTTAAATACTGGAAAAACCCTGTCACATAAAAGTGTGCTTTTCAACTGTACTTTCTTGACACTTTTTAGACCTGGAATAACAGCGCGCAGTGAGAAAAAACCAAAGAAAAAAAGGTGAGTCATTGCCAGTGTTACCAGTATAAACATGTTATGACTGTTATGCACTTTATAAAGTGAAATATTAAGATGTATTATCTATTATATAATTACTTTGAGGGAACCAATGAACTTTTTTTGCCGCATGCTAGGTTTGGTATGAATTTAATTTATATTTAATTGCACTCACAGTTTTGCACAACTATCTATCAAATTAGTGTAGAGTATATGAGTATACTTATGTCCAAAACAATAAATGAGTCAAAAAACAGTCTACAGTTTGAGCCCTATGTTATAGTAAATATAAGGATGAATGGTGTATGACCAAAGAAACATATATATATATATATATATATATATATATATATATATATATATATATATGCATGCATGCATGCATGCGTGTGTGTGTGTGTATATATGCATGCATGTGTGTGTGTATATATGCATGCATGTGTGTGTGTATATATGCATGCATGTGTGTGTGTATATATGCATGCATGTGTGTGTGTATATATGCATGCATGCATGCGTGTGTGTATTTATGCATGCGTGCATGCGTGTGTGTATTTATGCATGCGTGCATATATATATATATATATATATATATATATATGCACGCATGCATAAATACACACACGCATGCACGCATGCATAAATACACACACGCATGCATGCATGCATATATACACACACACATGCATGCATATATACACACACACATGCATGCATATATACACACACACATGCATGCATATATACACACACACACACGCATGCATGCATGCATGCATATATATACACACACACACGCATGCATATACACACACACACACGCACGCATGCATGCATATATATACACACACACACGCACGCATGCATGCATATAAACACACACGCACGCATGCATATACACACACACACACGCACGCATGCATGCATATATACACACACACACACGCACGCATGCATATATACACACACACACGCACGCACGCATGCATATATACACACACACACGCACGCACGCATGCATATATACACACACACACACACACGCACGCATGCATATATACACACACACACGCATGCATGCATGCATACAGTAGTCCGCATTTGAAGTAGATGAAAAAAGTTCATCAAAGTTGTCCTAAGACATCAAAGACAACTTTGATGAAAGGTTTTGATCCACTTTAAATGTTGACTACTGTAGGTATATATATATATATATGGCCATATACCACTGGCCTACAACACACAATCATGTATTATATATATATTTACACATACAAAAGCGGCCCAGATCACTAGGGGAAAATGTCAGATTTCAGGTGGTTGTTCTTCACACTGCTATCATAACACCCGATCTGTGCCTCCTGTGAGGAACAAACACAGGTTGAATGTTGAAGCACAGCACTTGATATGTTGATCTGCTGTTTTCTTTGAGGTCCTCTTCCAGCTCCGGCAGCAGTGATTCGTCAAGCTCTTCCGGCGACTCTTCCTCAGACAGCAGCGACTCCTCCAGCTCCTCATCCTCGTCTGAAGACAGTAGCAGCGACAGCGAGGAAAGCTCCAGCCCTTCCTCGTCCTCGTCCTCGTCCTCCTCCTCCTCGTCTTCCTCCAGCTCGGGCTCGGACTCCGACTCCTCGAGCAGTTCGGATCAAGGCCCTCCAAAAAAGAGAAAAAAGAAGAAATGATTTGATTCGAAGGCAGAACTCGCGTCACACATTGACTGTTCTGCTGTTGAACATGTAAGAGTAGGCTGGGAAGTGATGTTTGTAAAGAAACTGAGATATATATTGTTATCCTGTTTTGTAAAATGTAAAAATCCACTATCACATTCTCTTTTTTACCTTGAGACAAATGCAACTTTGTTTTTCCTTCTTGCCAGAGAGTAGTGGAATCTCAAACCTATCCATTAAAATGCTGTAATCTGCTCATACCAGTTGATTAATTTTGCGTATTTTTTAACATAAATGTTCAGTTTTTGCTTCTTTTTAGTTAGGTTTTGAACTGTTTTTCCAAGAAGGAATGATGCCATAAAAAAGAGGCGAGGTTGTTTTAACATGGTCTTCGTTTTAAGATGAAATAAACTGATTTGTTACATGAAGAAATGTTTCTTTTGTTAGTAATATTGTTAATACTGCATTTAAATCGCAAGTAATCTTTCTCATCAGAAAGATGAGTCAAAATGTTTGATTCGCAGCCATGTGTTTGTACAGATTGCTTCATAAAATATTTATAAAGCATATCATGTTTGTGTTGTAGTCTTTATTTGTGTTGAAAAGAAGTAATATTTGAGAAATCACGCAATATATTATTGTTTAGATACACTACTGGTCATTGTATCATTGTGAAATTGCTAATTGTAGTATTATAAAACATTTGAACAATATTTTATAAGTTAAACTAATTTATTCCTGTGATCAAAGCTGAATTTTCAGCATCATTACTCCAGTCTTCAGTGTCACGTGATCCTTCAGGAGTCAATCTAATATGATGATTTGATGCTCAATTATTAATAATGGTTATTGTTACCAGTGTTGAAAACTGTTTTTGCTCCTTGATATTTTTCTGGGTTCTTCGATGAATAGAACCTTCAAAAGAACAGCGTTTATGTAAAATAGAAATATTTTCTGACATTATGAATGTCTGTACTGTCACTTTGGATCAGTGCGTCACTCAATAATAAAAGTGTTTCATTTCTTTAAAAAAAATCAACCTTTTATTTACCTTGCTGTTCTTGCTGGTAATCCGGTTTCCACAGAAAGATATTCAACATCATAATTATCAATCATAAATGTTTCTTGAACAGCAAATCATCGTATTAGAATGATCTCTGAAGGATCATGTGACACTGAAGACTGGAGTAAAGATGCTGAATATTAAATTATACGAAATTATTTCAAACTTTTGACCGGTAATGTAATATAAAATAATATACAGTTTAATAAACGTTGACTACATAACAAATACTGTTTCGTAGTAATAAATAAGTAATTTATAATAAATAGAAATAATTAAATTAGTTATTGCGTATCGGTTATTAGACACATAATCCGAAACTACATCGTACAAAAATATTAAAAAATAAAATTAAAAGTCTGCTTTTGAGTTGTCTCGTTTTAGGCTGAGACGCGGCCGCTTTGAGAGGACGCGCGCGTCACGTGACCACGTTAGTTTACCAAGCCGACATCAGCCAGCCAGAGACGCGATGATCTCCTGAAAATATGATCGTGATCTGCTGGAAAAATCTGTCCGACACAATCATGACGAGCAGACGAGCCTCGGCGGCATGGCTCACCTTAGCGAGCGCTGTCTTTTAGAGCAGTTACGCGTTTCTCGCTGGTGTGTGACACATTTATTGGGACGATACAGCAGATCAGTGTGTGAACAAAGGGAAAGGCTTCATAGCTAGAATGCTTCGGGCCTAAAAGAAGCCAAGAGGTAAGTGGGCCATAAATCGGGCGATTGCATAATTCAAATGATCCATGTATAGTAACATTTGATCATTTATCCATGAGATAGATTGTAACGAGTTGTTAACGAAGGAGAGCAAGCTTTATAGCTCGTTCAACGAGTGTGTTGAAGTGTTGTGTTTAGCTAACATGCGAACTGTGTCCAATCCTGATCTCACACTCACATGCCATCGACTAGGAATCAATTATCAATTTTATACTTTTCGATCGTGGACAGCTGCTAATAATGTGTCATTAGATATACATCCTCCTATATCTAGCGCTTTCAGATGAAGCGTTTCTATTTGATGCCATTTTTTTCTTTTTTTTTGGCACGTTTATTACCAGAAGTGGACATTTCTGCTGATCGATCATTTACTGCGGTCAAACTAAATTGGCGTTTGAGTTTTAACTTTCCGCACATCGTTAAATGCTAATGGGAGAGTCACGTGAACACACCTTACTGACTGGTTCAGGAGCTCAACTGCTTGTTTATTAGTAGTATTGTTGTTATTATTAATATTATAATATGGCAACTTTTTGACTGTGGCGTAAAAATATTTGCGTCACAAACTTGACAAAATGTAAACACGGTTAAAATGGCAGTTAAAAAAACAAAAACCAGTTAAAATGGCAGTTGTTTGGGGAGTTAAATTCGGTTCAGACTGGTTTCTGTTGACAATACTTCGCATGTTTTGTGGTAATTAGACATTTTAATTGTGATTACCTGCAGAGCAAGTTGTTTACTAAGTATGGTATTTGTAAGATTAATTCAACAGTGTTTGTTTTGTGCTTGACAGTTGTCAGTATTCTTGTTTTAAATTGTTTATTGAGGGATCATAGTGCTTACTCCATACATGTAGGTCTAATTTTAGGGCAGATCTACTGTTCGCAGTCATAATTTACTGATTAACATCTTTGAACCAACATATCTTGCAGAAATGTAAAATAACAGGCCTAATTGTATTAGCCTATCAATGTTTGGAGGCCATTTTAAAATGTCAGTGGCTAAAGCAGGAACTAGGGTTTGTTTGGAGTTGTATAGTACTAATAGCTCTCTTACTATTACTTACTGTGGTGTAGATTAGGTGTGCACTGTGTAGTATGCAAATTCGAACATGTAAATGCTCGAATTTAGAAATGCAATATTGTGTTTGTCTATCTTAAGTGATTAGGGAGTGTGTGTTCTCAGTCCGAAGGGCAATGCAAATGGCATGGAAACAAGTGTGTATCCCTTTTCAGGAAGTAGAGAGAGGCACGAGTGCTACACAAAGTTGTCATGGTGGACAACATGGTGAAAAAAAAAAAAAAATTGGATGAGAAACAATTTTCCACTCTGTAGTGGCTACTAGGCGTGTGTGTGTGTGTGTGTGTGTGTGTGTGTGAGAGAGTATAAAGTGCACAAGACATGTGACTGTTATCTCTGTGAGTTGCAGGAATTGTTTTTGAGTATGATGGAAGTAAACTAAACTTTTGCACTCAGTGTAGGGTTCCCATAATGCAATTTTTCAGTCTCACCTTCCAAACGAGTGCAACAGTCAGGTTACGGTAAAAAATCCCATAGAGGTACTGCTTTTTAACACTAACTTGTAAAGCTTTAAAGACTGTGAGCCCACTGTGAGCTATGAGGATAGTGGCATTTGCTGTTTTCCCAAAAATAATAAGCATGTTTCACAGTGGAATTTCTGGTGAAAAACTACATTACCCATAATACCCATCAAAACAAGCTAAGCGCACTAGCCCACGCTAATGAAGCGCTGTGAATGAGGCTTTCAAAATACATGAAGTCAGCATGAGACAGAAGTTGTGCTAGTCTTTTAGGGCGGGGTTTGATTTTGTCTGTGGTGTTTTGATTGGATGGTTGTGGTTTGCTATTGGTGGATCTCATGTGATTGACAGGTTGCCTCGTCACCAGAGAAGAGATGGAGGGAGAGGAAGTTATTCCGATTCAAGATTGCGAGGCACGTGAATGTAAAACCATTATGATATGCACAGATAAATAGCCTAATTTATAGCAATATTCCATGAAAAAACTAAAACGGTCCATTTTGATTTCATGGTGACTTTAAATATTTGTGTGTATATAAATGTATGCATATTTTGCAATAAATTAATGTTGTTTGTTTCTATAGTATATAGATAATCGACATCTATGAATTAATATTAATTTTGTAATATTTCGCAATGCTTGATCGGTATTGCAGTTCTCTCCCTCACTAAAGCCGTTCAGTCTTGTATCTTTGTCTGATTTTCAAATGCTTTTTTTTGCTTCAAATCAAAGATTGTAATGTTGTGATTAAACTCTTAAAGTCCCTATGAAATCAAACTTGAAGTTTTTTGGCTTTTTAGTATGAATATGTTAATCTTACTGTAATCTATAAGCTAGTGCGCTCCAAAACAATGACCAAATTCACATTGAGAAGATGCAGTATAAGCATTCAAAACTTAGTCTCTCACTTTTGATGACATCACTCGGCACTTCAGCTTCTCATCAGGTTTTCTGTCCAATCAAATGCTCTCTAGAATCTGAAGCTCCGCCCCCTACATTATAAACACACGCTGAAGCTCACACATTTACTGTTTTCTACATGGTGACTGGCACGTCGTGCACTATATAGGGGATGGGGAATGATTCAGCGTGAACATTGGGGCGAGTGAAGTCCGGTCCAGAGACACGACACACAGAGCGGATCATCTGATCGAGTCGCCGAACGTATCGGACATTTTTGAATTCTGCACAGACTGCTGTATTTTAAAGCGATATGGAGAAACGGTCAGAGATAAGAGGACACTGCCGCTTTAAGGAGCTCAACAGCCGAGCTGCGATCTAAACTAAACGCTATTGGCTATTTAAAAAAAGGGGAGGAGCTATTTAATATGTCCCGCCCTGTCTTCCTGTTTCAGTGGAAATTACGTCAACGCACTGAATAACGCTGCGTGTTTCAAGGCACTTCAGTGGGCCTTTAATGAAGACCTTTTAAAAATCCCTATGGGAAAAATGAATGGAGAAATAGGTCTGAAACCATGCTCTAGTTTCAGAGGGACGGATCAAAAGCCTCCGTGACTTTTTCTTGACTTATTTAATCGGACAGTCTAAAGTCAGCTCAAGAGTGAAAAAGTCCACTTTCATAAATGCTATTTTTTACATAAATCTTGAATAGGTTGTAGTAGGCAGTTTATAAATATTAGTTTACAGCCGTAAAATGTCATCCTGCTGTATTGCATAAATGAAATGAATAATTACCCAGCGAACTCATGCATGCCTGCAGGCTCTTGGCACAGATGTAAACCCTGAGCTGGGACAGGCCTTGTGCCGCTTATGTAACCAAACTAAACACGCACGCGCTCACACCGTCTCTGACCCGTACGCTGTGATCAGGAGAGGTGCGCACTAGGGGTGGAACGACTCGATACATGTCACCATACCATATTAATGCCATACTCCAAGACATATGATAAAAGGTTAACTAAAAATGTCCTGTTGATTAAAACGCTAAATTTGGCTTTACATTGTGTGTGTGTAAATGAATAGTCTTGGACTCGGTGCTGAAACCCAAAGCACAGGACAATAGAGACACCAGAATAACAATATTCATGATTCTGAAGATGAAAATACTGAATTATTGTATATTTATAATAATGCCGGACACTTTTTACTGGTAACATCAGACATTTGGCATTATCAGGACACACACATATTCCCCCCATTGCATTATTATACATTATATTCAACATTATATATAGTAGTTTAATGTCTGACACTAAAACTCTGAAAACGTGAATTTTTTCCTCACACAGAAATTGTATTTGCATGAGTGTGCGACGCAAGAGGTGTATTGTTGAGCCCGACACAACCTGTGTGTAAACAACATCATAGGTCTCGACTCTTCCTGTTTGAGCTGAGATCTGTGGTTTGAGTTGACCATTTCCTCTGTCTGTGTTTATGACTAGAAAGACTGTGGCTGACGCTTGTTTGCCATTGTCAGTTTATAAAAGCTTCTCAAGTTGTTGGCGAGGGATCTAACAGGCCATGCTTCATGTTCTTCTGGTTTATTTTTGAGGATCGCTGCTGCTGTTGTACTTGCGACCTCAGCAGGGTGTGTTCCAGAAAGCAAGGTTATCTTATCAAACATCCCCTGAGCTCTCGGTGGATTAAACTAAACCTGGCTTATTCTTCTTATTACCCTACTCGTTCCAGAAACACGTCCGGCAGTGAGTTCACTTGTAGAGAGAGCGAGAGGTAGAGAGGGAGGGAGAGGTAGAGAGGGAGGGAGAGGTAGAGAGGGAGGGAGAGAGGTAGAGAGAGAGGTAGAGAGAGAGGTAGAGAGAGAGGTAGAGAGAGAGGTAGAGAGAGAGGTAGAGAGAGAGGTAGAGAGAGAGGTAGAGAGAGAGGTAGAGAGAGAGGTAGAGAGAGAGGTAGAGGGGGAGAGAGAGAGGTAGAGGGGGAGAGAGAGAGGGGGAGAGAGAGAGAGGTAGAGAGAGAGAGAGGTAGAGAGAGAGAGAGGTAGAGAGAGAGAGAGGTAGAGAGAGAGAGGTAGAGAGAGGTAGAGGTAGAGAGAGAGAGCGGGGGAGAGAGGGAGAGAGAGAGGTAGAGGTAGAGAGAGAGAGCGGGGGAGAGAGGGAGAGAGAGGGAGGGAGAGAGGTAGAGAGAGAGAGCGGGGGAGAGAGGGAGAGAGAGGGAGAGAGAGAGGTAGAGAGAGAGAGCGGGGGAGAGAGGGAGAGAGAGAGGTAGAGAGAGGTAGAGGTAGAGAGAGAGAGCGGGGGAGAGAGGGAGAGGTAGAGGTAGAGAGAGAGAGCGGGGGAGAGAGGGAGAGAGAGGGAGAGAGAGAGGTAGAGGTAGAGAGAGAGAGGGGGAGAGATGCACTGATGTATCGGCAAATAATCGGTATCGGCCGATAAAATCTGTTATTTTCACTGAATAATTTTCGCTATTATTTCACACGATTGTTTAAAAACGGGCGATGATCAGAGCCGATTATATGCTGTCAATCAACAGTGTGTGTAAAAAACATGTGACGTGACCGATTGCTGTAGCGTCTCAGTGCCATGCCCGGCGCGCGAGTATTTTCTTCCACTTCAATACAACTTCTATCTAGAAAAACATGCATGAATATCAGAAGGTGTGTTAGAAGATACGGTACAACTAACCAAATCCGTATCATTTCTCATGTAATCTCGCAATCAGTGTTTCAGCCACGGAAAGATGTCAATAAAACAGCTTGTGAACGAAATATGTCAAGTAACGTGACGTTTAACAAAATCTGTTTGTTAGTTAGCTATGAAAAACACTAGAGAGGAGCTTATTAACTGTTAATTATATATGTATGTTTGAATAAATTTGCCATGAAGCGTTTATGAAAACTACCTGATGTGCAACTGAGTTTTATACAAACATTTCAGTTTCTAATTTGTGTGTAATTATTATGTCTGAAAATACACGGCAGTTTAATATGATACCTCTGTTGCAACCGATATTATAGTGTATATATATATATATTATGAATAAAATATTGCTTTATCCACCTTATTCCTGACACGCTTACTGCGTGTTGGATTATGGATGGCACTTCCGGTTTGGGGAACTTCCATTCAAAAAGACAGTAATATTGTGAAATATTATTACAACTTAAAATAATAGTTTTCTATTTGAATATACTTTAAAAAAATAATTTATTCCTGTGATGCAAAGCTGAATTTTCAGCATCATTACTCCAGTCTTCAGTGTCACATGTGACATCCAGTCTATCACATGATCCTTTAGAAATCACTCTAATATTCTGATTTATTATGAGTGTTGGACACAGTTCTGCTGCCTAATATATCTGATGAATAAAAGGTTAAAAAGAACTGCATTTATTCAAAATAAAAAAATATTTTCTAATAATGTAAATCTTCTTTACTATCACTTTTTATCAATTTAACACATCCTTGCTGAATAAAAGTATTGATTTATTTCAAAAAAAGAAAGAAAAAAAATACTGCCCAGTAGTGTATATTGCTGTTACAAAAGATTTCTATTTTTAAAACATTTGCTTCTTTTTTTTTATTTTATTTATTTTTTACTTTTTATTCATCAAAGTATCCTAAAGTATCACAGGTGTATCATGTATCACATTTGATAATGAATCCTCATATTAGAGTGATTTCTAAAGGATCATGTGATAGACTGGAGTAATGATCCTGAAAATTCAGCTTTGCATCACAGAAATAAATGATCATTTAAAGTATAATAAATTGAAAACCAATTATTCTAAATTGTAATAATATATCACAATATTGCATTTTTTTTCTGTGTTTTTGATCAAATAAATGCAGGCTTGATGAGCAGAAGAAACTTCTTTCAAAAACATTAAAAATAGTAACGTTTCCAAACTTTTGGCCTGTACTTGTATATATAAAATAATATTTTGTGCTCACTGGAGCCTCCTCACTACGGTACGCATGTGCTGAACACCTCTGGAGTAAACTAACCCCATGTTCAGAGAGTAACCTGCTATGGCTCCTTACATACTCTGAAAGTTACCTCCGTTTTTGGAACCGAAAGCTGAGGTTATCCGCGTACTTACCCTCCCTTAAACACACTGTGATACTGGGATATGTCACATAACCTGCTTTCTGGAATCCCTCCCAGGGCTGTGTGAGGTCAGAGCAGCCGCAGGCGCTCATTTACTGCAGCAGATTCCCCGTCACTTAAAGCATAAAGTCTGTTTTCCGAGATACTCTTGACCATTTGTGTTGCTGTGTCTAAAGGCTGCTCGTGTCCCGTGCCAAATATGGAAAGCGTTACAAAAACCTCCCTGCATTTACTTAGAGGTTTATATCACCCAAACCCACAAATACTCTCCCTCAAGCCTTCCTAGGTGTGTGTATGAGTTTCTTCTTCCAGCCGAACACAATCTGAGTTATATCAGGAAAAACATCCTGGCTCTTCCAGGCTTTATAATGGGAGTGAACGGTAACTGAGATTTTAAAGCCCAAAAAAGCTCATCCATCCGTCATAACAGTAATCCATACGACTCCAGGGGTTAATAAAGGCCTTCTGAAGCAAAGCCATGCGTTTTTATAAGAAAAATATCCATATTTTATAACTTATAAACTATAATCACTTCCGGATACAGCCGTGCGTAGACTCCCGTAAGCCAGCCATTATAGTTTATGTTACCAGTGCTTTATTAGTATTCTTACCAGTTTTTCCTGAAATGTAAAATAAATATCTATAGCGAAAGAAACAGCAATGCTTGAACAAAGCGAATATAAAGCCTCTGTGTAGATGCACCAGTGTGCAGGAACATCATTTTGTTGTTTTTTCATCATCCAATTTGAAACGTAATTTCTTTACATATAATGATTTGGCGTCAACGCCTGGTTAATCCTGATATCACTCCTCATTTCTGGAGGGTGATCGCCTCTCGCTCTTTGTTTGACCGAGGCAGTGCAAGCTCAGACGGGTGTGTGTGTGTGTAAACGTGACTGGGAATCATTACGTTAAGTTTCACGAGCCTTCGGTACACAAGAAGAGACGTCACTGAAAGGACACTAATTTGCTGTTCAGAAAGTGAGTCAGTGAAGAAATCATCAAGCTGATTCAACCCAATACCTTTAAGAAATCATTAAAGCTGCCCAAATGAATGCTTAGTTTGTGAATGGGACTAAACTGATGTTGTGTGTGTGTGTGTGTGTGTGTGTGTGTGTGCTGTGCGCGAGGACGGGACAACTCAACCGAAGGACGGCTGCGTTTTTTACTCTCGTGTTGATCAGTATTAGGGCTGGGCTATTTTTTTTTTTTATTGTTTTGATTAATCGTTTTTTAAAAAGTGGTAGATTTTGATATTGTTTCTAAAAAGCCTCAAATCGATCTTTTTCCGCATTTACTTCCGCAAACATTGGACGTGATATCTGATGGACGTTACTCTTATTCCCAGTCTTCTCCACTAGATGCTGAACACGGCGGATGCAGGTTCGCCTTTTAGCATTAAAGACGTTCCACACCGCTGGAGGAACTGATCGGGCCAGTGCTCAGGAAGGAGAACTCGCGGGCGCTATGTGAGGAGTTCTGTGTGCGCGCGTCAGACAGTGCGCAAATTATAAAATTAATTCTCTTTCACGTCTCCTTGCTCTTGAACGGACAAAATCACACAAATGTATCTCAAAGGCCTCGTTTACACTGTCAGTGAAATGTGACCCAATTCAGATGTTTTGCTCATGTGACACAGATCGGATGTGCTCTATGACCGTCTAACAGGAAAGAAACGCATGCGTTTGGATATTTCGAGTGTCATGCGACTGTCATGTAAACGGTCAGATCGGGTTTCCTGAGGCTTTAGGCGACGTCTCCGCGGTGTAATGACGAGAGAAACCCCGACACGCTTCTGCAACGGGACGGATGGCCTGACGAAACGCTGTCGTCGTAGGAGAGGAATGTGAAACGTTGACACAACATGTTGTCGTACACCACAAAATTTCGGACCCGCTGCTCCTCGTTAAAGCCAATATTTAAACACAATCTGCTCCCGCCAGTCCTGAGGTCTCTCACACACAGTAACTGAAGCACATGTGCAGTGATGGCACTTTTCGTCCTCCGCCGCCTCATAATCATGGTGATGTTTGGCGAACTCCGCATATATCGCAGAGCTAGCATCAAGCATATTGCGCGTCCGCCCGTCTGTGCAAGAGAAGTTAACCCTTTAAGCATGCGCGATGTTTCAGATAGTATGGCAGGTGTAAACGCATGAGCTGGATACGGGTCAAAGTTGAAAGAACGTGTAAACGGACGGGCAAAAAAATTGGATAAAGGGAACAAATCAGAATTGGGAATTACACCTGCAGTGTAAACGAGGCCTAATACCCACCTTGACGAGCATATTAGAAAACATACTCTGTTATGACTTCAGTGAACGTAAACAGTCGAGAAAGACAGTGTGTGTGTATCAGTACATTGGATGTCTTAAAGGGACAGCAGCCTAATATTCCTCATGCTGTCTGTGTTTTTAATGTTAATCAAACCACAAAAGGCAAAGAAATCACTCACTGCTCTTCACTGAATAACTTGTGAAACTTTAAAGGCATACTTCACCTCTGGAAAGATGAGTGTGTATTTAAAATGGGTCATTTATGGAGAAGAAATGTGAAATTATTTTTGAATTTGGAGCCTTCTAGACTGAGAAAAGCCAGAAAATGTATTTTTGGCTCATGTGGATGAAAGACAACAACTCCCAGAATGCACTTGCTTCGCTGTTCTACGAGGCCACTCCCAAGCCACGCCTACCGGTAAGAGCGCGCAGTTAAACAACTAGGCTTCACCAACCGGAATGAATTCAGTTAGACTGAAACAAAAGGTGTGCATGTAAACAATGAATGGCGACCGCAGAAAGCAAAAGCCGAATCCCGGACATTTTGGACGATCTCGACGGCCGGACATGTTGAACACATGCGGGACAGCTCCCCCTACTGGCTGGAGTCTCTCGCCTCTGGACAAAAAATCCTCCGATGACGTAAAATGACGATTTTTGCGTCATCTGAGGATTTTTTTTTTCGGACAAAAAATACATAAATCTGTGGTCTCAGGGGGACATGAGGGAGGGAAGCACGGTCACTCGACAATACTACAGGGTTTCTACTGATGCAAAGCTTAATGCTAAATCCTGAAGTATCCCTTTAAGGATTCACCTATTTAGTTTATACAGTGAAGATTATATGTAGTGCTGTTTTACATTTGATTACTTTATTCAATTTCTGTACCGGAAAATAACTTTATTTCATTAGTATCTATTGCATTTATTTGTGTTGTTGCTTGTAAGTTTAATGATTTGCTCTTTTTTTTTTTTTTTTGGTAAATGACTCTTTTCTTGTCTTTTAATAATCTTTGAAATTTATATGTGTTAGTTTAGTTTGTTTTTAGCTGTGGTATTGACATGGGATACGGAGAATTGTTCAACATCACTGGTATCTACAATCGTCTCATAACCTTTATTTATTTATTTATAAATTGAATCATATCGGGACATGTTTCGATATCCAGTCCTAATCAGTATTCATATAACTGAAGTAAAAATGCTTTTTTTAATACCGTGGCACTTTAGCTTTGCAATAAACACTGGCATAACTACCATAGAAGTGTATACTTTTAATGCATTTCTGCCGTTTTTAATATATTGCCCTGCCCTATATTTTAAGGTTTCCTTCATGTTATGGTTTTACTATCAGCATTTGATTGAGTTTTTTCCTTGTACTATGTGACAAACAACAATTGCAGATATATATATATATATATATATATATATATATATATATATATATATATAGTGAAGAAATCCCTTGCTGGCTTTCTAACTAACACTAATCCACAAATACAGTGTGGAATAAACCTGTGCCTTCTGAAAAATGGTGTTAATTTTTTACTGTTGATTTTACATTTTGAGTACAAAGGGCTTCTTTAAAGAAGTTAATATTGCACAGAGGCAAGCTTGGGTTAGAAACGTTGCGTCTCTGCGTGTGTTAGAGATTAAACGTCATCTCATATCATGATTATAGTGACAAAAATGATCATGTTGTCTGGAAATGTTCAAAAAGTACTGATACACGCACTGAAATTATTTCAACAAACAGCAAATCTAGCAGCGCTATGCACGCTTCTTAGCACAAACATTAAAATAATGACTTTAATTTAAATTTAAATGAACAAAAACATGTTGGTTTGGTGATTTACAACATCTACTAACATGCTTGAATAAAGTTTGACAAATATATATATATATATATATATATATATATATATATATATATATATATATATATATATATATATATATATATATATATATATATATATATATATATATATGATCAGCCTCACATTTCAGCCATTTAAAAAAAAAAAAAGGATGAATCAAAATAAGGTATTTTATTTGCTCCATTGTTAATTCTAGATGCATTATTATTCAAGTTTAGAATTAAAAGCTGATGAATTGGTGATCTAATGGATTTTAGAATGCACATTCAATTATTGCCCATTAACTGGTTAAAATATATAACAATGCATATTTTCGCATTGGTCTGACGGGCTGAAGGAAAAAATGTAAATCCACTCTCTGACAGTAGGTGGCGCTTATGAAAGCAGAAATAGAGCGGTTTCCTTCAGGGATTCATTAATATAATTCATCCATATAGAATTATTTGTTTTAAAATAATGATGCGGAATTCCTGGTGAAAAACTACATTACCCACGATACAGAAAATTACACCAATCAGAGAGTCGAAAAAAGCAAAACGCACCAATCATGCTTAAGCTCCGCCCACTCCCATGAAGCACTGCGTAATCGAGTCGATCTCCCTACACTCTCAAAATACTTAAATGTTTATATATATATATATATCATCATTTGTAAATGAGTAGTTTTAACTTTCTCCATCATTTTTAATTTGATTAAAGCCGAAGTTCTTGTACCTTTTGTCTTTTTGTATGATTTTTAAAGTGTTTTTTTGCTTCAAATCAAAGTTTGTAATGTTGTGCTTCTCCTCGTAGCCGGTTCGTTTGGTTCATGGCTTATAGCTTATAAATCTTTAATGAAAACCTTTTAAAAAATCCCCATGGGAAAAATGAATGGATAAAATACTTGCACTCTACGGTTCAAACATTGAAAAAAACCAAGCAAAAACACCCCAGTGCCAGCTTCAGATGAAAGTGAGTGACTTCAGGGAGTCGGTTTTAGGTCCTCTCTCAGATCTTCATGTATTTTAAGGTCATTAATCAAAAGAATACAAATGGCATCTTGTCTTAATAATGTACCGTCATCTATAGCTGTACAATAGATGTCCAAAACACTGTGTGCTATAATGTCTGTACACTTTTACACTTTATAAATGAAGACAATAAATTAATAGATTAACCCACTTCTCCCGGGCATAATAATAATGCACATAAAATGTGGGCCAGAATCTTTCCCAGTATAAGAGAATATCGCTCTACATCGACTAAAACACGCACAAGTTCTCTCATCTACTCGGATGTATTTGCATTTTAACAAAGAAATGAAAATGCATACAAATTGGTTAAACCCTTTACCCTTTTATTTGCATGTTACATAGCCATGCATGTCCCAGTTTAAAAGCTCAAGCATCCGGTTAACCTTGAAGTGTTTTGATTTTAATATTATTAAAGTAATTAGGGCCTCAGATTGACTGACTGAACATGATATACATGATTCACTGAATCCAAAACACCTTTTTTTTGTAGTTTAAACAGAGACGATAGTTTTCAGAAACTTACTTTTCACATTTTCAGGCCCTCAAAACACAGTTGTTGTGTAAATGAACGGCCAAAACGCTTACGTTTTTAGTTGAAAACGAGTTTCTAAAGACATTATATTAGTATAATTAGACTGTTTTCATGTCTCATAACTTGTGACTTTTACGAGTAAGAAAGTGTTAGTCTTGATAAGCTTCTTTCATTAAAACTCTTGATTCAGTGATTGGTTTGTGATTCGTCCCTCAAACACATTTATAGAAGTACATACATAGATTTACATAGTTTTAGTTAAAAAAACAGCCATCATGTTCAGTTTGTTGTCTTAAATGAACTGTGTTTAAGAGTTAAAATAAAAAAATCTTGTTATTTATCATACTTGACCAGTAAGAGATGGCGTGCCGCTAATCCCTGCTTATTTTAGGATACAGGCTAATTCACCCACATGGTTTAGTGAAGCGCATCGCTCTGTTTTAAAGTTGATTATTATTATTACTTCTCATCATTTTTATAAAACACCAGGATGGTTAGTCAGTTGATTTTGGTGATTCCCATATTGCATCTAATTGCCTCATGGCCTCCTGGGTGTACTAATGTTTCTGACACGCTTTCCCCCCTAGATTTGGAGAAAACCGTGTCTGGCCCTTTAAGGAAACTGACGCTGCTAGTGTTGGCTCAGGCCCAAGTGGGGGAGGGCATGTGTTTACTGAGAGACCGCAGCTGATTGGCTGCCCTAAGTCTTCACATCATAGAGAGGAGGGGCCAACTGGCATAAAATAACATGTCCTTATAAGGGCGTTGGTGGACTGCACCATTCTCCACAGCACACGAGGGGTGTCCTCCTTTAGAGAAGCAGGGTTTTTAAGGATTTGTGTCGATCAACTTCACATTACGGGACTTCACATTGGAGGTATTATTGATAAAATGCAGAAGGATGAGTTTTATCATTAGTGTTGGTTTTGTGAAACTTGTATATTATCAGTTTGTTTTTCTTCTTGATGGGCAAATGGTTACTCTGTCAAACTGTACATTTGTTCCAGAGCTTCTGATATGGCACACTTTAGTGTTGTATTGTGATGTGCTCACCTCTGTATGCTTGAGCTGTGCCTCCTCTCTTCAGCTTGAGTGGTTTGTTCGGTAGACAGACTATAACCTCCCCTCCCTAAAGTCAGATTTATCTCAACTCCCAGGAAATACAGCAGTGACGATTGAAGCGTGAAAGCTGCCGATCAAGAAAACTGTGCCTCAAAAGTGGACGGTACTAAACCGGAGGGAGCCGTAGCTGGAAAGAGCCATCGAGTTGTCTGGAATTTTCTCTCAATCCTCTTCCAATGGTTCATTGGTTGAGGCCATGGCCTCTCAGTCAGGGTAAGCTAAAGCACCAGCCATGTTTTCAGTGAGCAACTCCTATAGTAGTCACGGCAAAGTTTGAGGCCTTCTCTGCATACCGTTCTTCTTTTATTTCTTTAGCTTAGTTTTAGTTCTTAGACTTTATTGTGTCTTGTCTTTTTTTTAAAGTTGATTTTAAAATGAGCCGTGCACTGACTAAGAGTCAGAATATTCTAGATGGGCCGGATGGATAATAATCTGGATTATATTACTGTTTGAAGAGCCCTTTTGGAAATATTGATATTAAGACACTTTAGGTGACCTGTGAACGTTTGCTCTATCCTGAAACTGCTTATTCTTTGGGCATGTAGAAACATATGTGGAAAAATATAAGACATCTATATCTTTCAGGTTACCTTTTCATACTTTACTTCAGTCGACACTTCAGATTGCTCCATGGACATTTAAGCAATCCCGTCAAAAGACATGTCAATTTCCCAGCAATACTTTCTGATTGTCATTTAATCACCCAGCTTGCTTTACACTTGCATCATAGGATGTCAGCGCCATTGTGTCATGTGAGAGATCTTGGCAAATTTTGGATGAATAAAAGCCTGTTCACACTAAGGACGCGAACCATGAAGATACAGTTCTCAATATAAGACTATAACGATAACGATGTCGTTTGGAATCACTTTCAGATCGTTTCTTTCCGGATTAACTGGAAAATCATTGACAGCCAATCAGAATCCATCCTGTTTTAAAGAGCTCGAGCATTTAAAGAACCATATCGTGCGCTGGTGTGGACGCTAGTATAGTTAATATCAGTTCTCGTTCTTGGTGTGAACGGGCCTTAAATCAGAAGTGGGACTGTACACTTAAATCAGGATATGGTGTCCGTGTTTCCTTCCCAGCGGAGATCCGGACACTGCTTTTTTTGGAGCAGATAAACTTTCCACAGAGGAAGCCGGAGTACTTTGTAAAAGAAAAAATCCCTAAACACTCAAAAATAGTCAAAAGATGAGAATCTTGGGGCCCAGAGAGCCGAAGCAGTGATGCCTAAGAAGTTTTACCAAAAAAAAGTTAATATTTCTAAGTTAACTGGATAAGAATATAAAAAGGTTAGATCAGATGTTTCATCAGGCTATTTATTTGACATTTAGACTCATACATGTATGGCACATGACTGAGGTGCAGGTTTACCTCTTAACGTATGGGCCATTTTAATATTTTGCTCAAAGTAATCAACTACTAAAAACAAACTACGTAGATAATCTAATAATCAACTCTCATCATTGAAGACAAAACTAACTTGTAAACTAGTTTTTTGGTCTTCCCTTGCCCTCTCTAAATCATTTTACAAATTCTAACATTGTTTATTATGAGATCCTCTTAATATGCTGGTTAATAATGCTAAATGTATGGGGTTTTGTCAAACGGTCAGAGTCATGTCTGACAGATAAAAAACAACTGTATTCGCTGTATTCTTGTTTTCTGACACATTTTAGAAAAAGCATCTATTTTTCTGCTACTGTAGTTAAAATAACCGCTTCATCTGCAGCTCTTAAAGGGATAGTTCACCCAAAAATGAAAATTAGCCCATGATTCACTCACCCTGAAGCCATCCTAGGTGTACATGACGTTCTTCTCTCAGACGAACACAATCAGAGTTATATTAAAAACTGTCCTGGCTCTTCCAAGCTTTATAATGGCAGTGAATGGCTGTATGTCTTTGGAAGTCCATTAAAGCGCATCTATCCATGATTAAAGTGCTGGAAACGGCTCTGCGGGCGTCTGAAGTGAAGCGATGCGTTCGTGTAAGAAAAACATCCATATTTAAAAGTTTATCGACTAAAATAACTAGCTTCCGGCACGTGTGAAAGAGTTAGCGCTTGACCCGACGCACAACGTAATGATGGCAATTGACGCCTCTTGTGGTTCAAACAAACAGGGCTGGGCAACCGCGTTCGTCATTACGTTGTGTGTCGGGTCAAGCGCTACTCTTTCGCACGCCGTCTGCCGGAAGCTAGTTATTTTAGTCGATAAAGTTTTAAATATGGCATCGCTTCAGAAGAACTTTATTAACGCCCCGGAGATGCACTTTTATCATGGATGGATGCGCTTTTATTGACCAAACAGAAACGGCCATTCACTGCCATTATAAAGCTTGGAAGAGCCAGGACATTTTGTGTGTGTGTGTGTGTGTGTGTTTGGGGGGGGGGGTAATTTCCTAATGCCCCAAGTATACTTTGAAAGCGTATACCTTGCTCTTGAGCCAGGTTTGAAACTGAAGTGGAGTACATTATGATCTAACCCTTCTGCTGTTCACGAAGGCAGCGAGTGTGAGATGCATTGCTGAGGCTTCAAACACTCGACGTTATTGAAACGGTAGGGCCTGTTGACTGGACAGAGAGAGAGAGAGAGAGGTTCAGGTGTACACACCAGCTCATCAGCAAAGACCATTAATGGTTTGACTAATTGGATTTGGTGTAGTGTGTGTGTGTGTGTCAAGCGTCTGCACGTTGCATCGGTCGTTTGAGTGGTTTTGTCGTGCAAACGCTCTCCCATTAGCACATTCACTCGCTGAGCTTTCTCGCCGCGGCCATCGGAGCCCTTCTGTTACCTTGACCTGATCTAAAGCCCCCGCCGTGATGTCACACACCTCACGTTCACTGATCTAATCACTGATGCTCTCTGTTGACGTCTGTTGTTTTAATGAATTGGCCTGTAATATCAAGGGATTTTTAACTCACACACTGTTAGTGATTTGTTTTCACTCTAAGAATAATAGGTTTTGTACAGACTTAATGCATTAACTCTTTCTCCTTTTTCTTGCTTTCTCTCATCCATCTTTTGTTTGTTCGCTCTCTGCTGCTCCCTGTCTTTCATTCCCGCTCTCCTCTCATTTGTTTGTTTGTGCTCTCTCCTGCTGTTTTTGCCCCCCCCCCCCCCATTAATTTTTCATCCTTTCACTGTTTTGTTTTCCTCCCCCTCTTTTTATTTGATCTTTTTTGCTCACTTAATTTTTGTCGTCCCTTTGATTTTGAAACGAACCATAGTTTTACCGCTGAACCTGTAGTTTTGGCATGGTTATGGAGGTACAGTGAGTATAACTAACTAGTGAATTGCCAGCTTTACCCGAGAAACGAGTTGAAACCTGTATTTTATGCTCCACGTAGTCTCGAGCGTTCATTAATAAGCCTCTGCACAACATTACATCGAGAGAGTAGATTTCATCCTGTTGTGGTTTTGAATGACGATCTGAACCGATAAGAATATGTCATCTTAATAATTTGACAGTAAAAAAAAAAGGAAAAAAAGATGCACACATGCACATCAAAGACTGACAGATGTTAGGACGTTTCATTGGCTGTTAGCTGTACTTTCATCAGAATTTCCAGTGTGGTAAATGTTGGCCGAATCTGAAACTACTTTTGCAAGTCCTGTCGTTATTAGGCCACATGTAGTCATTCGGTGATGGATAATGATGGCGTGTGTGAAACATTACATAACGTGTTTGGTTAGCCGAAGCACACAGCGTAAAACATCGATGGACAGACTCAAAGTTTGTGTCAATCTAACTCTAACATCGAGCTCTCCTGTCTTTTTCCTCTGTGAAATAGCCCCGTTTTGATTCCTAAACCAGAGCAGGGAACCACGCACATCTCTGCTTGACTCCTGTTTATTTTTCCATTTGTTGTTCAAATGTGTAACTTTGTCTTGGTTTAAATGTAGCTGAAGGTGTCAGGAAGCTATTTTCTCTTTGATTCTTCACTGCTTAGTGACTCTGTCTCTGTTGTTAGCAACATGAACCGTGAAGACCGGAATGTGCTCCGTATGAAAGAAAGGGAAAGGAGAAATCAAGAAATCCAGCAGGGAGGAGAGGCCTTTCCAGCTAACTCCCCCCTCTTTCCTGAACCTATTAAAGTTGTAAGTTCATTTTGTTTCTTCTTTTTTTCATTTTTTTTATTTATTTATTCATTTATTTTTCGCCCTGTAGACCTCATTTAATCTTGGGTGGTTGTTCCTTTTTGGTTTTCACATTCTCTGATATATATATATATATATTATGCTCCATTAATCTTCCTCCTCAGAGGAGAACCCACTACTGATGAAAGCTTTGTGGCCATACAGTTGTACAGTGACGGTAATTACAGAATGATTACAAAATGTATGCACTGTGCTGATTGGTGTATATTAACCAGAGCTACACAATTCTGGATAAAAATGAGAATCACTGATTTTTTCGTTTCAAATAGCGATCTAGATTCTTCCACGATTCTTAGCAGACGACTAAACAAAGGCTCTGACGAAATGGTAATTGCTGCAGTCCATTTAAAAATGTTAAATTAATCTGAGTTAATGTTTAAAATGCATGGTTTGAATGAATGATTCAATGACTCACTCATACAGACTTCACTTGTTTCTGGATGAATCTTTCGAATGAATGATTCAATGACTCGCTCATAAATACTGGTTCCATTTTTTTTTTTTATGAATCAGCATATTTGATCAAATCTCTTGAGTGAATGATTCAATGACTCACTCATAAATACTTGTTCCATTTCTTAATGAATCAGCATATTTGACCAAATCTCTTGAGTGAATGATTCAATGACTCACTCATAAATGCTTGTTCCATTTCTTAATGAATCAGCATATTTGACCAAATCTCTTGAGTGAATGATTCAATGACTCACTCAATAAATGCTTGTTCCATTTCTTGATGAATCAGCATATCTGACCAAATCTCTTGAGTGAATGATTCAATGACTCGCTCATAAATACTTGTTCTATTTCTTAACGAATCAGCATATCTGATCAAATCTCTTGAGTGAATGATTCAATGACTCGCTCATAAATACTTGCTCTATTTCTTAATGAATCAACATATCTGACCAAATCTCTTGAGTGAATGATTCAATGACTCGCTCATAAATGCTTGTTCCATTTCTTAATGAATCAGCATATTTTACCAAATCTCTTGAGTGAATGATTCAATGACTCACTCAATAAATGCTTGTTCCATTTCTTGATGAATCAGCATATCTGACCAAATCTCTTGAGTGAATGATTCAATGACAAATACATATTTCGACAGTCACCTGTCGCCACCTACTGGTGTAACGATGTCATCGATACAATCGTTATTTCAAGCATCGTTACTTTCTAAAGCTGATTTGCTCTATTTTGATCGCTTCTGTCGACATCGGTGTTTATATCTGAACTCTAAACTTTTATCACGGTACTTCTGTGATGATATGAATGATTGCACGACAGAAATAATAATACTGTGTGGCTGTTTGTGACGCTGTTTCATACCTATACATGACAACTGCTGTCTCTGGATCGTACTTTGTTCACATTTAGTAACGAGATCACACTCTTTTAACGATTAATCGTGCAGCTCTTATTAACCTCAACATTAACTCTTATTAAGCTTAAGTTCGAAAGATTTAGCCTCTATATAAAATGTAATGATAGCAAAAAAGATGCTTTAATTGCTGGATTTAAACACCGCATGTAGGCTTACTTTATGCAATATTAACTTCATTCATTATGTATTTTGAAAACTGGAAATGTGCTGTATCCAGAGACAACTATCAGTAGATTTTCTTTTTATATACACACACACACATCACTAATGGCGTTTACATGCTGCTCCTTTGTGCTTCAAACAATACCATGGTATATGTCCCAAAAACCATGCTTTGTACTGTTTTTATTGGCGTCAGTCAGGTTTCATTTGATATTTCAACCCTTACGGTTATTGCAGGGCATTTTATAGGTAAGTACTTATATTGTTAGATGTACTGTTTTGTGAACAGTCTGTTCCTGGCTAGTATAAAATGTCTGTTGGTTAATGGCCAGTTAACTTCCGTTCCTAAATATGTGGTAAGTCCTCGGCAAATTGTTGCCCACTTTCTAGTTATACACGGATAAACACTGTGTAGTTTACTCTGCCAGGTGTGAAGTAAAGAACATTCCCAGTTAATATGCTCAAAGAAACTTCATAATTTTTCATCAGATGCTATAATTTGAGCTGTGAGTTTGCAGTCTGAATTCAGTGTGATGAGAGCGATATGAAATGTAGTACGAAGACAATAGCATTTATTTTGTCGATTGGTTCAACGGATCACAAAACTCACGCTTCGGATCATATTGCAGTTTTTAAGTCACGGATCGGATCATTTTTCGGATCAGCAAGAAAAAAAGTAATATTTTGGTGGTGGGGTTAAATTAGCTAAGACACTACTTGCCTAACTAATAAAGTTCAAACATTATTAAAAGCTAGCTAGTGAACATTCAGTAAAAAATAAGAAGAAATACATAGATAAATACAATATAACAAAGTTTCAAATAAAGTAAGGTCTAACCGTAGTATTCAGTATTAAATGTAAAATAACTCAAGTTTTTACTGTATGCATTTAATATAGATTAATCTTAGCTGTTCTGTTGTTTAAATAACATTAACACGGACAGCTGCAGGTATTTATAGGCTGCTGTCACTTTAAGACCTAAAGCACGGATCCAATATAAAGATACACATCTGATTTCTTTCTTAACTGTTTATGCTCAATTAAGATCTAACCGGCTGTGCTTACGAGAATACTTTTTGGGTACGTCAGAATCAGAATACGTAGTTTGTGCATAAAAATGTCCGTCAAAACCAACACGCGTTGAAGGATGTTCACTGACCCGGTGAAGTTTTACAATCGAATTGGCGTTTGTTCTCTTCAGCACGCAGTGTGTGAAGTACTTCACTCAGTTCCCTGATCGTTCCCGGTACATCTCAGCGAGTGAAGAACAGATTCATACTCTAGTGCATGATGTATTAGGGACGTTATCGTCTCTGACGGACAGCATGTTGAAGCCAGCCGCCATTTTCTCCCTCTTCTCGGAAAGCGATGACTCGTTCAAAACATCCGGTAGTTTGGGTTTTCCAGGAGATGCATGTAGTCCCTCTGCTTTTCGTAAATGCCACCGTGTATTGTGCACGTTATTTTTTGACAGACATCAATGTTGTGGTATGGATTTGAAAACCGGACTGTAAGGTAATAATTGGAGTGATTGATGCACATGAATGCATGTCGTGGTAACATGTAAGGGGTGAACAGTTTGATTTTTAGCTTTTTTGGTAATTATAAAACATGCTGGAGACGTTCGAAATGCTTTTTGCGTAGTTCATTATTCTTATTTTACAGAATGACGTTTATTTCCTGGCTTATGTTACTCAGAGACTGTCAAAAATGTTACATTCTTCTATCGCAAATTCGTTGACTTTTGAAAATCAAGTTCCTTTTTATACCAGAAAAGGATGCGTAGTTTATTTATTATTATTATTATTATTATTATTATTATTGGCTCTCTTAACAAAAATCGTTCTTTTTAACCCATGAAAATGCAGATGCTGTTGTAAATAATAATGAAAAATCACTTTTCAACACTGTTACCCCTTAGCAGATCTTGTTGTACAACTCACCAGATTTTAATATTTCCAAACCTTCTGAAATTGCCTGGCAAGCACAGTGTCTTTGCTGTGTTGACACACTTCCCTTTGAAACAGGAAGTTTTGGCTTTGTTTTTGTTTTTGTTTTGTAGTGTGTTCTGTTTTATTGGACTAAAGTCTGAAGTGTAAGATGTGTCTTTTAGTTTGAGTTAAATACATTTTAAACGTGTATGTCTGCTAAATCTGCGTTAATTTTTAGGAAATACACCAGTGTGTGTGTGTTTAGGTCTCAAAGCTAGCAGACATGGACCTAAAACGCTACGTTTATCTCAAAAAAGCTGAGATATTATAGTCACACATGTTACTGTAAAGAAGATTAGAGTCTCCCGGTCTAATCTTTGCCGCTAACCTGCTTTGCTCAGCATTAAGTGCTTCATTGTTGGTGAACCTGTCAAAGGACGTCAGAAATGCAGCCTGTCAGGTAGAGAATACGGCCTGTCATCTTCCCTAAAGGATCCGACTAACAGTGGAAAACCTCACTGTGACGTTTCCTCCGGGTGGCCTAGGACACAACGCACTACTTATTTTGGATGACCTCATCGGGTGTAGAAAAATATTTCACATAATGATCTGAACATTCTGGACAGATCAAGTTATAAAACAAGACGAGGAATATTGAGTCCTGTCATATGATTCTGCGTTGTCTCTAAATCATGATTGATTGTTGCAGGGATCAAACAACAAATTGGGGAACTGCTAAAAAATGTCTCTTACAATGACATAACTAGCTTTACACAAACACAGTGCAACGTGCAAATGATTTATGAATTGGTACTTATGCCAGGAGTTACTCTTTTCTTTTAACTGAAGCAGAAGCACCATTTCATTTTCTTCACATTTCAAATCTATACATTTATGATATTTACAAAAATTAAGGAAATGCTTATATCTAGATCGCCTTTTCTAATGATTCTACTTTGTATTTGCCTTAATAAAAAAAATGTATCATAGTAACTTCCATAGTTTACCATGTTCTTATAACGAATACCACTGTTAAAACTATGTATGACTCTTCACTGCTGTGGTTTGATGTAACTGTGGTTTCTAACCAGGGTTATTCCAGTTAACTAAAACCATAATACTTGAATTAAAACAAACGTTAAATGAAATAAAATAAAATATGCTTTTTATCAGCTAGTTGCTAAGGAAACATACATACTAATTAATGCAAATTTAACTTGATGTACTAAAAAACTGAAATAAAAATGAGTAAAAACTGTTTAGACATTTAAAAAACGAATAATAATTACAACAACAAAATTGCTAAAACTTGAACTAAAATTAATTAAAATATTGCAGAATTCAGACACGGCAATATATTTCCTTACTCCTCCCCTAATATATTTAACACTTTCCCTGCCAGCATTTTTGATCATTTTCACACAACCTTCATGGCCCCCAGAATATTTTCTGAATGAATATCTGAACATGCAATATTTTTTTAATGACTATAACGTGCACACATCCAATGCTTTAATCGCTTGTTTTTTTGCTCCTTCTTTCCTGAGTTTTGATCCGGAGATTATGTACTCTTTCAGAAGATGCGTAATAGCGCCCCCTACCGTAAACACGGAAAGAGTTAACAATAACTATTACAATAGCTAAAATACCATAGTTAATGTATTTGTATTACAGTAAATCCAATCAAAGAGAGCTGGCAAACTCAAACTCAACAAACTCAAACAAGGTTGCAAAAAATGCGATTTTTGCTGACGTTCTCATGCTAATCTCAACACTGTCCTTTTTTCTCTCAACAGGCCAAGGAAGATAAACTCTCAAGTCGTATCCAGAGCATGCTGGGAAATTACGACGAGATGAAGGAGACCCTCGGTGAACCCCCAATGTCCAAGCTCATTCCCAAAGCCTCCAGCTCGTCCTCGGAAGATAAATCTGGCCAGTACGGTGACCAGCGCGGAGGCACACAGAGTCAGAACAGTAAATGGACTCCGGTTGGCCCGGCTCCTCCTGGCATCTCTTCCACGACCTCCTCCTCCTCCTCCTCGCAGAAGCGTTCATCAGTGCAGGGAAGCCGTAGCGGAAAGAAGTCCAGCAAACACGGATCCGAACACAAGTCCCACTCCACCTCCAGCCCGGCCAAGGGCTCCATGAGCTCCGGCTCACACTCGCGCTCTCGCACCAAATCTCCCCGAGACCGAGAAGCCAACTGGGACTCGCCCTCAAGAGTTCATTCCTTCTCCAGCGGACAGCATCCCAGCCAGACCTTCCCGCCCTCACTCACCAAGCCCATGCTCCAGAAACCCACCGCGTATGTGCGGCCCATGGACGGCCTGGAGACGGCTGAGCCCAAGAGCTCCTCGGACTCGTACGGCGGCCAGTCGCACAGCAGTGCCGTGGGAGAAATGAAGCCCAATGGAAAGGCTTCTCTCACCAAGCTCAAGATCCCCACGCACCCGGTCGACGTAAGTCACGCATGCTTTTCTTTCAAATGTTATCGAACTGTTCGTTTCATTAGGAATCACATTTTCCTTGATCTTTTAAGATAAAACAGTCAGAGTTTAAAGGTGACATATTATGCCTCCTTTCACAAGATGTGAGTGTGTCCCCGGAATGTGTCTGTGAAATTTCAGCTCACACAGATCAGTTATTATAGCTTGTCAAATTTGCCCCTTTTTGGGTGTGAGCAAAAACATGCTTTTTGTGTGTGTGTGTGTGTGTCCCTTTAAATGCAAATGAGCTGCTGCTCCCCGCGCCCATTCAGAAGAGGCCGATCCTTTTTTACACGAGCTTCGGATGCAATAACAAAGCGCCAATCTCACTCATCCAAAATCTCATAAATAACCAGTAGCGAGTGCAGCCTTACGGAGAGACTCAGGACGAGTTTAACTTTTAGACGCACCTGGACGTTTCTGAATGGTTAGTGGAGACATTTATGTAGTTGTTGTGGAGTTTTGATTCATCTGTGTCTGGGGGATTTCCATTGAAAATGCTCTCTTGTCTCATCTGAGGCTGGGACTATAAATAGTGTTCAGTGCTCGTCTGTGCGTTAGAACTGGTTACGCTGTTGTCGCTTGCGTAAACCAAATGGCGCCGCCGTGTGTGTAAACATGCAGATTAAGGGCCGGTAATATTATAATAAGATCCTCTTCCTACGTCAGAAGGGAAGCGAAATCTGATCGGCTTATTTTTTGACATGCTTGCAGAGAAAGGCTTACCAAAAGAAAGTTACTGGGTTTCACTTTTCAAGTTTTCTGGGGTAGTAGAAGCACCGGGGACCCGATTATAGCACAGTCAGATTTACATGATATGTCACCTTTAAAGGTAAAATTTTTTTGATTGTACATACCTTCAGAAAAGTTTCAGACTGATAACGTACATAATTATTTGTTAGGCTGAAATCTGAGGTTTATCATTTTATAAAACTTTTTATTTTTGTAAAAACTTGCATTATTTGAACTGTACAATTGTTTCAATCATACACTGCCCGGCCCAAAAAAAAAAAGTAAGTTGCTGTTTGGATTTGAATAGGCATATGCTTAAGAGTCTATGATTGGATCATTTTTGCCGCTTTTTGGGATCGTTTGTGTAAGAAAAATACCCATATTTATAACTTTATAATCTAAAATAACTAGCCTAGCTTCCGCCAAACAAATATAACTATTTGTTATTATACTCTTCGCCAAAACTATACAAAATGGAGTCTTCAAGCAGAGAGGATGATTTTGTGGTTCTCTCTCTTCCTAAAGAGGAAATATTGGGTCCATCCAATCCTGAGATTGCGTAGAGAGGAAGGAGAGTTCGCTGCGGGATTATCCCGAGAGATTCAAAGTTTACCTCAGGATGTCAGTGGCTCAGTTTGATGCTTTGCTAGCGATACTGGAATTAAAAACAAGACCACCAATTACCGTGAACAATTGTACGGTGGCTCTGATTGTCAAAACACCTCTCAAAATGCTTGCTACGGATGCGAAAATCCCGATCCAAATTTTTTTATGACGGACGTTTCCGAAAAAAAGTTTCGGAGGCAAGCGTGATTGACAACAACGTGAGTTCGAATTTATTTTTTAACGTGCGAAAATTTCGGACTCTGTGTGGATGGACCTTTAGTGTAGCTTTTCGTTTCTTAAACAACCATGTGGGAAGAAATGTCATGGCCAAATTCTAGGATGACGAAAAATCATCAGGCTCAAATGGTGAAAGAATTGTTGTGTGGAGCATGAAGAATCATTTTCACACATGAACTGGCAACTCTTTGAGTCCAGACCTTAAATTCACTGAAAGTCTTTGGTTTGTGCTGGAGGAGACTTCACAGAGTGCTGGACTCTTGCATTGGCAATACAAGATCTTGACCAGATATTGATGCACCTCTTGATGGAAATATCATCACAACATTTATTTCTGTCAAGAGATGCATCAAATTTTGGTCAGGATCATGTATGCAAGAGTCCAGCACTCTGTAAAGTCTCGTCCAGCACATCCCAAAGACTTTCAGTGAATTTGAATGCATTTGCCTATTTAAATACTTGTATTTTTTACAGTTTAGCATGTTACCATAGACCATAACATTGCAGTCTAAACCATGTTCAGGTTGAAACTACTAGGAAGATATGAAGGTCAAACTACTATTCCATGTTTTTGTGTGTTTATATATAGGTCTTGTAGGACTTCAGTGAAATATTATCAATAATCCATGTGTATACTTTACACCATCAGATTATGCATGCAGAAAAGCAGTTACTCTGCAAGTAACTTGCAATCGTATGTTTCAACCGCAGATGAGCCCAGAAATCTTTACTGCACCCAAGTCAAAACTAGCCTGCAAAAACATCAGTGTCTGATGTCGGACAGACGAGCGATGAACACTTGACTGTTTACGATGCCTATTGAATGATCATACTTTTGGCCTACTTAGTCACTGTTAAGTTATAATAAGCAAGTAGGATAGTTAATAGTATTCTTGAAAATCAGAAGAACTTGCTATAAACACAGAAAGTGTGGAAATCCACTGAACCTTGAGTTGTTTCTGACTGCTCTGTCAACCCTAATGCTCAAAATAATTCACTGGTTTGAGTAGGACGAACTTAAATTGAACAAATTGGTTCAATCAAATTTAGAACTTTCTTTTTCTTTTGAGGTCACAAAACTGACACGTTTTAAATCATCTGAATTGTTTCATAGTTTTGAGTTTTATGAACTTGTTTCTTTTAATTAGACAAACTTAAATGGGCTTGGATTTGTATGTCCCAGCATGCTTTGCCATGACACTCAACAGGGCGAGTAAATGCTAAAGTTTAAATACGTTTTTTTTTGTAAGATTAATGTCAAGTGGGAGATTTAGTAGTGTTTGATGTTTTGCCGTGTTAATTTAGAAGAGTTTCTGTAATGTTTTTGTTGTTGTTGTTGAGGATTACCATAGTTTAGTTTGAGAACAGATATATGTTAAATGTTCTATATTGTTGTAGTTATTCAGCAAGTGCTATGCTATGCTAATGCCTTCAAAGCATTGTGTTACCAATTAGCAAGTTTGTATTTATTGAATTGGCTAGTTAAAGCTGGCCACGGTTCCACTACTAAAATTATTCAAGTTGAGTTTACATGATAAATGCATGAATTCACTTACACAAATATTTCAAGTTAATAGTAATTAAATTGTGTGAGTACAAAATAAAAATCTGCAAGTTCTGCTTTACTAAAAACTTTGAGTTTCTTAACTTTAAAATGTTTTGATGTAACTGATAACCTCAAATTTTGAGTTTTGCCAACTTATTTGGGTTTACTGTGTTCCCACCAGGGTTATTATAGTTTAGCATTTTTCATTAGTTTTTATTTTTATTTCGTTTTGATTTTTTGTTTTCAAATTCAGTTTAGTTTTAATTAGTTTTTAAAGTGAGTTTGCTAGTTTAGTTTAGTTTTTATTTTTTGAAAATGCTTAGTTTTAGTTTAGTTTTTATTAGTTTTAGTGTTAGTTTTAGTCTTTTTTTTTTGTAATTTGGGTTATTTGTCAGGGGCAAGATTCAAAAAAGTCAGAAAAAGTATTGTGTAATAATAACTCAACAAAAACATCATACAATTTTAGAAAAAAATTCACACCCCATTGAAATTCCTTTACCATACAAATACCACAGCTGTACAACCCTACCTATACAGTCAATAGCCTACTCATCTGGATTGAAGAAGCAAACATTAAGTGTAAAAGTAAAAAAATGACATAACATTAATATTTGAATCACAGCTTATATAGTGTTTTTACATCGACAACCACAACCAAAAAGTGCATTTTACCTCAAACTTGCGACTAGTTAACTTCCTAAAGAAGGCGCAATCGCTTCTCGGGTCGACATCAACACAATGACAAAATTATATTCAGAATTTAAAATATTTTATACCACTTTTTAATGTGTGATTGTGTAAAGGATTGTGTAAAGGTGTTCACGAGATAGAGATACCAACCTTAAGCGAACTTGCTTTCAACGTCGAACGAACACTCGGAGGGGAGGGGCTGTGTGTGTGTGTGTGTGTGTGTGCGCGCACATGTGAGAGACGCATGAGAG
Organism: Rutilus rutilus; assembly: GCF_951802725.1. Lineage (NCBI taxonomy): Eukaryota > Metazoa > Chordata > Actinopteri > Cypriniformes > Leuciscidae > Rutilus > Rutilus rutilus. The sequence continues at coordinate 2,577,076 of NC_140231.1, forward strand.
ACGGAGGGAGAGTAGGGAAAGGAAATGCAGCTGAAGGAATACGCTGCGTGTTTTAAATAGCGTTAAAAAATGAAAGACCTTGACAAAGACGAAAACTAAGGACATTTACTCTATTATTTTATTTTAGTTAGTTTTGCCAAACACAAATTACAGTTTTAGTTAGTTATCATTTTTTTGTAATGCCTCGTTTTTATTTTTATTTCAGTTAACGACAATGTTTTTTCCCACCTAGTTTTAGTTTTTTCGTTCGTTTTCGTTAACGATTATAACCTTGGTTCCCACAGCTTCTTAACATAAAGAAGCTTAAATATTTTAACGATATATCGGCCACCATATCGGTATCGGCCGATATATGTTCATTTTTACTGTTATCGTTATCGGCCCGATAAGACAATTTGTCTGATATATTAAAGCTGATAAATACTGTATTATCTCCTTCAGCTGAGACACTTCAGATGCGACTGTTCAACATGATGGCTTTGATTTGCTTGAAATATGATTGGAATCACTTCAAAAAAGGAAATTACACGGTCAACATGTGCAGCACAAGTCTGACATATAAGCTACATAAAATTATAATAAGAACAACATAATTGTGTGTTTGGGACATGGCTTTTAATGACGAGACTTTTGTTTTTGTGTCAGGCTCTCAAAAATTATATAAAAATTTGGATTTAGATTTATCGGCCAATATATCGGTTATCGGCTTTCAAATAGCAAGAATTATCGTTATCGGCCAAAATTGTCATATCCCTAAGTTTTTATTTAAAGGTTAAAAGTTATTACTTCAGAAATGTCTTTTACGTGTTTGTGGAGGTGCACCACATGACATTTTTCAACCTGAACTGCCCTATTCTCGTCATTGAAAGGTCATTGTATGAAAATGTACATTTTAAAAGATTTTTGATCTTAAAATAATAGTTCTGGACAAAAACAAACACACATTGCAGTCTTGTGCCTCTTGCACCTCCGAATACGATACCCAGAAGGCGCACAAATGTTTGTAAGACATGTCATAAGACACTCCAGATGTGTCCATAAATAACATAATTACACGTGTTGAGACTTTTACGCCTTCAGATTATGTGTGTGTATATGCAGGGAATTAGTTGTATAAATGTGGCCGTTCGGTTGGAACACACACACACACACACACACACACACACACACACACACACACACACACAGCATGGAAGGGAAAAATGTAATCAAGCAGTTTTGTTTAGTCAGAAAGAGTTTCATCGCCACGTTTTGGCTCGCCAGCATCAAACACAGCAAGACTTTGCTGGCTTTCTGCCACAACTTAGCATGAACCATTGAGGAAATGAGGACCTGTTATTAGAATAACGATACTATTAATTAAATAAATCGATTATATGACCCATTTAAAATGACACTGGCTGGAAGCATGTATGGGTTTTACAACTTATAAGTTACACTTGACTTGTAGTCATAAACAGCCCTGTATGTTTGATGATTCTTACGTGCTGCTCAAAGATCTGCGTGATTTTGTTCATTCTCGCAGGGTTCAATGGGAGGAGATGCGAGCTGTGTTGATGAAATTTTAAAGGTAAGAACCATTGTATTACTTGCTGTCAATAGTAAAAGAACACTGAGAAAATAATGGTGTTATAATTTACTCAACTTAGCTTCATGTTAAAAAATGCTGACAACGGACTAGCAGTGTTTAGTAACATGTTAGCAATGCTTAGGAATATGTTACATGTTAACAGTGTTTAAACATGCTAAAAATGACTAGCTACGTGTTAAAATATGCTGACAACAAACTAATAATGCCTTGTAACATGTTTTAACATGGAGCAATGTTAATGCTAACGATGCCTAGCAGTATGTTGAAATGTTGACAATGAACTAGCAGTGTTTAATATATTAGCAACGCTTAGCAATATGCTACATGTTAAATCATGATGACAACAGACTAGCAGTGCTTAACAACACTTAGCAAAATGCTAACTATTAAAAACACACTAACACATGTTAGCAATGCCTAGCAGCATGTTACAAATGCTGAAAACGGATCAACAATGCTTAGCAACATGTTAGAAATGTAGCAATATGTTAAATGTTAACAACATTTATGTTGAAATGTTGATGATAGGCTAGCAGTATTTAGCAGTGCATGTTGGCAAACGCTTAGCTGTATGTTACATGTTAAAATGTGTTTGCATTGCCTGGCAACATGTTAAACTATGGTGACAACAGACTAGTGATGCCTAGCAACACTTCACAATATGCTAAATGTTACAAATATGTTAAAACATGCTAACAGTGCCTAGCAGCATGTGAAAAAATGCTGACAACAGACTAGCAGTGTTTAGTAACATGTTAGCAATGCTTAGGCATATGTTACATGTTAACAGCGTTAAAACATGCTAAAAATGACTAGCTGCGTGTTAGAATATGCTGACAATGAACTAACAATGCCTTGTAACACGTAGCAATAAATTAAATGCTAAAAATGCCATGTTGAAATGCTAAGTATGGACTAGCAGTGTTTAGTAACATGTTAGAAACACTTACAAAATGTTTCAAACATGCAAACAATGCCTACCGGTATGGTTAAAAAATGCTTGGAGCGAATGAAAACATTCTAATGTGTTTTTTTAGCAGTCTGATGGGATCTAGAATAGTCTTAATATGGTCTGTGCTTTATTTTTTACCTTTAAAACTTCAAGATTTCAAACCTATTTCAAACTTTTAGACTAGCCAACCTCAAAGTTTGTCAGCTACCCACTTTCTCTCGTTACTCTCCCCAAAGATAAGAACTCTTAAGAAAACTTATAATCAAACTTAATAAACCTTTTCTTCCGTTTTCTACACTTCTAATCCGTTCGTAAAGAAAGGAACCGCAAGACATTCTGGAAAGCACTTTGAATTAGCCTAAATGTCAATATTTTGAACACATGGTAAGTCTTGGAAATGTTCGATGTGTAAGTGGTGCCGAGATCGCTGTCCACTGGAGACGCTGTCCGGCTATAAAAAGGCAGATAGAAGAGATGATGGTGTCAAAGTGCAGAAGGGGAAATTAGTTTTAAAACCCACTTGATTGAACTGTGTTTTCTTCTCCAGGAAATGACTCAGGTCTGGCCTCCTCCGCTGACAGCCATTCACACGCCCTGCAAGACTGAACCGTCAAAATTCCCTTTCTCCACCTCCAAGGTCAGATATGAGAGGGTCTCTGTGGTCACACACACCTGCCACACACTTGGCTCAGTCCATTTTAATCATGTTTGCAGGATAGTATAAAAACAGAGTCGTTTAATGTAGGGCTGTCAAAATGGCTGAAAAGCTAAATTTCTTAAATATTAGCAAAATGAAGAATTATATTCCAACTCTAAAGGCAATACTTGTTAATGTTAGAGGAAACCAGTGCTGTATTGTCTCCTATGCCCACAAGAGGGCGCAAGCGAGCGCAACAAGCAAATATAAGCCAAATCAAGCGTTGCATCTTTTATTGAAAAGAAATAACATTCACTTTTTAAAGTGCATTAACTTTTAAGAAAATTTTTTCTTAAATAAAATATAATTTCCTTAATGTGCATGCAAGGAAAATTAGGTTACAATAGTGCATAAAACTGTGTAAGTGCATCAAAAACACTTCAACAGAGCGTAATGGACTACATGACCACACAATAACATGAACATTTGTATTTGACAGCCCTAGTTCAGTGCAGAAAGTATGTGTTTGTACCCATAAGCTGCACTACAGAATGCATGATTGCCATTGCATTTCTTCACTCAACAGTGTTCATATTCATTTTGATCTACCGGTTTAGCATTTGAAACCAGTCAAACTTTTTTTTGCCATGTATGTATACGTGTATTCAATTAGTAATTGTTAGCTTCTTTGTTGTAGGATGCCCAGCACCTGTCTTTTGGGGCACAAAGTAAGTTCTAGCAGTCATTTAATGAGACTTGAGTGTTTCTTTAGCCTTTTAAATTGATGTATTTTTTTGTGTGCTGATTTTCCCTCACTCAGAAAAAATCTCAGGGAAGAGCGCATCCACCAGTCACCCGTCAAAGCCAAGCGACAGCGACCAGTCCAAGTGAGTGTCTGAAACGCTGAAGTAAATCTGCCTGTTCTGTCTGGAGCTCTTTCTGTTCACTAAATATTTTGATATATGTGACCCTGGATCACGTCACCAGTCACATGTCGCACGGGTATATTTGAGGCAATAGCCAACAGTACATTGTATGGGTCAGAATTATCGCTTTTTCTTTTATGCCAAAAATCATGAGGATATTAAGTAAAGATCATGTTCCATGAAGATATTTAGTAAATTTCCTACCGTAAATATATAAAACATTTATTTGTGAGTGAATGCAGCACAATCGCCAACATGAACAACTTTAAAGGAGATTTTCTCAATGTTTCGATTTTTTTGCACCCTCAGATTCCAGATTTTCAATAGTTGTATCTCGGCCAAATATTGTCCTTACAAACCATACATCAATGGAAAGCTTATTTATTCAGCTTTCAGATGATGTATAAATCTCATTTTCTAAAAATGGACCCATGTGACTGGTTTTGTGGTCCAGGGTCACATTTGATCAGTTGAATATTTCAACCCAATGCAATCTAATTTAGACGGTACATCAATATGGCTACGTTCAGACTGTCAGTCCAAAATCCAAATTTTTGTGCATATCCGATTGAAATCCGATCAGAATTAGCGAATGTGAACAGCAAAAAATCACATGAAATGCGATTTAATACAAATCTGTTTCAAGCTACATCCATATGTGGTTTGAAATCCTATCCAAATCGCATTCCTGGAAATCTCAGTCTCGCACAAATTGGACTTCACGTGGTTTGTGACTTCCTAACGTAAACTAATGTAAACTGTAAAAAATATCGTGATATGTATATCGTAACGGCTTGCAATAACTGCGGTCATGAACTAAAGACAAAGAGAAAATCACTCGCTGAATAACTTTTGTAGCTTTAATAAGAATAAGTGTATATTTAATTCATACAGTGAAAACTAAGCAGTGTTTTATTTTTACATTTTGATTATTCAGTTTCTGTTGTGAAATAACCCTAATGTAGGATAACCTGATTAGATTAGATTAGATTAGATTCAACTTTATTGTCATTACACAAGTACAGGTACAAGGCAACGAAATGCAGTTTAGGTCTAACCAGAAGTGCAATAGCAGCAAGTGCAGGATATACAGTGGTTCATAAGTGCAGAACATGGATATGTACTGAATAAATATAGAGTTGAATACTATTATAAACAAAAATTTACAGATAGATTGTCCTATGAATATAATATACAGATAACTATTACTGTGAACAGAATTTACAGCTAGATATGTACTGAATATAATAATATACAGATGGCTATTACTATAAACAGAATGTTTACAGATAGATATGTACTGAATATAATATACAGATGGCTGTTACTATAAACATAATTTTACAGATAGATATGTACTATGAATATATATACAGATGGCTGTTACTATAAACAGAATGTGAGCATAATATACAGATGGATATTACTATAAACAGAATTTTACAAATAGATATATGTATAAGTTAGGCTAATGAGCAGTATAACAATGGATTTAAAGTAGTGCAAATAAAGTTTGGACAGAAGCTATCCGAGTGAGTGCAGTGGAAAGTAATTGCATATTACAGATAAGGTACGATATTGCAATGTATATATAACAGTCGGTACTGTAAATAACAGTCGGCAGTGCAAATGAGCATATTCCAGTCAAGGTAGTAGTGCAAGATGCATATGTAAACAGTTGTTACTGTAATAACAGTCAGCAGTGCAAATGAACATTATAGTATTGCAAATAACAAAATGGAGGCAGGTGTGAGGAGGGAGAGGAGAGTCAATCAGTATATAAGGGGAGTGGGATCAATGAGGGTTAGAGTTTAATAAACTTATATTGATATTGATAAACTTATATTGATAAACTTATAAACTGATATTACTTCAATTAACTATTAACTTTTATTCTATTAACTTCTTTTAACTATTAACTTCTTACGCTACAGTAAAACACTGCTGTTCACTGTCAGAAGCTGCAGGGATGTTTTCTTATCACAAAAAGAATGTGAAACACGTATGTAGGTTATATAATTTTATATGTATTTTAAAGATCATTTAAGTTTATTTTACACACTTTAAGCATTATCGTATCGCATTATTTAATGAGTTATCACGTATCGCATTTTTCGTGCAGCCCGAGTAAACATGTTTGTAAACCGACAGAGACGTCAGCGTGCGCCGGCGCAGTAGTTCGGTTCGCCGGATACACATTGTCATGTTGTAGAATTTAAATAAGACAACATCTCTATTGCAATCCTCCTCCTTTGTGGTGGTTGTTGTTTTTGGTGTATTCCTACCAACGCAGCGCTATTGAAACCAATGCAGATGTTCAGGAAAACAAAAGAGCTGAACAGTTGCGATACATCAATAATTTTAGATCAGATTCCAATCGGATGCGCAAATATGTATGTGAACGTAGGCTATGAGATTAATTTTAGATTTGCGATTGGCTTAAGCCTGTCCTGTCCTGTGGCCCGTAGCATTACGTATAAAAGAACATTTCCGAGTGCGATTCAAGTTAGGCTTTGTGGACCGCATCTTCGGTAGGGGTGTAAAAAATTAATCGTTTCTACGATGCATCGCGATGCAGACGAGGACGATTCGGTATCGGTTCAGTAATAGGCCATAACCGATTATAATGTACTGACGCTTTTCTGACGTCATTTGTCGCGTACGTGCTTTGTCGCGGTAGCATACGATGGCATAGGGAGGAGAGACGCGAGTGAGAGAAAATTAAAAATGCTCCAAGCACATTTAGGCTTTTATGAACAACCTGGTAAGCACGACCTGCAGAAGACACGCGCTGTGTGCGCTCATGTCACGCACAATTAGAATATGCAGGAGGTAATACACTAACTTGATAAACCACGTTAGCTGTTTTCACCGCGAGCTGTTAACGCCTGGCAGAGTCTGACTGCTTTAGAGACGCGCGGATGAGCTCCAACGCCGAATCCACAGACAAAAATAAATCATCCATCCGCCTCAATAACTCTCTCTGATTTAAGTGTCCGCACCCGATGCTCAAATTACAGTTACTGTTACACGTGATTATAAATGGATGATCGTCACCTTCAACAGCGGACTCGGCGACGGTTGATGCGCGCATCTTTAATGTTAACACACTGATTAATGAGCGCTGCTTTTAAATGAACATTTCTTTAAAACAAAATTTATTTGACAGATTTTCCTTTTCTTAATGGCATAAACAAGCTTTACTCCCTTAAAACTTAAACTGGAATGTCATTGTTTCAGTCACTGCGACTTCTCGAACAGGCGAGCACGCGCACACGCACACACACACACACACACACGCGTGCGCACACATCACTTTTGAAGTAAAATTTAAATTGAGGATGCGGTGCATCGTGATATCGAATTGAACTGAATCGATGACATGATAATCGTAATCGAACCGAACCGTGAGACCAGTGTCGGTTCACTTCACACCCCTAATCTTCGGTTTATAATAATAATAATTACAGAAAATAATTCTTCTTACTACTTATTATTTTTTTTATCTGTAGCGTAACATAGATTCTGATAACTTGAATTTATCTTTATTTCTTTTAATGGAAGTGTTCTAATGGAATATAATATGTTTTTACAGTAGTTTTAAAGCTTTTTATCTTGGGGAAATCAACACCTCTCAGTGTCTCAGAGTTTAGCTGAAGTCCTGTTGTCCTGCTCTTATTCCAGCACACTGCAGGATGATCTGAAGCTTAGCACCAGCGAAGACAGTGACGGAGAGCAAGATCCTGCCAAAAACACGTCCCGAAACACCTCAGCAAGGTGACACACTCGTACAGCTGATGTTTAGAGAGATCGTGTACTTCATTAGTTTGATTCCATGGGAGAGGGTGACAAAATAAAACATGCACTGGTAGTTTAGCCTTAATGGGTTAGTTCACCCAAAAATTAAACAAAGTTTAATTACTCACGCTCATGTCGTTCCAAACCCGTAAGACGTTCGTTCATCTTCAAAACACAAATTAAAATATTTTAATGAAATCTGAGATATATTTGTCCCTCCATTGACAGCTACGCAACTACCACTTTGACACTTCAAAATATTCATAAAGAGATTGTAAAACTAATCCATATGAATTGAGCTGTTTAGTACATTTTCTGATGAGACACGATCGCTTTATATGATGAACAGATTCAATTTAGGCTTTTATTCACATATAAACATTGATCAACGCAAACACCTCATTGGTTCTTGCCGAAGCTCAAACGTGCTGCGTCACACGAGAATGAACCTCATTGGTTCTTGAGAAGCTCAAACGTGATGCGTAACACGAGAATGAACCTCATTGGTTCTTGCTGAAGCTCAAACGTGCTGCGTAACACGAGAATGAACCTCATTGGTTCTTGCCGAAGCTCAAACGTGATGCGTAACACGAGAATGAACCTCATTGGTTCTTGCTGAAGCTCAAACGTGCTGCGTAACACGAGAATGAACCTCATTGGTTCTTGCAGAAGCTCAAACGTGATGCGTAACATGAGAATGAACCTCATTGGTTCTTTAAGAAGCTCAAACGTGATGCGTAACACCAGAATGAACCTCATTGGTTCTTGAGAAGCTCAAACGTGCTACGTAACACGAGAATGAACCTCATTGGTTCTTGCTGAAGCTCAAACGTGCTGTGTAACACGAGAATGAACCTCATTGGTTCTTGAGAAGCTCAAACGTGCTGCGTAACACGAGAATGAACCTCATTGGTTCTTGCAGAAGCTCAAACGTGATGCGTAACACGAGAATGAACCTCATTGGTTCTTGCAGAAGCTCAAACGTGATGCGTAACACGAGAATGAACCTCATTGGTTCTTGCCGAAGCTCAAACGTGATGCGTAACACGAGAATGAACCTCATTGGTTCTTGCCGAAGCTCAAACGTGATGCGTAACACGAGAATGAACCTCATTGGTTCTTGCCGAAGCTCAAACGTGATGCGTAACACGAGAATGAACCTCATTGGTTCTTGCAGAAGCTCAAACGTGATGCGTAACACGAGAATGAACCTCATTGGTTCTTGCCGAAGCTCAAACGTGATGCGTAACACGAGAATGAACCTCATTGGTTCTTGCCGAAGCTCAAACGTGATGCGTAACACGAGAATGAACCTCATTGGTTCTTGCAGAAGCTCAAACGTGATGCGTAACACGAGAATGAACCTCATTGGTTCTTGCAGAAGCTCAAACGTGATGCGTAACACGAGAATGAACCTCATTGGTTCTTGCCGAAGCTCAAACGTGATGCGTAACACGAGAATGAACCTCATTGGTTCTTGCCGAAGCTCAAACGTGATGCGTAACACGAGAATGAACCTCATTGGTTCTTGCAGAAGCTCAAACGTGATGCGTAACACGAGAATGAACCTCATTGGTTCTTGCAGAAGCTCAAACGTGATGCGTAACACGAGAATGAACCTCATTGGTTCTTGCCGAAGCTCAAACGTGATGCGTAACACGAGAATGAACCTCATTGGTTCTTGCAGAAGCTCAAACGTGATGCGTAACACGAGAATGAACCTCATTGGTTCTTGCCGAAGCTCAAACGTGCTGCGTAACACGAGAATGAACCTCATTGGTTCTTGCCGAAGCTCAAACGTGATGCGTAACACGAGAATGAACCTCATTGGTTCTTGCCGAAGCTCAAACGTGATGCGTAACACGAGAATGAACCTCATTGGTTCTTGCAGAAGCTCAAACGTGATGCGTAACACGAGAATGAACCTCATTGGTTCTTGCCGAAGCTCAAACGTGATGCGTAACACGAGAATGAACCTCATTGGTTCTTGAGAAGCTCAAACGTGCTGCGTAACACGAGAATGAACCTCATTGGTTCTTGCCGAAGCTCAAACGTGATGCGTAACACGAGAATGAACCTCATTGGTTCTTGCAGAAGCTCAAACGTGATGCGTAACACGAGAATGAATCTCATTGGTTCTTGCTGAAGCTCAAACGTGATGCGTAACACGAGAATGAATCTCATTGGTTCTTTAAGAAGCTCAAACGTGCTGCGTAACACGAGAATGAACCTCATTGGTTATCGCACGTCAAGCATATCATATCTCCCGTTTACCATATCAGATCTGTGCTTTGAATGTTTATATGTGAATAAAAGCCTAAATCAAATCTGTTCATCATATAAAGCGATCGTGTCTCTTCAGAAATGTTTTACTTGACTGCTTGATTCATATGGATTAGTTTTACGATTGTGTGCTGTCTCTCAGTGGAGAGACATAATTAAAATATCTTTATTTGGGTTTTGAAGATGAACTAAAAAACTCATGAGGGTGAGTAATAAATTACACAACTTTCATGTTTGGGAGAACTAACACTTGAATGGTGACACGTAAAGCAACTTTTCTTTGTAGTGTGTAAGTTGTAACTGCACCCCTTTACGTCAAAACTGAGCCAAGTTGTGAGTTTCGCACAGCTGGTGCAACAGACCAAAGGTTAATCCTGCTTTAGGTGAATTAACTAGCTTTTTTGGCATAGTCTCATAGTTATTTGTGCCTTTGCAATGTTGCATGCTTGGTAGTTGATGCATCAGGAATCATTTAGCCAACAAGTAGAAACTCAGTTTGCATGTGTACCTCAGTAACAACAGTAATAACAGCGGGGGTGCCGAGCAAGAGGACACCAGCAGTCGCAGCGGGTCGGAGAGCAGCTCCAGTTCTGACAGCGAGAGCGAGAGCAGCTCTTCAGAGAGCGAGACCAACGAGCCGCCTCGGACAGCCACACCTGAGGTGAACCACTGGCACAAACACACAACTCATCTAATACAGAGTAGCACTGCATGAGCATGAAGGACTGATCTGAGTAGTATTTTCCTCAACATTGTTAGTAAAAGTTGGTTTATATAGCACATGGGATGAGACAAAGTATGAGTACAAGGGGTGTAACGATCCCCTCATGTCATGATACGATACATATCACGATATTGAACTCACCATACCATATTATTGCGATACTCCAAGACATATGATATGAGGTTAACAAAAAATGTCCTGTTGATTAAAACGCTAAATTTGGCTTTACATTGTGTGTGTAAATGAATAGGCTTGGACTCGGTGCTGAAACCCAAAGCACAGGACAATAGAGACACCAGAATAACAATATTCATGATTCTGAAGCTGAAAATACTGAATTATTGTAGATGAATATTCTCTGTCACTGACTAGATATATTTAAAATAATGTAGGACACTTTTCACTGGTAACATCAGATATTTGGCATTATCAGGACACACACATATTCCCCCATTGCATTATTATACAGGGTGGGCCATTTATATGGATACACCGTAATAACATGGGAATGGTTGGTGATATTAAAGTCCTGTTTGTGGCACATTAGTATATGTGAGGGGGCAAACTCCTCAAGATGGGTGGTGACCATCACATATACTAATGTGCCACAAACAGGACTTTAATATCACCAACCATTCCCATGTTATTACGGTGTATCCATATAAATGGCCCACCCTGTACATTATATTCAACATTATATATAGTAGTTTAATGTAGAACTGACACTAAAACTAAAACACTAACACAAATTTGTATTTTGGGTGAACTATCCATGATACATATTGTTGCATTTTTGTATTATGAAAGGTGTAACAATATTTCAAAAGTACTGATACCAGTTGCAACCTAAAACATGCATTTGTGAATGAATGCATTAAAGGGATACTCCACTTTTTTGGGAAATGGGCTCATTTTACAACTCCCCCAGAGTTAAAGAGTTGAGTTTTACCGTTTTCGAATCCATTCAGCCGATCTCCGGGTCTGGCCGTACCACTTTTAGCATAGCTTAGCATAGATCATTGAATCGGACAAGACCATTAGCATCTCTCTAAAAAATGACCAAAGAGTTTCGATTTTTTTTCCTATTTAAAACTTGACTCTTCTGTAGTTACATCATGTACTAAGACCGACGGAAAATGTAAAGTTGCGATTTTCTAGGCTGATATGGCTAGGAACTATACTCTCATTCCTGCGTAATAATCAAGGAACTGTGCTGCCGTACCATGAGTCCAGCAGGTGTAATGATATGACGCAGCGCCTGAAAATAGGTCTAATAGGTTAGACAAACTTAGTCCCGGTCACGTTGGAAGTTACCGAGCTGGGGACTATTTTCAGGCGCTGCGTCATATCATTACGCCTGCTGGACTCATGGTACGGCAGCACAGTTCCTTGATTATTACGCAGGAATGAGAGTATAGTTCCTAGCCATATCAGCCTAGAAAATCGCAACTTTTCATTTTCCGTCAGTCTTAGTACACGATGTAACTACTGAAGAGTCAAGTTTTAAATAGGAAAAATATCGAAACTCTTTGGTCATTTTTTTTTTTTTAGAGAGATGCTAATGGTCTTGTCCGATTCAATGATCTATGCTAAGCTATGCTAAAAGTGGTACCGCCAGACCCGGAGATCGGCTGAATGGATTCGAAAACGGTAAAACTCTGTTTAACTCTGGGGGAGTTGGAAAATGAGCCTATTTCCCAAAAAAGTGGAGTATCCCTTTAATGTTGCTCAATAATGACCAGTTATGGAATGCTTTGTAATTAGTTTTTGTAATATTGCGCTTTATGCAATACAGTTTGATTCAAAGCAGCTTAATAGCGTTAAACAGGTAAATAATGATCAATGATGGAGCATTGAATCCATAACAAGAATTGTTTAATGCTTATCCGAGTTTGATGTCGCACTCAATGCAAGTTTCCCCGTTTGACCGCAGCGGGAGCAGCCCACCGTTAACAAATGGCAGCTGGAAAACTGGATCAAGAAGGAGAACAAGCTGTCCCCGGCTTCTCCGGTGGAGAACAGCAGCACGACGCCAACAAAGTATAAGAAAGAGGGGCGAGAAACCAACTCGAGCAGAGTCTACAGTGGCCCGGGATCTAAAGACCCGACGCCCTCCTCGGGACGAGACCTTCGGCCCAATCAGAAGGGCTCAGAGAGCTGGCAAAGGCGAAGTCAGAAGTCTCCCGCTCAAAGTGAGGGCGTAACTCAGGGTGGGCGACGAGTTGTGGGTAAAAAACAGCCTAAAAAGACAGAGAAGCCGCCAGTGGTTGAGGAGCCGAAAGGTGGGTTGAAAGTAGAGACCGAACCCTCGCCTGAGATCCCGTCACACCGAGCCCGCGCCGCCAACAAGGGCCCTCGCAAACCCAACATCAAGAAGGAGCCCAAAACCTCCTCTCCCCGACCAGCATCAGACAAACGCAAAAAAGCGCCCAAAAAGTCCCGTGAGATCGTCGAGTCGTCCTCGTCGGACTCTGAGGGCAACGTAAGCGTGCCGTCGTCTTCGCAGACGCCGAGAGATCAGTACCCCGAGAACCCGTCCGCCCTGTTCTCGCCCATGCTTTCCCCACTGAGTGACCCCGAAAACAGGCTGCCCCCCCGACTGCTGGTGCAGATCGACCTGAACCTGCTGTCCAGAGTCCCGGGACGCCTGTTAAAGGACACGGAGGTGAAGGTGGAGAGGAGCTCGCCTGGAGAAGCCAAGGAGTTGCAGAAGCAGCCGGGAGAGAAGGGAGCCAGCAAGGCCAAGAGAAAACACAAGGTTGGTTGGAGCCGATTTGTGGGTAGCATTTAAAATATGCATATTATGCTTGTTTCATGATTAAATTTTTTGGGGGGTCTGCTAATACATTTACATGATTTAAAAAGTTCAAAAAGGACATCATTTGTCTCACACTGTGACTGAAATGCTCTGTCTCTTTAAAACCTGCCCAACTCTGCTCTGATTGGTTGGGCTGTCAAAATGGCTGAAAAGCTAAATTAAAATTTTTCATAAATATTAGCTAAATTCGAAGTATATTTTATTTCAAATTTCAAAGGCAATGCTTAATGTTAGAGGAAAAAAGCGCTGTATTGTCTCCTATGCCCACAAGAGGGCGCAAGCGAGCGCAATAAGTAAATCTAAACCAAATCAAGCATCTTTTATTGAAATGAAATAACATGCACTTTTGTTCATAATTAAATTTTTTGGGGGGGGTCTGCTAATACATTTACATGATTTAAAGTTCAAAAAGGACATTATTTTTCTTATACTGTGAATAGCATTGCTCTACCTGAAATGCTCTTTCAGTTACTGTCTCTTTAAAACCTGCCTTTCCGAAATACCCAGTCTGTTGTGATTGGTCTACCAATGAACGTTCACACCAAGAGCGATAACTGTGAAGATAACCTCTAACGATATCTATATTAGCATCCACACCAACGAACGGTAAATGCTCGAGCTCTTAAAAGCACAATGGATTCTCATTGGCTGCCGATGTTTTTATCGTTCATCAGCTGAAAAAAAAAAAAAATTCCAATGATATTGTTCCTCTCTGCCATTATCGCTATATTTGTGGTTTGAACTGCTATTCTCTTATATTAGAACGACTTTGAGAGCTTCATCCGGTTCATTATCGATATCGTCCTTGGTGTGAACAGGAGAACTCTTAGATCACGCGTCAGAAATGTAACACACCTCACCATAACTGAGTTTCAATTCCCAAGGCTTCATGAGCCGCTGTAAACAGTATTATATCTTGGGTAATTATAGTGTCGGTTCACACAAATGTTTTTTGCCCTCACGGTGGAAGAAAAACATGTTGACAAAGCGAAGTCATGGCAGAACTACAGACGACGAGTGCTTTCTGCTGGAGAGATTCACTCCCTTTGCTGTGGACGTTGCGCTTTTTAACTTTGCAGATCATTTACATGCACAAACAGCAATATTACACATTGAAGGAAAGATAAAGAAACATAACGTCACCTTTAAACACGATATTAGGTCCGTTTCAAATCCTAGCACACTGCCTTTTCAGGACAGCTTGAGTTCCTGAGACGAAACGGCTCCTAGATTTAGACGGCTCGATCTTCTAAAATATCTTCTGAAAATGCAATACATATGGCATTGCGACAAGCTCTGTGAAAAACTCATCTGAGATTGCGGATAAGTGAATTTGTTCGATTGTAACGTTGCTTTTACAAATCACAATTGGGTAACGGTTTATTTTAGTGTCCTTTTATACCTTACTGTAGTAATAACAGTAAATTACGCATAATTACATGAATCTAAACCTAAACCAAACTTAAATTTACAATTTTTTATCTTACTGATCCCAAACTTTTGAAAGGTAGTGTTCCTTATTATTGAATCTTGTGTTCCTCCCACAGAATGATGACGACGGTCTCAAACCAGACAATAAGAAGTCCAAAGTGGATGAGAAGTCCTCACACAAATCGAGCAGTAAAGAGTGAGTTCATTCTGCTTTAACCCTTCAGATGACCTCCACGTTAAACTGAGTTCCCACATCCACCGGAAAAGTTTTGTAAAGCAGTGAGGAGAAATGAGAAAATTATCCCAAACCTTGTAAAGCTTGGGAAAATGGGTGCAATGTTTCCGTGACTGTCCAGATCACATGAATATGAGGCACGCAATTCGTTGTTGGTTGCGAAGCATCTAGTCATAACATTCTAATACCGCAACATTCATTAATTGAGCACCAAAAACGTCCCTTCCCGCACCCGGAACACGTCGTCTGTGGATGAGAGTCTGAAACGAGGACTGATGGGTCGTTGTCCTGCTCCACTTCACAGACGAGTGTTTTAAAATGACACGACAGAAACAAAAATAACAACAGCTCGTTCCTCGTGTCATACGTCATTACGCCATTTCTACGTCATTGCACATGCGCAGTACTTCCCAGTATAGGTTTTCACTCCGATCGTCCAGAGGTGTCAAGTAACGAAGTACAAATACTTCGTTACCTTACTTAAGTAGAAATTTGGGGTATCTATACTTTACTGGAGTAATTATTTTTCAGACGACTTTTTACTTCTACTCCTTACATTTTCTTGCAATTATCTGTACTTTCTACTCCTTACATTTTAAAAATAGCCTCGTTACTCCTATTTAATTTCGGCTTGTTTTCATTCCGGCTTGACGTCGTTGCAAAAAAACTTGGCCAATTACACAAACGGTTTAGATCTGAGTCCCGCCTCCTGAATACACATCGCTAAACTGATTTGTGTTGTGGTGTCTTTCTAACTTGTGTGAGGCTGTAGTTACATTTGGTTGTGCGCAGCGCCAAAACTCGTCCGAAGGAAACCTAGATGCGGTAAGCGAGGGAGAAATCGGGGCAAATCGCGTCGAGAGAGAGAGATAGAGAGAGAGAGAGAGAGAGAGAGAGATAGAGAGAGAGAGATAGAGAGAGAGATAGATAGAGAGAGAGATAGAGAGAGAGAGATAGAGAGAGAGATAGAGAGAGAGAGAGAGAGAGATAGATAGAGAGAGAGAGAGATAGAGAGAGATAGAGAGAGAGAGAGAATTGCACTTTTACTTTTATACTTTAAGTAGTTCTGAAACAAGTACTTTTATACTTTTACTTGAGTAAAAAGCTTGAGTTGATACTTCAACTTCTACAGAAGTCTTTTTAAACCCTAGTATCTATACTTCTACCCGAGTAATGAATGTGAATACTTTTGACACCTCTGCGATCGTCCCACGGGTCCTTCAAATCCTTGAAAGTTTGCGAATCTGAAAAAAAGATTTCAAGACTCTGGAAAGTTACATACACAGTAAACATACACAGACACAGGTCCATGGAAGTACTTGAATTTATTTTATTTATATTATTCCCTCCGGTCCGCTAATGTGTTATTTCGCCAACACTTCGTGGCCTACGCACACTAGCTTGCTAGATTTACGTTAGTTACGCGCATTTACGCGTTACGTTAAGTGTTTCCCGCGTGAGGTACTTTGTGTAGTACGTTGCCATGTTCACGCGCACAAAACTGTAACAGTGTATCTCACGAGGTAACACGATGTAACCTTGCTCTCACGTGAAATGTGTCCCCACTTTAAGTCCTTGAATTTGAAGTTAACAAGGTGTGGGAACCCGGGATCAAGTGTTTACATGTCCTCTCGATCGGATTAGAAAAGGTTTACACCATTCCTTACAATCCGAATGACGATTTTAATCGGATTTGGCCAATTCGTTCCAATTGACGTGTTCCATGTGACTTTTTGACTGTTTCCGACAGTTCGTACCAGGTGCTTAAAGTGCTCGAATTGGACTTTTTGACATTTAAGTCCTGAAAAACACTTGAAAACAGCCATATTTATGAAAAGGTACTTGAAAAGTACTTCAACAATATATGTGAAATTAGTGTTTAATTTGATCAATAAAACAATATTTTCACGCATAATTAACGCTGCAGCCCGTCTGATTCAGATATAGAGCCGTTTCGCATGAATATGAGTGTAATAATCCTCATATCGAAGTATATGATACTGCTTTAATTTTTCAGGTCAATCATATATTCATGAGGGGAAAAAAATCAGTTTGAATAAGTAAAGTGATGTCTTTGTCATAATATCCCTTCAGTGATTAAAGTTACCGCAGTCATGGCATCTGCTGCACTTTACTTTTACCATTATGGTTTATTGGTTTTTTTTTATTTATCCATTTACCTTTTTTTTTTTTGAAGCTAATAAAGATATTGTTTGATTAGTAAGATCTTTGATTGTATTCCTTGAAAACCAACAAAGTAGTGCTTGAAAAGTCCTGTAATTTCATGTTCCAGTGTCTGTACGAACCCTGTATTAGTGATTAGGGTCCCTGTAAACGCAGCTACTGTTAGCGTGAAACGCTCCTTTACTCTGGGTTTAGAGCGACGATGACCTGGCGTGAGAAGCCCTATTTTTAGACCGGTGACTTCTGGCATTGCTGAGATCAGGTTGTGATTGTTCCTGCTGATTAATCATGATATCCCCAACTCTTTTCTGCAGCTCGTCGAAGCGCGCTCAGGATAAAGACAAGGAGTCGGCGCCCTCTCCTTCCATCACGCTGCAGCCGACGGCTAAACCCGAGCACCCGCGCAAGCGCACGCTGAGCCAGTCCTCCAGCTCGCTTCCCAGCGGCAAAGACAGCAGCAAGAGCGGCTCCAGACACCGCAAGGGCGACGACAAGCCCGTCCGCAGGGAGGCCAAGGTGCGTTCGCCCTCACACACGCAGACACACGAGAGGACCTCAGGCTGTTCCAGAGGCACACACTGTTTACCGTCTCCACCTTTTATGTAACCCGTCCTGGATTGTGTACATACAATTATGCAGTTCACAATCACTTTGTGTAATAACAAACACAGCGCTGCTAGTTCTGTCCCAAGTCATTGCATTTGCAGAATATAAAAAGCCTTGAAGCTTCAAAGTCTCAAAGGACAATTTCATATTTTTCATTTATTCATGGACTATATTCTGTAAATGCGTTAGTGCCCCCTTATATAAAGCTTCAGATTCAGCTTCTGTCCTGTCATTGCTTGTTGTGCGACGTCTTATCACTCTGTGTAGACTTTCAGTTTGCCCATAGCTAACAATAAAAATAAATAATAAAGATTCTGAAGTGTGCATCTGATGTGCTCTTTACTGTCCCATGAGGCCACGGGAGAGGGTTTATGAATGGCAGTGGAGCGACGCAGCTGATGGGTCACGTGACTATATTTCCATCCACCGATTTTATACAATTTTGGGTTCTCGCATTAAAAACATTGCCGGCAAGATGGGCATCAATTCTAGAAACGTGCAAAATCTATTGCACTCAATTGAGATTTTTTTACCTGATAAGACCAAGCGTGCCGCACAAGCCCTGAAAAGTGAAGCCAAAGCGTCTCGATCGCCCCCCCCGATGACTGGTCCTAGTGTAGGTCATAAGCCCCGCCTCCCTGTGTTATTCAACGGGACTTGAGACCAACTAAACAATTTCATTACACTTCAAATACCTTTTTTCCGAAGGTGGTTTCTGTCATTTACTGTAGTTTTTATCACGCTGATGTAAATTCAAGTGTCTGTTTTTAAAATAAGTTTGTTTTTAGTTAGTTACGCGATGCTCATCAGCGCCATATCGGGACACTGGCGGCTTCACTTCTCACCAATGGAAGAGAGCGAAGGGGCGTCGTCCATATTTTTTTTACAGTCTATGGATAAGACGTGCATAAAATATGATTAAAGCACATTTAAATCCCTAGATGCGCAACAGAAAGCTCACGTGACTGACTCAACAGAGGGTGTTCTCTGAGAACATGACGTGTTTATGGCGTTTCACCCGTGCGCTCTTTGAGACGCAACTCATTTATGATGTACGAATGCTGCGACTTTCATTTTTATTAGATATTTTGTGCCAAATTTCTCTTAAACACATGGGAAAAGGTGCTTTATTCACTAATGTTTTATGCAATATTTCATTTTTGTGAAAAGTTACATTCGTAACTTTGGACTGCAACATGACTAGTGACAACATGGCAAATGTAATGCATCCGGATTGCATTCTATATAGTATGAGTTGTCGCTGTGCCGTGAAAGAGAGAGTTTTGGTGAGACGCGTTTCAGAACACACAACTCACTAAACATGGTTCATGCTCTTGCATAGAGTTTATTTCAGTGAAGTCCAGCATCAAAGTTTGTCTTGACGGAGTTTCAGTTTCTAATTTCTCAATGTCATTTTTGTTTTAACCAGGAGAAAAGCTCTAAAGCGGAGAATCCCGTCACAGTGCCGCACATCTCTGATGGCTCCAAATCCAGATCCAAACTCCTGTTTGAGGACAGGTATGAAGCCTTGATCCTTTATCTTCCTTAAGATTCTTTTACACTGTGAGAAAAGCAAGAGTTTTTGTCCTAATTGTCTATTATTGTAAGAAGCAACTATATATATAAAAAAAATTTTTTTTATTTTTTTTTACACTACATACTGAAATCTATGGAAGCTTGTTTCCGCCACAAAATAAAAAAAATTAAATGATAATTGCGACTTTTTATCTCACAATTGCGAGTTTACATCTCGCAATTCTGACTTTATTTCTCAGAATTGTGAGATATAAAGTCAGAATTGCGTGTTATAAAGTCAGAATTGCGAGATATAAAGTCAGAATTGCGAGATATAAAGTCGCAATTGCGTGAAATAAAGTCAGAATTCTGACTTTATAAGACGCAATTGCGACTATTTCACGCAATTCTGACTTTATATCTCGCAATTCTGACTTTATATCTCACAATTGCGTATTATAAAGTCAGAATTGCGTGATATAAACTCAGAATTGCGTGATATAAAGTCGCAATTGCGAGAAATAAAGTCAGAATTGCGAGATAAAAAGTCGCAATTATCTCTTAAAATGTTTTATTCTGTGGCGGAAACAAGCTTCCATAGAAATCTCATTGGTTTCCCGAAATCCGGATCCACACAGTGGGACGTTTAAGCCTCATTAATGTTCTCTTGTGATTGGTTGTGATTCTTGCGTGTGTAGTAACGGCCAATCCTCCGTCTGAATTGCAGGATTCATTCCGCCGATCATTACCTTCAAGAGGCGAAGAAACTGAAACACAACGCGGATGCTCTGGTGAGGGTTAGTTTTACTGGCCTACGGTTCTCACATCTGTGTCAGTTAATCTGCTTGATATTTCTGTGACCCCTGACCTTTTGTGTTAGTCCTCCATTGAGAGCGACACAACAGGTGCTCTCTTCACACGGAGCCAGTGTTTAAAACTCGGGGTCAGTGATGTTTGTGCCAATGGCAAGGTTGTTTTGAGTTTGTGCACTACTAGTGCCAAATTCAAATCAAATGCGCCCCATAATATCAGATTTTATGTTACGGTGTCCGAGCAGAATCTGTTTTCCTCCTCACATGCGTTGTGTTTTCCACAGATGGACAGGTTTGAGAAGGCCGTGTATTACCTGGACGCTGTGGTGTCCTTCATCGAGTGTGGAAACGCTCTGGAGAAGAGCGCCCAGGAGGCCAAATCCCCCTTTCCCATGTATGCCGAAACCGTGGAGCTCATCAAGTAAGACCAGAGGGTTTGAGATGCCTTCATAGCTCTTCATATAATGCTTGAGTTTGCTCACACATGTGCATGTTTGCTTGTTCGGTAGGTACACGATGAAGCTCAAGAGCTACATGGCGCCGGATGCCACATCTGCAGACAAAAGGCTAGCGGTGCTGTGGTACGTAGCGGAGACGACATGAGTCTGCATTGCTGAGAGTCATGAGTCTGTATCGTTTTCATTGTTGACTCTCATTGTGTTTTAAATCAATTGAAGTGCATTGTCATGAGAACTGAATCAGTGTTTGGTAATTCTTTATTTTAATACGTTTACGCATGGATCATGTCAAATCACTTTTATTTATAGCGCTTTTTGCAATACAGATTGTTTCAAAACAGCTTTACAGTGATAACAGGAAAATAATGCAACAAAGTTTGTCACAGTCACATCTTAATTTATCTATATAACCGCTCTGGAGAAAACAGTGATGTCATCGTCCAGCTCAGCTCAGTTCTCATATAATGTTGTCAATGCAAGCAGATCAATAATATTGTTGAATATTAAATGTCCCCAACTAAACAAGCCAAAAACAACAAACATGCACTTATAGAGATTACAGTAAATTATGCATAATTACAAATGACTAACCCTAAACCAGAACCTAAGCCCAATCATACCCAAGTCATTTTTGCTCATTAGTATGGTTGAATTGGATCATCGAACGTCAGCAGCAAAGACATTGGTCAGTAAAGTGAGATTAAGTGCATAAAGTGTAATTTAACTCATTTAAATACTGCATGTTCGCATAATATTGAGTTTGCGTTTCACTGTCATCTTGAGCAACACTGAATCCGTTTTTGTGCAAGTGAGAGTAAGTGCATATTCACATTTAGTCTAGATCTACAGTAATCATCATGTTCACACACACACGCGTACACAACGCCTCTTACGCTTTCCCTCAGCACGAGGACAGGAGAGCTGTCGGGGGACAGAGTAACTTGTGTATCTTATTTGGAAAAAAGTAGCTCAGATATTTTGTTGTGCATTAAGAAGTGATCTGATTATGTAACTCATTACTTGTAATGCGTTACCCCCACACTGCTAGTGCACTTTAACAATCATTATAAACTTAATGGCTCTGAAAACAATCAATACAAGTTTTCACACTAAAGAAAATGTTGTATTTCTAGCAAAATGGTGTTAAATGTATATTATCAAGCATCTTTATTTGACTCTGTTCATCAGTAAAGTCAATGTTGTTAAAGCTGTTAGTGTGTAGGGTTTGGTAAAACTGTGGCTAATGTGTGTGTGTGTGTGTGTCTGCAGTCTGAGGTGCCAGGCGCTCCTGTATTTGAGGCTTTTCAAGCTACGGAAAGAAAGTGCACTGAAATACTCTAAAACACTCACTGAACACTTGAAGGTAACGTGATTTTCTGTCCTTTTTCATGTTTATTCCATGGAAAACAGTCATATTGGAAATACAGTTTAAAATAAGTTTGCTTTTTTAATATATTTTAAACTGTAATTAATTTATTCCTGTGATCAAAGCTGAATTTACAGCACATTCTCCTTCAGATATTATTTTTAATATCCGGACAAATGTTTGATTATCATCAATGTTGAAAACAGCTTCATATTTTGGAGGAAACTGTGATGATACATGTTTTTTTTTTTAGGATTCTTCAATGAATAGAAAGCATTTATTTGAAATAGAAATCATAATGAATGTCTTCACTGTCACTTACTGATCAGTCTAATGTGTCCTTGCTGAATAAAAGTATTAATTTCTTTCATAAAACAGTCTTACTCACCCTAAACTGTAGGTTTGACATTTCCAGTCTGACACAATTACAAAAACACGTGTAAAATGTAGTTTATGCTGGAGATGTGAAAGTCATGTTAATGTTTCTTTAAACAGAAGAACGTAACGTACACAAGTATTCATTACTCTGTTACTGTTTTTCCCAGAATTCGTTGAGTAATACCCAAGCCCCGTCTCCTGGAGTAGCAAAGTAAGTTCCTTATGTTGTTTTATATGTTGTAAATGGAGAAACACCGACAGCCACATGTTTAAAACCATTATACTTACAAAAATGCACCAATAGGTTACATCTCTCCGGTTTATATACCGATCACATGTACAGTCAAACCAACAATTATTCAGACACCAGATATCATGTTTGATTTTTTTTTTCACTAGTGTGTGCAGGACTCTATAGTTAAATAAAGTTAGCAAAATAAAGTTAACTGTGACATTCTTCATACAGCGACTACCAGTAACATTTATACAAATTAGAGACCAAATATGATTCGGACACTTTGAGCTGATCATGTTTTGCTGAAGTGTTTTGTCTTTAATTGCTAATGCTCTTTTTACACACAGACTGAACACAATGAAGCATTGCTTGGTCACTGGTTGAGCTAAACTGGTATTATCTAATTGTGTAGTTAAATTTAACAGCTGACAGATATTCAACATAATTCATGTGTGAGACAGTCTAACAGAAGGACGGACAAAACCAGTCAAATATCAACTGAGTTCTGCTCATATTTCATTACCATTTTCTCAACTATAGCGAATAAACTGATAATGTGAGAAATGTTGAAGGAGTCTGAATACATTTAGTTTTGACTCTTAATGAAGTTTCTGAAATGATTTGTTTGGTGGTTTGACATGGTACACTTCATCTCAACTAAACTCACTCAGTTTAATGACCTCGTATTAACTGAAAGACTTCATGGATTGCTTTTAAAATGTGTAAAGCTCCTTAAAAATGCATTTTTTTATTTATTGTAAATGTCTTTTTTTTGCATTAATATACTTTTGAGCATAAAGCAGTTTTATTCTCAAAACAAGACAAAATAATGGCAGCGGGGTGAGAAAAATCAACGCAAAGTTCATAATCTTTCATCAAAATGACATTTCTTCTCTTCCCGATGATGCGTTTACAATCTGTCACTAGTTATGTTTCCATCCACCAGTTTTTATGCGCATTTGGGGATATCAAATTTTTTTTTAAAGCTGGATTGAAACGGCAAGATGTGCATCATAACTTTTTTTCATCCGATAAGCATACATGCGCACAGGGTTTGAAGTGAACACCCACCAAATGTGTGTAATGATCAACTGTGGCGTGTAACGCTGTCTGATCACGAGCCATTTGGACTGTTACTTATTATATTTACAGGAAGTTCGTGTTAAGAGAAATCTGCACAGATTTAGCGCATATACTCGTGAGTCATGATATATTAAATACAGCGTATTGCAGAATCTGCTCATATCTGGCGTACTTGAACACACACGTCACTACACAACAAATAACGGCACACTTGTTCATTTACATTGAAGCAATAGAGAAGATTAAAAAGCATTTGGTGAACAGAAAATACTGTTATTTTCCAACATCCTACATGTTCTTTGTGCTGTATTGATCTGTCCACCTAAAACACGTTTGGTTAAAAAAAAGAGAATGAAAGAGGAAGGGAGGAGATGATGGACGACAGGATTTTGTTTGAATAAGAAATGCAAAAATCCAAATTTTTATATTTAACACACACATATATATATATATATATATGCATGCTGTGACGTAGTTAATCTGGTTTCTTCTTCCTCTTTTTGGCTAGTAGGAGTTCTGAATGGCCGGTAACTTACAAATTTAGTAGCCAAATTGTCCGGTGTGGGTGAAAAAGTTAATTTCAAACCCTGTGTGCGCATAAACTCTGATGGAAACACATTTACTAAATAATGTGAAAACTCTAAACTCTCTCTGTGTGTGTGTGTGTGTCCTCCAGTAAAACTAAACTAAACCTCTGTGTGTGTGTGTGTGTGTGTGTCCTCCAGTAAGAGCGCAGGCATGCCGTCTCCGGTCTCCCCCAAGCTCTCTCCGGGCAGCGCGGCCAGCTTCTCCTCCAGCTCCTCCAGTGTGAGCGCCAGCTCCTCCGTCACCATCCCTCAGCGCATACACCAGATGGCCGCCAGCTACGTGCAGGTCACCTCGAACTTCCTCTACGCCACCGAGGTGTGGGACCAGGCCGAGCAGCTCGCCAAAGAGCAGAGAGGTATTGATGCCCTTCTCCAAACCCCTCCTGCAACAGGGCATATGCTCTCTGAAGAGCCTGGTATTCACACGTCATCTGCTTAAACCGCAGCTCTTCAGCCGCCAGACCCTAATAAAGAGAGCTTGAGAAATAATGCACAATAATGAGCGTGCGAAATAACCCAGACAGCAACATGGTGTCGGCCCAGATCCGCGTGGATTCATCGTGTACCAGATGTGGGCCGGATCTGGGCCGACACTATGTTGCTGTCTGGAAATGCACAATAATAATACAAAACACACCATAGAGGAGAAGTCGAGATAAATGCAGGAACCCTTAGTGAGAGAGAGTGAGTTAAAGGGGCAGTGTGTGAGTTTTAGCGGCATCTAGTGGTGAGGTTGCGAACTGCACCCAACAGAAGTTACGGTGGCCGACAGGAAGTGATGTCGTCGTCTGAGACAGCAGAGAGTAGCCAGTTAAACACTAAGGTTTCTTTACAAAGATAAAGTAAGATTATTCAGTAAAACGATATTGCGAATATTATCGTCACTTGTTCGTCGTGTCAGTGT
This sequence comes from Rutilus rutilus, assembly GCF_951802725.1. Classification (NCBI taxonomy): domain Eukaryota; kingdom Metazoa; phylum Chordata; class Actinopteri; order Cypriniformes; family Leuciscidae; genus Rutilus; species Rutilus rutilus. Next base: position 2,602,599 of record NC_140231.1, read on the forward strand.
TTATCCGCTGACGTTAGCTCGCTTCTTATCATGAAGAACAACATAGTGACGAAACGCGTTTGTCCGCTCAGGGCCACCGTAGAAACATGTGGATGTAAGCGGACCTGCGGTGTGCGTAGAGAGAAATGCCTCATTCTAAGCTAATAAACACATAACGGGTCATTATGACCGCCGCTAGCGAAAGCGGTCATATAGGGATTGTCAAAGTTTTTTTTTTTTTTTTTGTTCGTCAATCTACTGAATTTTCCGTCAACGATACCAGGGACACCGAAACACCGGGGAACATGAAATTTGGTGAGCATGTAGCCCCACTAGACTTTTACGGAAAAATTCCGTTTGGTCCCCGGGGGCCACTCCCCCCCTGCGCTGGGCCCCCCCAAACCCCAAAAATGCAGTTTTTCCTAAATAACTACCTGAACCGTGGCACCGAGGATGAAGAAATTTGCAAAGTATGTTGGTCTTAAGGGCCCAAATCAACCTAGCCCATAATCACTCATTAGTGATTTGCGCCCCTTCCCATAAAAAATGAAAATGCAATATTATTCTGCTTTAATCGCCCCTATCTTCAGTTGAGATGTTCAGAACTGCACCATATTTCATGTGTATGATTAACTTGACATCCTCTGGGGGTATGCTAAGTTTCGTAGAATTTCATCCATGGGGGGGTATAAAATAAATTCATTTATGTGCACATTTAGTGACTGTACACTCATCGGCCTGTAGATGGTGCTGTTGAGCGAAGGGTTGCTGGTTTAGGATGATACTGTCACACACACACATGCAGGAATACAAACAAATGCAAGCATGCACACACACACACTGACATCCACACGCACAGACACATACCCATACACACACATACAAATCCACATGCACAGACATGCGCACACACAAACACAGACAGACATGCACATACTACTACTTTTTTTAGGTATATACATAAACACGCAATACAGCCAAATTGCTTTGAAACGATGTGCATTATGAGAAGTCTTCTTCTTGCTCTATCACGCATGAATCTGAATGACTTGTTGTTCTCTTGTGTCTGGTGTTCTGCACAGAGTTCTTCTGCGAGCTGGACAAGGCGATGGGCGCGCTGATCTTCAACACCAGTAGCATGACTGAACTGGTGCGCTTCACGCGGCAAGGCCTGCACTGGCTCCGGCTCGACGCCAAGCTCGTCCAGTAGAGCGTCCCCAACACTCACACACACACTCGATCTGCCTCAGACATCTGTGACACTGTGTTCGTTTCTACACCAGCTTGCCAAAAACGAAAACACTCCTCCACCACAGACCCTATAAAAGAGGAGATCGCACGTTCGTCTGCAGAGCCTTCTTCACACACTGCATCGTCCTGCTCATATCATTGGCTCGTTTCTGGAAGAAAAGAAAAAAAAGCCTCTTTTTTTTTTCTTTTTTTTTTTAAAACTTACTTTGACTAATGAGTTTTTTCTTCTTTTTTTTTTCTTGCTGTTGTTTTGCGAGCTGTAAGCAAACATGAATAATAATTGGATGTTTATAGCTTTTTAATTTCAACCAAAGTACCTCCCTTTAACCAAAGGTGCTTTACAATTCCTCCTTTTATCATTTTATTGTGCCTTGTATTTGATATACAGGAAACTAAGAGGCACAATATCTTGAACTACACATCTGGAGAGGTTGAGGTGCGACGAGAAGCAGAAAGAACATGTGACGGAGTGGCATCTCGACTGATTCTTGCATACCAGACCAAAAGACTGTTCGGCATCATATCAAGGCATTATTACCGACGTGTCGTGTTGTGTTTCTGTTCGGCCTGGCTCATGCACACATCAGAGCAAGTCAGTTCTAGCCCGTCGGGCTCGTATACGTCACTACTGCAAAAGACCCAGGCCCGGGTTTTCTTTTCTTTCTTTCTTTTTATATACGAAAAATGTAGCGCTCGCCTCTCACCGTTCGTGGGTTTTCTGGTATTAAACGCAGGAGTATTTTATTACTGTGGCTGACGCGCCTGGGCCTAATATAGATTTTATTTAGATAACAACTTGGATTTCACTCTTGGATTTTCGGCATGGATACAGGGTTGCAATACGAGATGAGAGACGTATTTCTATTGTATATGAAAATATCATATTTAAATATTTAATGTGAGTCTTGAGGTTGCCTTTATAGTGTCATAGTCACCTGTGTGTTGCAGTTCTTTTAAAAGAAATCAAGTCATGTAAGGATATATTTATGATGTGTTCTGTTGAGAATAGCATTTTATACATATACATATATACATATATATATGTATATGTGTATGTGTGTGTACATATTACATAGTTTTCTCAGTGCAGACCGGCTCCCGCTGTCCACGCGCGTAGGAAATCAGATCCGATCGCAAGACAAGGTGAAAAGTCAATCCACAATATATGAAATGCTGGAAACATATCGTCTCTTGCACTAGAAACTTTCCTCTGATTGGCTCCCAAACATTTTTATTTCGTTTGTTTTCCGTCTATGCAGATGTCTGTCGATCGCAGTTCGAATGGAAACTTCTAGACGTCTAACGGCTTGCGTTGTCACAGCAGAAGAAATCCTGTCTTGAGATTTGGTCAATAAGGGTTGTTAATTGTGCTTTTATGTAAATGAAATCATGCACTAATGTGGTTTATGTACCAGATTCACGAGAAGAAAGAATATGGTTGGCTGAAATGATATTCCCATGGCCTTTTTGCTTCTCGAGACATGAAGTAGTTGTGCTTTTCCTCCTGTTTTTACTGGTTTTATCTTTTCTACTAGACTTCATGATAGTGCTTTTAGAGGATTAGATTGATTTTGATTTAAATTCGTCTTTAATTGTCTTGGCGATCATAACTTTTTCCAGGGTGAGATACGTTTTTTTTTTTATTATTATTATTATTATTATTATTATTATTATTCTTTCATCCAACTGAAAAATAACACTCGCATGTTTCTATTTAAATACTAAGCTGTACAGATGTACATAAAAATCTCTTTTAGGGTAAATTTTTACAACGATTTAACATTTGTATTAATTGTACATAGAATGTGAATATATTAAATGCACATTTTGTTTTTGGTTTTTCAACAGAACACTGTATGTTGGTAATGTCAGTACGATTGTTCGCGTTTCCTGTGCTTTCTGTCATTCAGATGTGATGTTGGTCAGGTTGAAACGCTGTTGAATCGGGCCAGAATCAGACGAGGATCTGTCTAAACTTCATCAGATCTTCTACACGTCTGTATGTCGTTCTCGCTTGATCGTTGTCTCGAAGCTTTCATTGGCAAACAGTATAAGATCGATTTAGTTTTAAAAGTATTGAGAAGAGATTGACGAAAATAAATCTACATATATATTCGTATATGGATGCAATATGATCTATGATTTAAAGGTACTCTTATGAGCCTCGATTATCCAAACTTGTAATAACTTGTAATTTAAACACTTTTTTTTTTTTTTTTTTGGTGAAGTATTACTAATGGATTTTCTGAGTCTGTTGCGAATCATCTTTGTATTTTGCTGTATTGAGAATAAAACGTATATGATTAAAAATGTTTGACCTGTTTTGCATTACTTTGAAATAGTGCTGTCAAATCGATTAATCGCATCTAACATAAAAGTTTGTAAATATGTGTGTATATACTGTGTGTATAATATAGCCTACAGACACACATTAGTGCTGTCAAATCGATTAATCGCATCTAACATAAAAGTTTGTATATATGTGTGTGTGCGCGTGTATACACATTTACAAACTTTTAATGCGATTAATCGATTTGACAGCACTACTTGTAAAAGTGTTTTTGAGTATTAGACAATTGATGTTGAAAAGACATCAAATTGATGTCAAAATCAACGTAAAAAAAAATGGTCAAATATGCAAATCAAATTGACGTCAAAACCAATCCATGACATTGATTTTATGTAAACTGAATGTCAAACATATTGACCTGCATATACATAAACCAATTTCAGTGAGGGTATTAACTTTCTGTTTTCACCTAATGACCACGTACTTTTGACAAGTCTTGACTAACTTTTGACCTCAAATTGATATCAAGGTGCCCCGCCTTGTATAAAACTATAGTTTTAGTGTTTTATATAAACTCACTATGAATTTTATGCATTAGGTGGGCTAGATAGTGAAAGAAATGCAGCATCAAGATCCGGTGGTTTTCACCATTAATGCACCTTTTTTCAGCTTGCTTAAAACATCACTCTTCCATCTGAAAAATGGGTGTTTAAAAGTAGACCACGAGTGTTCTGTGCAGTATGTAATATTGACAAATAGCTGTGGCTACTGCAGTAAAATATTGGAGAGGGTTTTTCTCCCGCCCTTTCTCCTCAGACTCGACGCTCACGCGGGTTGCCAGATTGACACGTGACGTAACAGCGTGACAAGCCTCAAATTGATCCGTTGAAGTATCCGCGTTTTAATATTCTTCTGGTCATATAGCTTTTAAAATGGATTCCGATCATTTTTTACAGGTCGGGTATAATCTGCGATCTCAGACCCAGTTCGTTCACTGCTTCCGTAGTTGCAATACGCGGAGTTTCCCGCCAATTGGTAACCTGGATGTCGGTATTGGGTAAATTGGCAGTGGGCGGAGTCACACAGATCAAAACAAGAACAAACTTTCCGACACGGAACGCTCATTTCAAAGTATAATAACTGGCTGAAGTAGTGTTTTTCATAGAAACAGGTATGTGAACTTAGCATGTTTCCTAAATATCTGCACAAACATTATGGTATTGTAATGCTAGTCCAACCAACAACAACAACAACAAAAAATCAGCACCCTTAAAGGAGATGTTTAAAATAGTTCTGGAACCATATGCAAATTCAACCTTATATAGGTTTATGAAAGCATGAAAGTACTGTTTAAATATCACATTTACAAAGTTATAAAATCGAAATTTATCTGGACTTCTGGTAAAGTGAGAACTTGAGCTCTAATAGTTTAATTATGATCTCAATCCCGTTGGTATTTAGATCTCGCATAGCTGGGTCATGCATAGCATTACTGAAAGCGCTTAAATCAGATTGCAAAAAAATACAATAAGGTAGTTTCAGCTCACATTGTGCCCATTGAACTGTTAACACATTTTCATCTAATAAGCCAGGCTTAGATTGCTTATGTTTCCATTTGTGTTGTTTAAAAAAAATAGATATGAGTATACATTAGGTTCAAAACTTTGCAATAATCAAGACTGTTCATGTTTCTCGCGCAAATCATCATATTAGAAGGATTTCTGAAAAATCACGTGACTCTGAAGACTGCGATGATGCTGAAAATTCAGCTTTGATCACAGGAATAAATTACATTTTAACATATTCACATAGAAAACAGTTATTTTAAATTGTGATGATGATATCTTTGACCAAATAAATGCAGTGAACATAAGAGATATGCTTCTGATAGTACTGGCAATGTGCTTTCCAAGCTTTTGACTATTAAGCATTCATCTATGGACTTACATGTTAACAGTTAATGCAGCATTAACTTTATCATAAACAAATATCCCGTGACTTACTGACTTTGTTGATGATGGACAGTTCAGAAAACTTTTTCCAGGGATCGCCCCGCCCTCTTTTAAACCCCGCCCCCTTTTAACCCCCGCCCTCTGCGCGCTCCCGAGACAGAGGTGGCAGTTGCATCGCATCACTCTGCCTGAAGACACACGGAATTATGTTTATAACACTCAAGTTTATGACATTAACCCGACAGCTGGCGTTATGAAACACAGTGGACTCGAGCAGTGAGGTCGGAATACACCCTGACAGAAGCCTTCAGGTAAGCAGATACACGGGGAGTTATTAAAAGTGCTGGTATCGTTTTGTAAATAATAGTTTCGGTCAACAACAGGTGGATAAAATGATGACTCTGTATTGACAGTAAATATCTGGAATGGTTTCACTTGAAAAGTTACTGGATGTTCACTCGAAAGTATGTACTTTTAATACGGGGTAAGTAAGTGTAACGCTATTATTATTACACAAGAGGGGTTTTGTGCTGAAGTGCATTATGTTCGGGGACTTTGTCCCACCAGGGAAAGAGGTAATCATGCAGAACAGATTCTGACCTCACCGTACATGTGCCATGGCATGTTGAGGAAACATAGAAAACGGGACTGGTAGACCAGCTGAAAACCAGCTAAGAACAGGTTTTATCACTGTTAATCAAATCAAATCAAACTTTATTTATAAAGCACTTTAAAACAACCGAAGTGGATCCAAAAGTGCTGTCCAGAAAAAAAAAAAAAAACTTTATGTAAAGCATATAATACAGAGAAAAAATATATATAACAAGGGGTTTGCAATGTATTTTGCCACAGCATGTTATTTTGCATCTCTGTCTTGTTTGTATCAGATTGGTCCCAGTCCTGACTCCAGTTGAGATGAATTATTCAGCCTGGTAATAAGTGCGAGATGAATTAAGAGTTGGTGCAAACGTGACCGGTTTGCTGTGCGTTGTTCGCAGGAAACCAGACACTGGGGTTTTGTCCAGTTGCTGAAACTTTATCTCTGCCTCCCCATGTTCTCGGTCGGGCTTTTCTGGATCTCGAAACAACAAGACGCAATAACAGCACCAACAGAAAGCCTGGCAGAAACACACAATGCAGCTCTTCTCGCTCCTGTCAATAAGACACACCTTCACAAAATGCATACACAGAACATCTTTTTTAAAGCAAATTTGCTGTTCTTTAGGCAACAACACAGAAGCTGTGCATGCTTGGATTGTTGTTAAAAAAATACCAGGGTCAATTATGCTTGCGTGCTTGTGTGTTGACGAGGTTAGGTTTTGCAGTGATCATTTACATACCATGTAACATTCAGTTGTTTTGCATGAATATAATCCATTAATGTTTGGGTGTTACTTTAACGTGCAGTACGTCCTCAGTGCAAACTGGTTTATCCAGGCAACAAACTTGTTTATCTATTAAATGCATCTCAAACTGATGCTTCTGACACTGACGTTCTGGGGTTAAAAAAGCCAAACTATTTTTTTTATTTTCTTTTAAATCAAGCGAGTTTCAAACGCTTAAATTAATCAGGTCTTCGTGAGTCGACCTCTAGTACTAAAGCATAAAAATACCATAATATATTTAGGAAACTCGTTTCTCCGAAAGACAATTAAACTCGCTATAAAATATGGAAATGAACTGCTGTGTGCTCTGTTACACGCATTAAACATGCCATTATCAGTGAGGCAGATGTAAGTCAGGCCTGATGAAGGTAAACCGATCTGGTGCAAAGTCATCTGAGCTCTCGTTGTAATAAATATTGTCAAACACAGGTTCGTAGTTTGGGAAGATGTACTTGTTTCGGCTGCTCCCTAGTCTGGTCACTTCTGGAGTTTTAAAGGAATAGTCCAAAAAAGGAAAATTCATTCATCATTTATGTTTGTATGAGTGTGGAGGACAGAAAGAGAAATATCGGCCACTCTTTTTCCATATAATGAAAGTGAATGGGGACTATGACTATCATGCCAAAATGATAAATAAAAAGCCTTATAAAATATAAAAAATAAGTATTTAATGTGAGATCTACATTAAAAAAGTTCCAAAAAAGTAAAAACACTTGCTAATGTGAAACCCACCGCCATCATGGTTTTGGTGGCACATTATTGGGAAAAAATAACATTGCGCTATTTAATTTTTCTGCAATTATATATTGCGATATAACAAGAATTTCACCAGATGACTTGAATAGCTCTGTTGTTAAGAATGAATAATTCTAGAATGATTGAGGTGATTTTCTTGGGTAGTAAATCTACATAGAAAATAATGAACAAAGCATAGATACAATAGAACAAAGATAGAAATTACATAAACAGTGCTTTATGTTTTCCAGGTTAGTTTAACAGTATTCATACAGAAATTGAATAATCAAATGTAAAATAGCACTGCATAGTCTTCACTGTATAAATTAAATATAATTAATCTTTGTTAAAGCTACAAACATGATTTTCTGTGTATTCTGTATTATTAACATTAAAGGAACCGTATGTAAGAAATGTATTTCAATTAATCATAAAATGGCCCTGATATGTCACTAGACATTTAGAAATCATGTTCATTTCAAATACTTAGGGAGGGGATACACCGCTCTACAGTAATTTGAAAGTGATCCAGTTTTGGCCACAATCTTACATACGGTTCCTTTAATGGCACAGACAGCCGTGGGTATATTAGGCTGCTGTCACTTTAAGACCGAATGCACGGATCCAATATAATGATACGCATCCATTTTCTTTCTGTTCACTTAAAACGTAAGCAACTGTGTTAGAGGACACTTGCCGAGACGGGCAGTTTGTCATAATGTTGCGTGGATGTGTCCGTTCAAGCACAGACAGAACTGAAGCCAGTGTTTGTGTGCTGTGAGCTCGTATAGTTTAACATGTCTTGAGTGCGCCCTCAGTTCTGTACACTGCTGTCTGATTGTTAGGCTGTTCTGCACAGTTACTTGCGGCTTGTTTAGTCTCAGTCACATTATGGTCTCAACTTATGGTTTGAGTGTCTGCTATTAAGGATGCACGATATATATCGGTATCGGCCAATGTATGTTAGTTTTTACTGTTATCATTATCGGCCCGATAGGAAGATTTGTCTGATGTATTAAAACCGATAAATAATGTATTATCTCCTTCAGCTGAGACTCTTCAGATGCGCACTGTTCAACATGATGGCTTTGATTTGCTTGAAATATGATTGGAATCACTTCAAAAAATGAAAATACATTAAAGTTCAACATGTTCAACAAGTCTGACATATCGGTAGGGGTGTGCCGGTTTCAGAATCGGTGATGACGGTTATGACGTGAGTCAAATGTGACGGTTCGTAACATAATTTAAAAATTTTTATTAAAAAAATAATATTTGTGTAGTGTTCAATGTTGTTATCGACAGAGATACGCGGATGGGGTATTATTTCATCCGCAACCGCATCACAAAACTCATCATTCGCACCAACGTTTTTTGACCAAATTTCAAAGCCGCACCCGCCCGCCATCCGCTGATTGTTTTGCGGTCTATGGACGACGCAATGCTCTGCTGACGCGAGCCGCAAGAAAGCCCTTGTCTGTTCTAGAAAGGATGCAGCAAAGATATTTAATGCTAATGTATGAGGCATAGGCCTACGCTGAGTTTCATTCATTTACGATGAGATGCGCTCTACACAATGCAATGCAAGTGAACGCGGCGCGCCGGCGCCTCCGTGTCACGGTTATTATATTGTCTGCTATATTTGCTATATTTATTAAATACATGCAATTGGTTGATGAAACGTTTATTAAAATTAAGATACAATTTGTACAAAACGAATTTCGCTTTAAAGAAAGGTTTTCTACAAAGCAAAACTTCATTAAGTGGTAAAAACCATGTCTCCCGATATATTGCGCATCTTATGATCCTATCTTTTATTACAATTGTTTTTGAGCTAAAATGTAATACACATCATATAGGCTATATACACACTGTATATGTTTCTTTTATCAAACATGTTTGGGGCCAGTCAAGGGGTGATTAAACTGCACGATCAGTTATCGGTAATGATACGTTGTTTATTATTGCAAATGTTTATTGCTAATGTTTATTATTGCAAATGTTTTTCATTTGGTTAATAAATCTCATAATGATGGCACATCACTATAGTCATAGCTTTTATTTCTATCTCAGATGATTGGCGGTCGGTCAGGGGGTACTTGGCAAAGAATCAAATACAGTTGGAAACGACGTAGACCATTAATAACACAGACTGTTAACAATTGTTTTTTATTAGCCTAGTATTTAAATTTTCTCTATGATAAAATTTTTTTGTAAAAAATATTTTAATAACACGGTTTTGGCGGTTATAGATTTCTAATGACGGTGTTCAACTATAACCGTCGGTCTCACGGTTATATACTAACCGTCACACCCCTACATATCGGCTACATAAAATTATAATGAGAAGATCATTATAATTGTGTGTTTGGGACATGGATTTTAATGGTAAGACTTTTGTTTTTGTAATCAGGCTCTCAAAATTATATAACAATTTTGATTTAGATTTATCGGGCAATATATCGGTAAAACATTTTGAACAGAAAACAAATTCTGTAATGAGTAACGAGGAACGTTCTCGTTCAGGAAAAAGGTGGATAATGTAATAGTGATGTTTGCCTCAGTGCAACTAAATATCTCAGCATTAGTTCACATCGTCCTTTCATTATTCTAGCATTCATAATCATGTGACCCACTTGTAATTTATTAAATGAGAGAGCTGTAACTCATAAAGAGGAATCAGCATGATCCAAACGGCTCGACCTCGGGTTCCCTGAGGAATTCCTGTAGAAGGTGACAGATTGCTTCAGCGTCTCCGAGTGATCAAGCATGACAAAAGACAAAGAAATGTCTGACATTAGAATACTCTCAGTTGGGTGCATTATGGTTAATCTACGGAAAATGCCACTCTGTTTGTCCAGCAAAGGTTGCACCACTTTCTAATGGCAATAAACCAAACTCTGCATTGGCATGCATTTAAATGGAGTTCAAGATCAAGTTAGTAAAAAGAAAAAAAGGCATCCTCAAATAATTCATTTGTGGGTTAATCCAATAAAATCTAAAAATGTCCATGACATGGATTTTTTTTATTTGATTTTATTATATTCCTTGAAGTTCGCTTGTAATGTTAAAAACAAACAAACAAATATATATGCAGAAAACTGATTATTTTCAACCCTCATTCTGAGCCTCTGTCTGAAATGATCAGTTTTTAAGGCTCGTCAGCCACTGTTATGATTGGCTAACGTCACTGCATAGGAAACAGTATCAACACACACTCGCTATTGCAAGTGAGAAAGTGTTTTGAAAACATTGTCCGTACAATACCATCGTTTACAGACAAAGCATTATGAAATTATTTTCTTGTGGTTTGTGATGAAGCTGCTGTCAGATTCTTTGTGAACTCTCCATTACACTCTGCCTCATTTACAAAATAAAATGCTCTGAACAAACATATAATCCTGTGATGCGATCCGAGACACCATTATCAATACATCTGTATCAGTGTAGACAGCATCTGTCATTATAATCTGAACACACATCTGTATACTGTATCAGTGTATCAGCGTCAGTCATTATAATCTGAACACACATCTGTATACTGTATCAGTGTATCAGAGTCAGTCATTATAATCTGAACACACATCTGTATACTGTATCAGTGTATCAGCGTCAGTCATTATAATCTGAACACACATCTGTATACTGTATCAGTGTATCAGTGTCAGTCATTATAATCTGAACACACATCTGTATACTGTATCAGTGTATCAGCATCAGTCATTATAATCTGAACACACATCTGTATACTGCATCAGTGTATCAGAGTCAGTCATTATAATCTGAACACACATCTGTATACTGCATCAGTGTATCAGAGTCAGTCATTATAATCTGAACACACATCTGTATACTGTATCAGTGTATCAGCGTCAGTCATTATAATCTGAACACACATCTGTATACTGTATCAGTGTATCAGCGTCAGTCATTATAATCTGAACACACATCTGTATACTGTATCAGTGTATCAGCGTCAGTCATTATAATCTGAACACACATCTGTATACTGTATCAGTGTATCAGCGTCAGTCATTATAATCTGAACACACATCTGTATACTGTATCAGTGTAGACAGAGTCAGTCATTATAATCTGAACACACATCTGTATACTGTATCAGTGTATCAGCGTCAGTCATTATAATCTGAACACACATCTGTATACTGTATCAGTGTATCAGTGTCAGTCATTATAATCTGAACACACATCTGTATACTGTATCAGTGTCAGTCATTATAATCTGAACACACATCTGTATACTGTATCAGTGTCAGTCATTATAATCTGAACACACATCTGTATACTGTATCAGTGTCAGTCATTATAATCTGAACACATCTGTATACTGTATCAGTGTATCAGTGTCAGTCATTATAATCTGAACACACATCTGTATACTGTATCAGTGTATCAGAGTCAGTCATTATAATCTGAACACACATCTGTATACTGTATCAGTGTCAGTCATTATAATCTGAACACACATCTGTATACTGTATCAGTGTATCAGCGTCAGTCATTATAATCTGAACACACATCTGTATACTGTATCAGTGTATCAGCGTCAGTCATTATAATCTGAACACACATCTGTATACTGTATCAGTGTATCAGCGTCAGTCATTATAATCTGAACACACATCTGTATACTGTATCAGTGTATCAGCGTCAGTCATTATAATCTGAACACACATCTGTATACTGTATCAGTGTATCAGCGTCAGTCATTATAATCTGAACACACATCTGTATACTGTATCAGTGTATCAGCGTCAGTCATTATAATCTGAACACACATCTGTATACTGTATCAGTGTATCAGCATCAGTCATTATAATCTGAACACACATCTGTATACTGTATCAGTGTATCAGTGTCAGTCATTATAATCTGAACACACATCTGTATACTGTATCAGTGTAGACAGAGTCAGTCATTATAATCTGAACACACATCTGTATACTGTATCAGTGTATCAGCATCAGTCATTATAATCTGAACACACATCTGTATACTGTATCAGTGTATCAGCATCAGTCATTATAATCTGAACACACATCTGTATACTGTATCAGTGTATCAGCGTCAGTCATTATAATCTGAACACACATCTGTATACTGTATCAGTGTATCAGCATCAGTCATTATAATCTGAACACACATCTGTATACTGTATCAGTGTATCAGCATCAGTTATTATAATCTGAACACACATCTGTATACTGTATCAGTGTATCAGCGTCAGTCATTATAATCTGAACACACATCTGTATACTGTATCAGTGTATCAGCGTCAGTCATTATAATCTGAACACACATCTGTATACTGTATCAGTGTATCAGCATCAGTTATTATAATCTGAACACACATCTGTATACTGTATCAGTGTATCAGAGTCAGTCATTATAATCTGAACACACATCTGTATACTGTATCAGTGTAGACAGTGTCAGTCATTATAATCTGAACACACATCTGTATACTGTATCAGTGTATCAGAGTCAGTCATTATAATCTGAACACACATCTGTATACTGTATCAGTGTATCAGCGTCAGTCATTATAATCTGAACACACATCTGTATACTGTATCAGTGTATCAGAGTCAGTCATTATAATCTGAACACACATCTGTATACTGTATCAGTGTATCAGAGTCAGTCATTATAATCTGAACACACATCTGTATACTGTATCAGTGTATCAGAGTCAGTCATTATAATCTGAACACACATCTGTATACTGTATCAGTGTATCAGCGTCAGTCATTATAATCTGAACACACATCTGTATACTGTATCAGTGTATCAGCGTCAGTCATTATAATCTGAACACACATCTGTATACTGTATCAGTGCATCAGAGTCAGTCATTATAATCTGAACACACATCTGTATACTGTATCAGTGTATCAGCGTCAGTCATTATAATCTGAACACACATCTGTATACTGTATCAGTGTATCAGCATCAGTCATTATAATCTGAACACACATCTGTATACTGTATCAGTGTATCAGCGTCAGTCATTATAATCTGAACACACATCTGTATACTGTATCAGTGCATCAGAGTCAGTCATTATAATCTGAACACACATCTGTATACTGTATCAGTGCATCAGAGTCAGTCATTATAATCTGAACACACATCTGTATACTGTATCAGTGTAGACAGTGTCAGTCATTATAATCTGAACACACATCTGTATACTGTATCAGTGTATCAGCGTCAGTCATTATAATCTGAACACACATCTGTATACTGTATCAGTGTATCAGCGTCAGTCATTATAATCTGAACACACATCTGTATACTGTATCAGTGCATCAGAGTCAGTCATTATAATCTGAACACACATCTGTATACTGTATCAGTGCATCAGAGTCAGTCATTATAATCTGAACACACATCTGTATACTGTATCAGTGTATCAGAGTCAGTCATTATAATCTGAACACACATCTGTATACTGTATCAGTGCATCAGAGTCAGTCATTATAATCTGAACACACATCTGTATACTGTATCAGTGTTGACAGTGTCAGTCATTATAATCTGAACACACATCTGTATACTGTATCAGTGTATCAGCGTCAGTCATTATAATCTGAACACACATCTGTATACTGTATCAGTGTATCAGCGTCAGTCATTATAATCTGAACACACATCTGTATACTGTATCAGTGTAGACAGCATCAGTCATTATAATCTGAACACACATCTGTATACTGTATCAGTGTAGACAGCATCAGTCATTATAATCTGAACACACATCTGTATACTGTATCAGTGTATCAGCGTCAGTCATTATAATGACTTCTATTTGCTTTCCGTGTAGGCAAATGTCAGCCGTTATGCGACTGAACGCTAGTGGGCGGAGCCTATGATGAGATGATGTATAATTTATTGGTCAATGTCTTGCTCTGGAGGCGGGCATATGCAAATGTATTTGCCCGTCTGACATCACAGATCTCGCAATATCAAAAAGCTTTTGGAGCTTGATTAAATAAATGCTTTGTTTATAATGAGGAGGACGATTTATGAAACTTGCAGGATGTTTTAATGCAGGGCCTGAATTTCGTTTTGGAAAACTAAGGGGGTTTGGGTAGGTCTAACACTAGTATTCAGAAGTACTACAGAAAATGAATAAAGTAATCAAATGTAAAATATCACTGATAGTCTTTTATGTCCTGACTAAATACATAGGCTATTAATTGTGATTTCTTACAATTAAAGCTATCTTTGGTTGTTTTGACGACAACATTAATGACCGACACATTTGGCTGCTGTCACTAGAGCTAGTGCACGGATCCATTACTGCTTTCATTATACTGTCTGTCACATGTTTTATGCTTATTTAAGACATAACTGCCTGTGTTTACGAGTATACTAACCAAGACTGGAATTTTTACACAATTTTGCATGTTGTTTTCTAGGGCTGTACCAGAATATTCGAGTATTCGAATATTCGTTCGGTGGGTTGGTATTCGATTTTCAAATTTGACATTCGAATATTCGTTTTAATTTTTTTTTTTTTTTTTTTTTCACACCTGACATCCCCCTAGAAACTGTTCCCATTCGCGCTTGAATGGGGCTGTCATGCATTTTCTCAGATCGGATAGTTCTCTCTGATTTATCAATATGAACAATGAACACATAAATGTGTTTTTGCAAAACGGATATGAATCCGAACTTCAAATCCCGCGCTATAGGCAGATGTGATGGAGTGCACTTCACTAGCAACAGATAAGCTGCATTTTACTGATCGTCAGCTAAAATTTCTAAATCAAAGACCGCAATATGAGAGCGGCAACAGCCCTGGTAAGATCATTTCGATTCTTTACTTTTAATGAAGTTGATTGTGTGTTAAAGCATCTGCGACCCACTTTCACTTTGATTTGCGATAGTTTGCACGTTGGCTTTATGAATAGATGCTGATCTGCGGTGACGCGTGCTGTAGGCTAAGTAAGCATCGTCATATCTGGCTATAACATGATATAGCCTAAAACACCCTCTCACACGGTTATTGTTTTAGTATTTTTGGGCGAAATACAATACTCTTATTTTAGAGCACAGAACAGGGGAGTTTGTATGGGCAAAAGTGCATGCCTGAGCTTGTAACGTTAGTCTATAAACTGCGTTGCTTTGACATTGTGGAAATAGAATAGAAACAATATATTAGCCTACCCTTTACTGTGTCAGTAATTACTGTGCTGCTGATTTCTGATTTGAGAGTTATTTGTTACTCAGAAAAATATTAGGCTGTGTTTTGTATCAAGTGCAGTGTTGCGCGTGAGGCGCGCGCGCGCTTCCCGCTCGCGCTGTTCTGTATTAAAAGTTTATTAATTCTGAACGTCTCGCGTGTCTATATTGCACCAAATGTGACACTGCACTCGTGAAGTCGATTGGATGAACGGTTCTAAATGCAAGATAAATAATCTAAATGCAAACAGACAGACGCATAGAGATTCCTGCCTTTATTAGAGAGAAGAATATGTTCAGCCCCCTCCCTCCGAAGCTTCGAATATTCGATGTTAATTCCTGTCGAAGCTTCGAAGCTCAAAAAATGGTATTCGGACCAGCCCTATTGTTTTCCCGTTAAAGTGATATAATCCGTGAAAAATAACTTGACTGGCGAGCTGTTTGTGAGGCGGCTTTACTGTATGTATGTGTGCAAACCATCTCTCAGAGAGCGCGCGAGTACTGGATCGTTTAAAATCGCTTGAATGTTTAAACTGAGACATAAAAAGACGTGAAAATGGTAAACTTTAGTCACGATGCACTGCTGAGCCGATTGTGCATAAGTGAATATTCCGTCATGTCTCGACTCCTAAACGGGAGAGGTTATACCCGCAATCCCGCACCGAAATTCGAGCCCTGTTTTAATGGTACAAAGAGTCTTGAATATTGTCGCTGTTCATTTGCATAAAGACAATTTGTCGCATCACCAATGTTCTCTCATGCTGGTGCGTCTTCCTTGAAACCATTGTCATTTTGGCTCATAAAAAAGGTATTCAGAATGCGGTAGACGTGGTTTCCATCCCATAATTACATTGCATTTCAGGCATATTTCAAACACCAAGATGTAACAGAGCGGAGAGCAGCAACACTGCATGCCTCTTTCCATGATTTTCTTTTTTCCCCTCTCTATAGTCCCTCACCTCTGAGTTAGTGCCAGGTAACAAAGTTCAAAGCGCTAAACTGTGGCAGTGCAACTGGCTGACGTTTAATCAGTGTTTTGTTCCAACACAACTCTCACTCTCTCTTACACTGCAACGGCTGGTCTTTGTCATCTGCTGTAATTAACAAAAGTGCAGGGACTGAACACATTTGTCACATTCCTTCCATATTAAGATTTTAATAGGGCAATTATCTTAAATTAGTTCATTTTTACCTTAAAGGTCTTTGTGTTGAGCTTCAAGCGTCCTACGCTGTGTAAAGGATGAATGAGCAGCTCTGAAAGCTGAACTCTCCATTAGCTGTAGTTGTAAGTAAGGGTGTCTTTGTTGCTGAGATATTTTTAGAGTTCTACAGAACAGGTGCTGATTGTTGTCCCTCATATACATTATGTAATGATGTAAACCAACTTTTACTATGTGTTCATAAAATGGTAATTTTTCTAAGCACATCAACAAAAATCAAGTGATGTGATTTTTATATAGATTTTTATATTATTTTGAGGCCGGCTTTGCTGTCCTCTGCTTGCTCGGTTTTCTTCAAACTTCAGTGTGCTGTGATATCAAATATACACACTTTGATGACAAAAAAATATAAAAGATAGTTTATGTATGACCAATCAGAGCAGAGTAGACCAATCACAACAGACTGGGCCATCTGACCAATCAGAGCAGAGTAGACCAATCACAACAGACTGGGTCATCTGACCAATCAGAGCAGAGTAGACCAATCGCAACAGACTGGATCATCTGACCAATCAGAGCAGAGTAGACCAATCACAACAGACTGAGCCGTCTGACCAATCAGAGCAGAGTAGACCAATCACAACAGACTGAGCCGTCTGACCAATCAGAGCAGAGTAGAATAATCACAACAGACTGGGCCATCTGACCAATCAGAGCAGAGTAGACCAATCACAACAGACTGAGCCGTCTGACCAATCAGAGCAGAGTAGACCAATCACAACAGACTGAACCATCTGACCAATCAGAGCAGAGTAGACCAAACACAACAGACTGGGTCATCTGACCAATCAGAGCAGAGTAGACCAATCGCAACAGACTGGGTCATCTGACCAATCAGAGCAGAGTAGACCAATCACAACAGACTGAGCCGTCTGACCAATCAGAGCAGAGTAGACCAAACACAACAGACTGGGTCATCTGACCAATCAGAGCAGAGTAGACCAAACACAACAGACTGGGCCGTCTGACCAATCAGAACAGAGTAGACCAAACACAACAGACTGGGCCGTCTGACCAATCAGAGCAGAGTAGACCAAACACAACAGACTGGGTCATCTGACCAATCAGAGCAGAGTAGACCAAACACAACAGACTGGGCCGTCTGACCAATCAGAGCAGAGTAGACCAAACACAACAGACTGGGCCGTCTGACCAATCAGAGCAGAGTAGACCAAGACCAATCAGAGTAGAGTCTCGGAAAGATGAGAGTTATAGAGACTGAATCTTTGAAATAACCGTTTTCAGAATCTTTTAGAAAAGTGGTGAGGCTGCAATTTATGTTATGAGAAAATGAATTTTTTTTTTTTTTTTTTTTTTTTTAAACCGTGGATGCCTATAAACCGGTTGTTGGAGACAAAAATAGGAAGTAACTATTGAAATAGCATAATAGGGGCACTTTAACATTCATATTGTCATCTACTCTCTCTCTCTCTCTCTCTCTCTCTCTCTCTCTCTCTCTCTCTCTCTCTCTCTCTCTCTCTCTCTCTCTCTCTCTCTCTCTCTCTCTCTCTCTCTTCCACTTGCTTTGCATTTCTCCAACAGTTCCTTTTAATTCCTTCAGTTCACATCCAACCCCAAGATCGCCCAAATCTTTTATGAATTAAATCTTTTACGACAAATAAACACCAAGCCAATTGTATGAAGTCCCACATAATCATATCATTAGTTGAAATAGGTTTTTAAAGTATATTTGATGCAGGGACACAGAGGTTGCGTTAAACTGCATTTTCTGTCATTTTGACGGACAGGGTCGTAAAAAATCCGTCATAATCTATTATTACTTGTCATTTTCATTTTGAATAAATAAGCAATTGAATATGTTCATTCGAATTTTTATTCACAAATGTACAGGACAAGCATATAGGCTAGATTATGCATTTATTTATTTATGTACACAGAGACCGTGTGCCACTTTTCAGGTTTCAATGTGTGTGAAAAATAACAAGTGTGAACCATTAACATTTATTTAATTATTTGTTTGATATAATGTTTAAAAAAACATTACTTTAAAAATCGCATCAAGCTGGAAAAGTGACCGGTTTCATAGAATAATTCTTATATCTTATGATCTCTAATTCTCAGAAGACTTGACCATTTTGTTTTTTGTTTTGTTTTTGCAGCGCAATGGGAAAATTGTAATTTTCCAGCATAGATGTGCAGGTATGTGCTAGTAAGACCGGTCAGTGTCAACAAGTGCGAAGATGTTCCTCACTGGTTTGATCCGGCGGAGATAGCGTTTCTCAGTGGCGTCAGCATATATCACGTCACATGTGCTTTTGCAAACCCATCAGAGGACGTGTGCGTGATCTCGCGGTCGATCAAGCTGTTTTTATTTTGCAAGTCAAATTTGGGAGGAACAAATGCAAATGTTTGCTGTCTGCTTTCATGGTCTCTTAATGTCGGCACTGTTACATTACTTCACTGCCTCACCTTTGAAGGTCACCAGGATCTCAAGGTCATTGGATAGGAATCCAGAAAGGAATGTTTGAACAGTCAGTCATTAAGCTTATGTCTTCACCTGACTGCCTGATAAAGACTTGGCAAGAGTAAAGAGAGAACACACTCGGGTTTAGCTCATTAAAGAAATGTCCCGAAACTATATTTCAACCCATATCAGAAAAATATATATATATACAGTACTGTGCAAAAGTCTTCGGCATGTTAATATCCCCCCCCCCCACCACACACACACACACACACACACACACACACAAAAATAATGGTTTTAAGTCAGTTATTTATATCTTTTGCTGTAGTGTGTCAGTAGGAAATATTTCTTCAAGGTTTCTTCAAGCGTCTCGGAGACGTTCCCGCAGTTCTTCTGGATTTAGTCTGTCTCAGTTTCTTCATGTAATCACAGACGGACTCGATGATGCTGAGATCAGATCATACCGGCTGCTGTCAGACACAAATCTCACTGGATTATTACAATTAATGGCAAAAAGAATGTTTGGAAATGTAAACTGATATTTCCTACTGACACACTACAGCAAAAGATATAAATAACCGACTTAAAACCATTTTTTTTGTGTGTGTGTGTGTGGGGGGGGGGGGGGGGTGTGGGGGGGGGGTATTAACATGCCTAAGACTTTTGCACAGTACTGTATATTTTTGCTAAATGCAAATGAAGAGAGAACTGAAGAAATGTCCAGAAACTATATTTCAACCCAAATCAGAAAAAAAAGAAAAAAAAATGTATTTTTGGTAAATGCAAATGAAGCCTATTTTAGGAGCAATACGCTTTTCTCAAAAGTAATGTAAAAATGTGCACTGTGTAAATTAAAATCAGCACAGCATAAACCAAAGCATGTAATTAAAATGTCACAATGCAAAAAAAAGGGCCTAAAACAAGCTTCTCTTTCTTTATGCAAAATATAGATTCTTATGTCTTTCTTTTGATTTTCAGGTCAAATATGACCCAACATCCGTGGCAGGTTTTGTGAGAATCATCCAGCAGGCGAGTGACATTGTGTGTTAATGACAAATTATGTTTGTTTGTGTGTTTTAGGGTCTGGTCTTATTAATGAACCCAATAATCGAAAGCCTTCGCATGAGCAAAAGGGTTGAACACGGATCCGTGCGTTCGCTCTTAAAGTGACAGCGCCCTAATAAACCTGCTGCTGTCTGTCATTAATGCTAATCAAAGAGAAAACCACTCGCTGCTCTCGACGTAATAACTTTTGTAGCATCATTGTATATGTAATTCATACAGTGAAGTCTATTTTTATTTCTGGTAACACTTCATTTTAAGGCGACGTAGTGACACGTTACTAAATGTAATTACTATAGTAATAATAACAGTAAATTATGCATAATTACTAACCGTAACTCTATAGTAAGTACATAGTTAATTAATTTCTTACTTGAACGCTAGTGTTAAATAGGCCTAGATGAAAAAAAATCAAAGCACTTTTTATTTTATTTGTCTTATTTGTGATTTTGCATCTTTGTTCTTATTTTTAATAACACAGATAAAATAATAATCAAGTGATTATAAAATGGTCTGTCATTCTTTTTTCTTTTGCCAGCTTGTTTTTTTTTTTTTTTTAAGTTTGGCTTTACTGCAGTTTGCAAACCAGTCATAAGACTTCCATGAAGAAGAATCAAGATAAGATCGTGGATCGTGTAAAAATTGTGATTTGATGTTGGTAACACTTTACAGCGAAGTTCATTAGTTAACATTAGTTAATGTATTCACTAACATTGACTAACATTCACTATTCATCATCACTAACATCATGTATTCACTAACATTTGTTACAATATTTTTTAATCTTTGTTAATGTTAGTAAAAGCCCAGCTGTTCGTTGTTAGTTCATGTTAGTTCACAGTGCATTAACTAATGTTAACAAATACAGCCTTTGATTTTAATAACCTATTAGTAAATGTTGATATTAATATTATCTAAGATGAATAAATGCTGTAGAAGTATTGTTCATTCTTAGTTCATGTTAACTAAGGTAGTTAACTAATGTTTAACCTTATTATAAAGTGTTACCATGATAGTTTTTGCTATATCTCAGATATGTGTTGTAAACACATTGAGTTCTATGTGAACTCATCAGCTTTGTGACTGTGCTGAGTTTGATTGACAGCTGGCAGTCACCTGACACCACCTCTACCTGGCGTTGGCTCTCAGCGAGCGTAATGTGAGATTTCAGCAATTTCCACTGCCCAGGTAGAGTTACCTGTGTGTTTTTCAGCGCTTTTTTTTCCCCAACGTAGTTGCAAAAGTAGAAAAGTGCACCGGCAGATGTTTGTCTTATAGCGATCTTGAAACAGGCCTGGTTTTGTAAACTGTGTGAGAATGAATGCCTATACAGCATTTGGCATTGCCATTAGGTGACTTGCAGTATTTTCTTGTCGAGTTCCTTTATGAGGCTTACACATTATGTAAGGGAGAATAAAACTGAAACTTTGTCCTTATTGACTGTAAACAACATTTCTGTGCCGTCAAGCGAGTGCAATCCACCTCGCATTACTTTACGAGTCCTACTGTAACCAACTACTCTGCAAATTATGCTGTTCTTACGCCGTATGTTTGTCTTGTTTCCAGTCCAAATATTGAAAAATTCTTAAATCAAGATGCATTTACTGGATGAATAAAATGCCATTAGATAATATGTCTTGTTTTCTGGGGAAAAACAATCTAAATTAGGTTAAAATTAAGCTACAATTTCTGCCAATTGGGTTAGAAAAATAATCATAATTCAAATGCAAAAAAAAAAGATTATTTTTCTAACCCCATTAGCAGAAATTGTAGCTTGTTTTAGGAAAAAACTCACTTAATTTTGATTTTTTCCCCCAGAAAACAAGACACATGACATGAAACACATGACATATAACACCGTACTGTATGTGCTTAAGCTTATCTTGCACATTCCCATCCCATGTGATCACCTGGCCACTGATAAGGACTCAATAAGAGTGACTAGCTGCTATGCAAACACTCAACGACACACTTACAGACTTTTAAAAAGTCGTTTAAAAAAAAATTGAATGCACGTGTTTTTTATTCAAATGTGTTTTGTTTTTTTATTCGACGAATATTTGAAATTAGATTTTTTTTTTTTTGACGAATATTCGAAATACATTTTTAAAGGGGTGTTATAATGCCCCTTTTTACAATATGTTAAATAACTCTCTGATGTCCCCAGAGTGTGTGTGTGAAGTTACCTCGAAATACCCCACAGATGATTTTTTTATAGCATGTTAAAATTGTCACTTTTTGAGAGTGAGCAAAAACGCGTTGTTTCGTGTGTGTCCCTTTAAATGCAAATGAGCTGCTGCTCCCAGCACAGTGGGTGGAGCTTCAAGAGCTTGTGTGTGTGTTAGCAGCTCCGATGACCTTACACAAACACACACTGAAATGTCAGAAACTGTTCTGTCTTTAATGTTCAAACCGGAGTCAGACAATGATGGAGAGACTCAAGAAGAAGTGACGACATGTAGAAGCAACAGGACGATTCTGAATGATTAGTTGATGAATTTATGTTGCTGATGTGGAGTTAACTATCTTCAAGTAGCATATTCTGTCATGATAATCTATTAAATCGCTCGTGTGGGAACTGTTGTACGATGCCTACAGAGTGACATGCTATTGCATTTGTGTTACGCACTGTATTGCTTTAGGAGCGGCAGAAATATCGCTCAAACGCTGCGGTATATTAATATCATAACAAAAATAAACACCGGTATTCAATATGAACCGTTTCACCGCCCAGCACTACATATAAATAACATGGTTTTCAACCGTGACCGCATGTAGAAACTGGGAAATGGAAACCAAGCGTCATCTTTAATGTGACTATAATCAGGCCTGTTTTGTTCTTTCCAGAACAGGAAGAAAAGACGCTTTGTGACGTCATTCGATCACTGGAGGAAATATTGCGTCAAGGTTCATAACCCTTTTCTTATCCTGACACCTTTTGTGTCCTTCCCCAAAGAACCGTGCCTTCCTTTACGTTCTCTATTTCCCTGGTTTTGTTTTCGCATGGCTTCTAATTGTGCGTTTTTATGTAATGAAAGCCCACTATAAGTATTCATAACATGGGTGACGATTATTTCCAAAGGTCCCCACTACTTTTTGTTCTGTTGCTTTTCATCTATGAAGGATGGCCAGAATGAAACATGAAGAATGTCAGATCTCAGAAGTGGGGCATTTCCTCGCCACTGTCTTTTGTTACTCTTGTTCATTCACCTTGTCCTGTTACCTAAGAGAGGCTGTGTTAAGAATGTTGTAATTTGGCACAAATATTTCCCTGGTTAAAGTTCAGTTGCCTTTTCTTTTGCATCTGTTAAATTTCAACTCCACCTTTCTGGAGAACTAAACATTGTGTTCATTTTTATGTTCTAATCAGATTTTTTTTTTTTTATGCATTTGAATGCTTGATAAACTTTTGTCCTCATATATATACTTATATATATCACTTGCACTTGACTTCGCTTTACTCGGTTCTGTTTGCTTGCCTTGACCTCATTGTTTCTTCCAGACGAATGACTTTTAGGATTTGCGTGCAATCACTTTGACATTTCAACCTACGCAAAAAGAAAAGAAAGGGACAAATCAGATTCATAAAGGCAGAAACTGATACGAAACTGTTCTTATACACTATATGGACAAAATGATCTGGATACTCCTTACTAATAAATGGGTTGGTTTATTCCAAACATTCCTGAGGCCTTACTTCTAACAATAAATACCTACAACACTATGGATTTACTGTGTAATTACATATTGTTCTGTACAATTCCCGGAGTTTGAGGTTTGGTTTGGGTTTATATGGGTTATAGTTAGGTCTTTGGTGTTTATAGGGGTTATAGTTAGGTCTTTGGTGTTTATAGGGGTTATAGTTAGGTCTTCGAGGGTTTATAGGGGTTAGAGTTAGGTCTTTGAGGGTTTATATGGGTTAGAGTTAGGTCTTTGAGGGTTTATAGGGGGTTAGAGTTAGGTCTTTGGTGTTTATAGGGGTTATAGTTAGGTCTTCGAGGGTTTATAGGGGTTAGAGTTAGGTCTTTGAGGGTTTATATGGGTTAGAGTTAGGTCTTTGAGGGTTTATAGGGGTTAGAGTTAGGTCTTTGAGGGTTTATAGGGGGTTAGAGTTAGGTCTTTGGGGGTTTATAGGGGTTAGAGTTAGGTCTTTGAGGGTTTATAGGGGTTTGAGTTAGGTCTTTGGGATTTATAGGGGTTAGAGTTAGGTCTTTGAGGGTTTATAGGGGGTTAGAGTTAGGTCTTTGGGGGTTTATAGGGGTTAGAGTTAGGTCTTTGAGGGTTTATAGGGGTTTGAGTTAGGTCTTTGGGATTTATAGGGGTTAGAGTTAGGTCTTTGAGGGTTTATAGGGGTTAGAGTTAGGTCTTTGGGATTTATAGGGAGTTAGAGTTAGGTCTTTGAGGGTTTATAGGGGTTAGAGTTAGGTCTTTGGGATTTATAGGGGGTTAGAGTTAGGTCTTTGGGGGTTTATAGGGGTTAGAGTTAGGTCTTTGAGGGTTTATAGGGGTTTGAGTTAGGTCTTTGGGATTTATAGGGGTTAGAGTTAGGTCTTTGAGGGTTTATAGGGGGTTAGAGTTAGGTCTTTGGGATTTATAGGGGTTAGAGTTAGGTCTATGAGGGTTTATAGGGGGTTAGAGTTAGGTCTTTGGGATTTATAGGGGTTAGAGTTAGGTCTTTGAGGGTTTATAGGGGTTAGAGTTAGGTCTTTGAGGGTTTATAGGGGGCTAGAGTTAGGTCTTTGGGGTTTATAGGGGTTAGAGTTAGGTCTTTGAGGGTTTATAGGGGTTGGAGTTAGGTCTTTGGGGTTTATAGGGGGTTAGAGTTAGGTCTTTGAGGGTTTATAGGGGTTGGAGTTAGGTCTTTGGGGTTTATAGGGGGTTAGAGTTAGGTCGTTGGGGGGTTAAAGGGGTTATAGTTAGGTCTTTGGGGGTTTATAGGGGGTTAGAGTTAGGTCTTTGGGGTTTATAGGGGGTTAGAGTTAGGTCTTTGAGGGTTTATAGGGGTTTGAGTTAGGTCTTTGGGGGTTTATAGGGGGTTAGAGTTAGGTTTTTGGGGTTTATAGGGATTAGAGTTAGGTCTTTGGGGTTTATAGGGAGTTAGAGTTAGGTTTTTGGGGTTTATAGGGATTAGAGTTAGGTCTTTGAGGGTTTATATGGGTTAGAGTTAGGTCTTTGGGGTTTATAGGGATTAGAGTTAGGTCTTTGAGGGTTTATAGGGATTAGAGTTAGGTCTTTGGGGTTTATAGGGAGTTAGAGTTAGGTCTTTGGTGGTTTATAGGGATTAGAGTTAGGTCTTTGAGGGTTTATATGGGTTAGAGTTAGGTCTTTGGGGTTTATAGGGATTAGAGTTAGGTCTTTGAGGGTTTATAGGGATTAGAGTTAGGTCTTTGGGGTTTATAGGGAGTTAGAGTTAGGTCTTTGAGGGTTTATAGGGAGTTAGAGTTAGGTCTTTGGGGTTTATAGGGATTAGAGTTAGGTCTTTGAGGGTTTATAGGGATTAGAGTTAGGTCTTTGGGGTTTATAGGGAGTTAGAGTTAGGTTTTTGGGGTTTATAGGGATTAGAGTTAGGTCTTTGAGGGTTTATAGGGATTAGAGTTAGGTCTTTGGGGTTTATAGGGAGTTAGAGTTAGGTTTTTGGGGTTTATAGGGATTAGAGTTAGGTTTTTGGTGGGTATAGGGTTAGGAATAGGATTAGGTTTTGGTTTGTTTTAGGGTTAGTTGCATGTAATTATGCATAATTTATAGTTTTTACTACTGCATGTAACATATATTATAATGACACTGTAAAATAAAATGTTACCTTATATCAAATGGATAAGTACAAAGTTATGGCCACATAATGTAAGGTGTGACCCAAGCCACTGATACAAAAAATAAAACTGTAAAACTATTCTTTAGTCGCTTAGCCACACCTTAAAATCCTTCCATTCCTTAGCAATGGTTGCCATTCGACAAGCCTTCTCTCTTTTCTAATTTAAGTCTATGGAGGATCTGTGTGTTTGAATAGTTTTAAATAGAGATGCACGATATATCGGCCACATATCGGTATCGGCTGATATTTGTTCATTTTTAATGTTATCGTTATCGGCCCGATAAGAAAATTAGGACGATATATTAAATCATGGATTTTAATGGTAAGACGTAATTTGTTTGTTTTTATAACCAGGCGCTCAAAACTTACATAAAATTTTGGATTTAGATTTATCGGCTTTCAAATATAAAGAATTATCGGTTATTGGTACCGGGCAAATTTTTCATATCAGTGCAATTATTTGCGATGAATAAAGTTGGAGGAGCATTTGTATAAACATACATAGTTAATATGTTATTACAATTATACTTTTTTTTTTTTTGCTGTTCCTGTTGTTCCTGTTGTTAAAATGACTGGAAATGTGTATCTGAGTTACCTGTTCACTGACTGATCAGCTCAGATTCACAAAAATAAAAAAATAAAAAAACTGTCCAGTTTGGTGTTGGTAAAGTTGCTGTATTTTGCCTTGTAGAGCAGTAAGTCTTTATAAATTAGGCCCCTGGATTTTCACTCGTGACTACAAATTCACTCATTCTTCAAGTGCACAAGCATTTGTTGGATTGAAGTCTGCATTCCCTGTTTGGTTAGACACGTTTCTAAAGGGTATTACTTCTTCAGATTACTTTTTGGAGCATTGCCATAGACTTAGCAAATATTCTGCATTGCTAAATTGCTTTTTAACAAACACTACTGTAAATATTTTCATAATTTGCATTGATCCTCCTTAATATACCATTGCTTTTTTTTTTTAACTGCATTAAAAATCTGAACCACTGAACATAATCCCAGACTACAATCCCAACGAGACTGGGGCAGAAATGCCATTGTGGAACAGATCTGTAGTAGAACTTATAAAATGAAAAGTCACAACATTCACAACACTGAAAAAAATCAACAAAAAGTAAAATTTACTTAATTTTTCTTTGGCAAGTTTTTGCACGAATATTTTTTAAGTAAATTTCACATGGAATTACATCAACTCTACTTAACTAAGTTAAGTGAAAGTAACAAAGAAAATAAGTCATTTCAACTTGGCTAGTAAATGGTTGAGTAATATCTATTTAGTTGAAGTTTCCTTTGCAATACATTTCACTCAAACAACACTGAATTAAACCACACTTTTAAAGTATTTGCTTTAACAAGAAACATTTAAGTAATCAATACAGATATTGTGCGAGACACATATCAGAAGTTAAGCCTCATGCACGCAGAGACCTCAATACTTGGTAGACAAACACAACGACGGTAACATTTGATGGATCGTTTTTGTGTTTGAATCATAGACTGTAAAAAATATGGACAAAGCGTCTGTGACGTCACCCATAGACTTTCTGAAGAACGGTTTTGAAGCCGTTTATGGGGGGTATGGGCGGCGCCATCTTGGAAAATCTTGGGAAATCCTAACCCCGCCCACCTTCTGGCCAATCCATATATGGGTAAAGGACGCGAGTCCGGTTATTCCCAGTACAGAACAGCGCGCGTCACTCAACTCGCTCTGCTACTCCGGTTATCTCTGTGTATATTTTAGGCAACGAAATATGTTATAAAACACCATACTAACTCTTTTCGTTTTCATTTAAAGAAATCTTAAACATTATAGCCACACAAATGTGGTTCAGGCAACGCGTATTGATTATATTCACTGCATAAAACGTTTGCCTAACAAAACGAAATATAAAACACAAACCTGCCTCTTTTCGTTTAAATATAATATAAAAATATTAAACATTTTAATATGGTCCAGGCAATATGTGCATTTATACTAAACAACAGATGTTGCAGTAAACAACATTATACAGATCATCTTCGTTGTATTAAAATTTAAAATGACAAAACTCAACCCAGTCTCTTTTTGTTAAATTTCAGTTTTATCAATATTAGCCATTATAAAAGTATAAGTAAATGGTACCAAGAAGCTATACAAATAAAGCAAACAATTCAGTCAAACATACAAAGTCAGCGCTCTAGTCTAACCATACAACGGTAAAGTTAAATAGCTTATAAAGTTATGAAACTTCCCCTCAGCCAAAACGATTGGCCAGGGAACAAATGATAGATTCACGAGACCAAAAATCGCCCGTTAGATATAGACAAGACAAATTATATCTTATGTTTAACCACTACAGAGACTCCAGAGTCAGCGGCAAACGTCAGAACGACTAGCCGAGGAAAGGCTGTTCCAGGCGGGGTACATGAACGCCGAGCGCCCGGTCATCGTCTGGATCTCACAACCTGGATACAATTTTCATAAATCTTTATAAATAAACCACAGATTTGAGCTTTAAACAACTACATTCTCGCCTGAAAAACACTTAAAACTACATTTCATGATACAGAAACAGTAGTATTATATTGCAACTGTATATTAAAAAATGGCGCTTCTTATGTTGTCATTCTCCTTGGCGCAGCCTAAGCTGTCAATCAAGCTGTCAATCAAAGTTAACCCGCCCTTATTTGTCATACATTTTATATCTAAATACGATCTAAACTAATGAGTTAGAAAAAAATTCACCCCCCTCACAGTTGTCAGGCACTCGGAAGCTATCGAAAAATACAATAAAAGTCCATGGGACCAACCTGTAAAAACATGAATTTATGCTGTGAAAACGGACATTTTAACATGGTGGTCTATGGACATTTGCTCCCTTTTGGGACCTGCCCCTAGCGGATTTTCGATGTATTGCAGTTTTTCGCACTTCCGGGTAGGCTTCATTTTTCAGATGAGAATGTTGCCGCTTGGTTTGAATGTGTCATTTTGAGTAGAAAATGAACTCCAAATGTCACAAAATGGCAAATTACTAATCCTAACAACAAAAGCAATGATGAAACAGTGTAAATACAGCTGGAAAACAGTGAGAAATCAACCTCATTAATTACTCAAGGCCCAGTGCATGATGGGAACACCAGTATCAGAAAAGTTGAGTAATTTTACTTAATTTTATAACGTTGATATTTACGCTTGTATAACCCGCTAGATTTTTAATTGGTAAGAAGTCTCTTCTGCTCACCAAGGCTGCATTTATTTGATTAAACAACAACAAAAACAGTAATATTGTGAAATATTATTATAATTTAAAATAACTGTTTCTATTTGAATATATTTTAAAATGTAAATTTATTTCTATGATTAAAGCTGAATTTTCAGCATAATTTTTCATCTTGATCCTTCAGAAATCATTCTAATATGTTGATTTGATGCTCAAGAAACGTTTATTATTATTATCAATGTTGAAAACAGTTGTGGACAATTTCTTTACAGGATTCTTTGATGAATAGGAAGTTCAAAAGAGCAGCATTTATCTGAAACTGAAAGCTTTTGTAACATTAAACACTACCGGTCAAAAGTTTGGGGTCAGTAAGAATTTTTATTTTATTTTTGGGGGAAATAAATAAAATAAATCAATACTTTTATTCATCAAGGATGAGTTAAACTGATCAAAAGTTACAGTAAAGACATTTATAATGTTAGAAAATATTCTATTTTAAATAAATGCTGTTCTTTTGAACTTTATATTCATAAATTAAAACTCATATTTTAAAATGTAATTTATTCCTGTGATCAAAGCTTTTCAAATTAAAAACAGTCATTTTAAATTGTAATAATATTTCACAGCATTACTGTTTTTTTTTGTATTTTTAATCAAATAAATGCAGCCTTGGTGAGCAGAAGAGACTTCTTTTGAAAACATTAAAAACTCACCGATCCCGAACTTTTGAACAGCAGTGTGTGTGGCCTGATCACATGTTATATTAGATATTTATTTAGTTTGAAACGCCTCACATTTTGAAGGACCCATTAAGGTGATTGAGATGCTGCAATGACATCACCCTGGAGGAGAGCGCATGATGATCTCGTGTAAGTCACGCTGTAGAGTTCCTCATAATCCTCCTCCTCCTCCTCCTCCTCCTCCTCCTCCTCCTCCTCCTCCTCCTCCTCCTCCACACATTCATCTCCAAAAATCCCCTTATCACATTTAGGCAACATCTCATTTCCACCATACCTCAGATCACGATCCATTCTGTGGTCAAAATGACACTTACTCGACCTGAATGCAAATATTTTTTTTATTGCTAAGGCTAAATACATACACTCAAAAATGGGTCAAATATGGGGAACCCCAGCCGTTGGGTTACATTTTTAAAGTACATTTTTAACCCAACGTTTGGGTTTGTCCATATTTGACCCAAATTTGGGTTGAAACAACTCAGCTTTTTTTGTTTGAGTGTTGTATCATGTATTCTGAACACTCACGTTTTGCCATGATTTGACAAGAATGCCGGTTATTTGGAAATGACTATAATATAATATAATGGTTATTTATCTCTTTTGAAAATAATCTTTTTATTCTTTTGCTATACCTTCATTTTAATGGCCATTTATGATTCAGTTCCAGAGATATGGGCATCTCACTAGGTTTACATACACCTATTTTAACGTGCATTTTGGGATATTGCATAAAAAAAATAAAAAACGCTGGATGGATTTCTAAAAATGCACATAAACTTGTGCACTCGATTAAGGCAGATAATAAAAAATAAAAAAATCTGATTAAAAAAAATTTATCCGATAAGAAAACATGTGCATGAACTGCATTGGAAACACATTTACAGAATAAATCCCTCGATGCGCAACAAAAACTTTGCCTCAGCGGAGGCTGTGATTGGATAACTGGACTAACCAGCGGACCAATGGCGTCGCAGCATCTCTAATGTTGGTTTGGTGTTTCTGAAATGGATGATCAGGATGATCTGGTGTAATTCCCTCCAGAAGCGTCTCACACACGAGTGTGTTCCCGAACACCAGAGAACATGACAGCGGTTACTGGGTTTCGTCTGACGCTCTGAGACACTCGTTTATGATGGAGGGAAAAAGAGCCACTTCCGTTTTTATTACTGATATTTTGTGCCAATTTCTTGCGTCAAGTCACGGTTTTGTTCTCTTGAACACACGGGATGGAAACGCCGATTCACTCGCAAATGTTTTATGTGACGTTCCAATTATGCGCATAAATTAAATGTGCAGCTTTGAAGCATGGCTGCTGTGGCTCTGTGTGCAAAGTGTTGAATTTTACTCATTTTCAATCGACTGCATTTAAAGAAATGTTTTACTCTAGAAATGCACCTTTTATTAATTCACATGGAAGCAATAATGTTTGGGAAATAGCTGTTTTAAGAGACGCCTTGAGCTTGAGGAGCTGCAGGTGTCCTCCTTATGACATCATTTCCTGTTCATGCAAGATTATGCCGAAATACTTGATCTTTTCGTTCTTTTAATGAGGCGTTTTGGCCATGAGTTGCTCATGTCAGTGATTGCTAGTAACCCGTATTAGCGTGTTTTCCCGATAGATCTCATCAGCTGTTTATGAGCCCGATGACAGATGGACTGAGGGAAGTTAAGAATAGCTCACCTTTGTGTGTCTAAAGCTTTTGTGAAGTTCAACTGTCAGGTGGGAGCGGCAGATTCAGCAATACAGGCTTCCTCACACTGAACAGAAATACATTAGATTAGGCAATAGGCGTGACTCTGAATGCCTGTGCTCGTCTGATCTTAGAACCAGTAAATGTCAGCATGAAGTTATTTGTTGGACAGATTATCTTAAAGTCGATCATTTTATCACTTAAAACTCATCCTTTATCACCAAAATGACACATTTAAGCATGTTTTACTTGGGAAAAATGTATTCATGTCTTCAGATAGCTTGACTGTAACTCGACACATCACTGTTTTTACTGTGTTTTTACTGTGTTTTACTGTGTTTTTACTGTGTTTTTCAATCAAATGAAATGCAGCCTTGGTGAGTCGAGTCTCCTTCATTTATACAGCGCTTTAACATGGACTGTTTCACAGCAGCTTTACAGAGAAAATAGGAAATAAAGTTATAAAAGAATAAAGTTATTGTCCTGATAAAGTTAGTTTTGATTGATTCACGTCCGTTACAAAGATCATTAGTTATTAAAGCTGCAGTCCGTAACTTTTTTGTGTTAAAAATTGTCCAAAATAAATGTTTGAGCAAGTACATCACCAGCCAGTGTTCAACACTCTCTGCTTGCCCTAGCTCCATTCAAACCAGTGAAAAAAGTCTCTCTCTCTCTCTCTCTCTCTCACTCACTCACTCACTCACTCTCGCTCCTCTCTCTCTCTCTCTCTCTCTCTCTCTCTCTCTCATCTCTCTTTCTCTCTCTCTCTCTCATCTCTCTCTCTCTCTCTCTCTCTCTCTCTCTCTCTCACTCACTCACTCACTCTCGCTCCTCTCTCTCACTCTCTCTCTCTCTCTCCTCTCTCTCTCTCTCTCTCTCTCATCTCTCTTTCTCTCTCTCTCATCTCTCTCTCTCTCTCTCTCTCTCACTCACTCACTCACTCTCGCTCCTCTCTCTCTCTCTCTCCTCTCTCTCTCTCTCTCTCTCTCTCTCATCTCTCTTTCTCTCTCTCTCTCTCATCTCTCTCTTTCTCTCTCTCTCACTCTCTCTCTCTCTCTCCTCTCTCTCTCTCGCGCTCTCTTACTCTCGCTCTCTCCTCTCTCTCTCTCATCTCTCTCTCTCTTTCTCTCTCTCATCTCTCTCTCTCTCTCTCTCTCATCTCTCTTTCTCTCTCTCTCTCTCTCTCTCTCCTCTCTCTCATCTCTCTCTCTCTCTCTCTCCTCTCTCTCTCTCTCTCTCTCTCTCTCACTCACTCACTCACTCACTCTCGCTCCTCTCTCTCTCTTACTCTCGCTCTCTCTCTCTCTTTCTCTCTCTCTCTCATCTCTCTCTTTCTCTCTCTCTCTCATCTCTCTCTCTCTCTCTTTCTCTCTCTCTCTCTTACTCTCTCTCTCTTACTCTCGCTCTCTCTCCTCTCTCTTACTCTCGCTCGCTCTCTCTCTCTTACTCTCGCTCGCTCTCTCTCTCTTACTCTCGCTCTCTCTCCTCTCTCTCTCTCATCTCTCTCTTTCTCTCTCTCTCTCATCTCTCTCTCTCTTTCTCTCTCTCTCACACACTCTCTCTCTCTCCCTCTTTATTCTGAAGTCGGCCAGGAATGCAATGCCTTTTTTCCTCTCCTCACACACACCATTATCAGCGGTGAAATATTCCCTAGGCTGAACCCATTGTGCACTAGCGGAGCGGACGTCACAAACTGAGGCCAGTCCTGTGTGCGCTTGTGTTCACGAGGAGAGATTTACTGCAGTTTAACCCGTTTAAGACTCTCTGTCTCTTGAGCTTTCTAAACTCTTACTCTGGTAAGAGAAGCTTGCCAACATTTCTGACTTCCTGCAGTTAGCATAGCGAAGTAGCATACACTAAAGACACATTAATAGATGTACACTACCAGTCAAAGGTTTGGGATCGGTAAGATGTTTTATGTTTTAACTATTGTGTAATTTTGTGAAATATTATTCCAATTTAAAATGACTGTTTTCTATGTGAATATACAGTAGAGTGTAATTTATTCCTGTGATCAAAGCTGTATTTCCAGCATCATTACTCCAGTCTTCAGTGTCACATGATCCTTCACAAATCACTCTAATATGATGATTTGATGCTCAAGAAACATTTATGATTATTATCAATGTTGAAAACAGTTTTTTAAATTTTTATTTCAGGATTTTTTGATGAATAGGAAGTTCAAAAGAACAGCATTATCTGAAACTGAAAGCTTTTGTAACATTAAACTCTACCGGTCAAAAGTTTGGGCTCAGCAAGACATTTTTATAAAATTTTTTGGAGAAAATAAATAAAATAAATCAATACTTTTATTCATCAAGGATGCATTAAATTGATCAAAAGTGACAGTAAAGACATTTATAAAATTACAAAAGATTCTATTTCAGATAAATGCTGGGGTTTTTTTTTTAACTTTCTATTCATCAAAAAATCCAGATTATTATTTATTTTTTTTACACAAAATTGATAATAATAAACGTTTCTTGATCATCAAACCTCATATTAGAGTGATTTCTGAAGGATCATGTGACACTGAAGACTGGAGTAATGATGCTGGAAACTCAGCTTTGATCACAGGAATAAATTACACTTTACTGTATATTCACATTCACAAAACAGTCATTTTAAATTGTCATATTTAACAATATTACTTTTTTTATCACATAAATGCAGTCTTGGTGAGCATAAGAGACTTATTTTAAAAACAAGCCTTCTGACTGGTAGTGTACATCTATTAACGTCTAGACACATGAATGCACTGATGCATTACTTGCTTTCTTCACTGACTCTCAGACGCATGAATCTGAACCGAATGGGGATCAGACGGGTGTTGTTGCACTGAAGCCTGCTGTTTCCTCTGGCTCCGCTGATTTCGTCACTAGCTTGCATGGCCCTTCCTTCCACTTGAGTGTTTCTCTGTACTTGTGCCCAGATCATTATGCAGCATTTCCTCCTCATGTTTCTATACAGCAATATGTAATTACTTAGGGCACGATGTTCTCATGGAAGAAGTGTTTTTAAGCTCTTTCAATCTGAAATGAGAGCATTTCTAAAGTTTAATATTGCTTACTGGTCTGAGAGTATGTTCTATTATCAGACAGCAAACGTTCAGTTAAGTTACAGTATATGCAAATATATTTTGGGATCAGGAAGATTAAAAAGAAGTCTCTTCTGCTCACCAAGGCTGCATTTATTTGATTAAAAATACCCAAAAAACTGTAAAATTGTGAATTATTATTTCAATTTAAAATGACTGTTTTCTATGTGAATATATAATAAAGTGTAATTTATTCCTGTGATCAAAGCTGAGTTTTCAGCATCATTACTCCAGTCTTCAGTGTCACATGATCCTTCACAAATCACTCTAATATGATGATTTGATAATCATGAAACATTTATGATTATTATCAATGTTAAAAACATTTGTGTTCAGTTTTCTTTCAGGATTCTTTGATGAATATAAAGTTATATTTCATTTATTTGAAATTGATTCTTTTGTAACACTATAAATGTCTTTACTATCACTTTTGATCAATTTAATGCATCCTTGCTGAATAAAAAGTATTGGTTTATTTTATTTCCCCACCAAAAAAACTAAAAACAAAATGTCTTCCTGACCTCAAACTTTTGAACGGCAGAGTTTAATGTTACAAAAGCTTTCAGTTTCAGATAAATGATGTTCTTTTGAACTTTTTATTCATCAAAGAATCCTGAAAAAAAACTGAACACAACTTTTTTTTCTCTTTTTTTTTTTACACTGATAATAATCATAAATGTCATCATATTAGAGTGATTTGTGAAGGATCATGTGACACTGAAGACTGGAGTAATGATGCTGAAATTCAGCTTTGATCACAGGAATAAATTACACTTTAAGATATATTAAAATAGAAAACAGTCATTTTAAATTGTAATAATATTTCACAACATTACTGTTTATTTTTTGTGTGTGTGTTTGTATTTCAATCAAATAAATGCAACCTTGGTGAGCAGAAGAGGCATGTTTTGAACGGCAGTGTAAATGTAACCCTACAGTTTACGGACAGAAAACCGACATATATAATTTTAAGATGGGATCATTTATAAAGTTGGCATTCAGTGAATGTCTCAAAAGCACATAATCCATCTTAAGAGTTCTCACATGATCACTGCCGAAATGTTTTATGCCGGTTAAAATTGCATTCCAGGCATTTTCATCAGTCCCCCGTCCAGCCGTCCTTCTTCAGGACTCTCATTAAGGTCGTCGTCATTGATCGCTGTGCTGATGCTCATTATTTTATATCACTCTTCTTTAGGGGGGAAAAACATGTTTTTAAATATCTAAGCTCTAGTGCTATTCTACGCAATTCTTACTATATAACTCGTAATTGCGACTTTCTCACGCAATTCTGACTATATAACTCGTAATTGCGACTTTATCACGCAATTCTTACTATATAACTCGTAATTGCGACTTTCTCACGCAATTCTGACTATATAACTCGTAATTGCGACTTTATCATGCAATTCTTACTATATAACTCGTAATTGCGTCTTTCTCACGCAATTCTGACTATATAACTCGTAATTGCGACTTTTTCACGCAATTCTTACTATATAACTCGTAATTGCGACTTTCTCACGCAATTCTGACTATATAACTCGTAATTGCGACTTTATCATGCAATTCTTACTATATAACTCGTAATTGCGACTTTCTCACGCAATTCTGACTATATAACTCGTAATTGCGACTTTATCACGCAATTCTTACTATATAACTCGTAATTGCGACTTTCTCGCGCAATTCTGACTATATAACTCGTAATTGCGACTTTATCACGCAATTCTTACTATATAACTCGTAATTGCGACTTTATCACGCAATTCTTACTATATAACTCGTAATTGTGACTTTCTCGCGCAATTCTGACTATATAACTCGTAATTGCGACTTTATATCATGCAATTCTGACTATATATCTCGTACTTGCAACTTTATATCACGCAACTCTTAAGTCACAATATTAACTCTTAAGTCAGAATTCAAAGTCAGAGTTGCGAGATGTAAAATCGCAATTGTAAGAAAAAAGTCAGAATTGTGCAATTACCTTATTCCGTGGCGGAAACAAGCTTCCATAATGACTGTCTAAAACTATGCAGTTAAATAATTTTTTTGTTTTTGTTTTGTTACAGTCTTTACATACCATCCAGCTTCATCTGTTTCCTCATTAGCAAAAGAATAAATAAATCTGATTTTCCTCCTTATAAGCCTTAAAGCTTTCTTTAAAGCACATCATCCTGACAGTGAGCTGGTAAATAGGGATCAAGGAAATAACTTGTAAATTATCTCTCACAACTCGTAATTGCGACTTTATATCATGCAACTCTTGAGTTGAAGTCAGAATTCAAAGTCAGAATTGCGAGAACTCAAAATTGTAAGAAGAAAAGTCAGAATTGTGCAATTACCATTTCTATTTTTCATTCTGTGGCGGAAACAAGCTTCCATGATTTCTGGCCTGGCATCACAATCAATAACTTATTTCTAATTTCTAATTCTAAAATGTAGTTTAACTTTAAGTATGCAGTTTAAGGTTGTTGTTTTTGTTTTTTTGTTGCTTTTTTTATACATACTTTGCATACCATCCCGCTTCATCTGTTTCCTCATAAGCAAAAAAAAAAAAAAAAAAAAATCAGATTTTCCCCCTTACAAGCCTTCAAGCTTTCTTTCAAGCACTTCATCCTGACAGTGAGCTGGTAAATAGGGCTCAAGGAAATAACTTGGCATTAAAAGAATTTTGCGCATGAGGCTGAAATCAGATTTCTTTAGTACTGCACTGTACCAAGCTCTGCACTCGAATGCTGATCAAACACATTCTTGCTGGGGAGGAAGTTGTAATTGACAAGCATCCATAATAGAGATGAAACGGTTTGAATATTTCATTTCATGATTATAGTAATTAAAATGATCACGGTTAGGCCTATCTGTATCATCACAGCATTGTTAAACTGTGCAGGAAATGTCCAAAAAGTATTCATACACAAACGGAAATCATTTCAGTGTTATATTGACTAACAAACCACAAATACATTTTGTTATTACATAGAAAAAAAAAAAAATATATATATATATGAATGAATGAATGAATTCATATTCATTCATATAAATCCCTTCTTCATAAATGTTCTTCATGGTCAGTTCACATCAATTGCAACCTTGAATTTTAATAATTTGAGAATTAATTTCCCTGGGGCATTTATACATTTGAAAGGGCAATTGTTTCTAACCTTATCAGATGTATGTATAATTTTATGTAAAATTCTTATATTAAATCAATAAAACAAAAAAGCTGAAACTAAATTTGTGACCGATGTAACTTTTGCTTTAATAAAGCTATGATTCCAACATTTTACAGACCAATGAAATTTCACAATTCAATTCCAATTTTTATACCACAACAACTAAAACACTAATATAAATTTCAAACATTTTTAAAGACAAGGATCAGTCCGTAATAAAATTAGAACAAATAAACAAATGATAGCACAAATAAATACAATAGAACAAAAATTGAAATTAAATTAACAGTGCTTTTAAGATTTGCAGGTCTAACAGTAGTACTAAGAAATACTACATAAATTGAATAAAGTAATCAAATATAAAATAAGACCACACTTACAAACTGCATAAATTACAAATTGAGTATAGATTAATTCTGATTAAATCTACAAAAGTTATTCAGAGCAGTGAGTGATTTTCTCTTTCTCTTTTGTTCTTTGACTAACATTAATGACCGACGGCAGCAGGTTTATTAGGCTGCTGTCACTTTAAGAGCTGACGCACATGACGCAGATCTGATCATTACATTTTCTCTTTATGAACTCTTTATGGTCATTTAAGACTTAACTTCCTTAAGACTGCATTTATATTGATATTTGACATAATTTTGTGTTCCCCCCTTCGTTTAAGCACGATAAGACACTAAATATCCTCTAATCGATACAGCCACTGTTCAGGAAGTGTCTTTCTGTGATCGCATTTCGGGTGTGAGTGCGCCAAATTGAGTTCTCTTTTGCATCTTATCGCGCTTGAATGAATGATTGACTGATCATAGGCTATGCCTAAATACATCCTGTTTTTTGCAAAGTGTGTGACATACTCTATAATGTCAGCTTTCACATTATTAAAACAACAATTGCGATATTATCATAGACGATGCATACTGCACACCCCTACTCCTGCAATATTTTCACACTGCATGCTGCGCCTGTGTGAGACTTTTGCTAACTTGCATTTACCGTGAGTATTTCAACACTAGTGCTGAGCATGGGGAATTTTATCGTGGTTTATCGTCAAACTGGTAACCGTTTTATCGGTTCCTAATCTATAAGATCAGAGGTGCATCTCAATTCACATACTTATTATGCATTGTTTTATGCCATTTTGAAGTATAGTGTAAGTAGTGTGTTAACACTGAAAATCCCAAAAAGAACAAGTGCACTTTAAATACCCAGATGATGCACCTAATTAACCAAAAAAAGGTAGTGTGGAATGTTGAACTATTTCAGCTTTCAGACGGGTAATCAGACGTTGATGTTGGATGACAAATGATCCTCATATAATTCGTATAATTGAAGGTACAGTACATAGAGCAGACTGTACTTGGGTCATTTGAAACACAACTTAGTTTTTAACGCAATTTACTTAATCATTAAACCACCAATCCATTTAAAACGAATAGTTCAGTCAATGCAAAACTGAACTAACCCTAACCCTTTATTTGGTGCATTTCTACTCTGCATACATTATTTTAGCTGTAATATAAAAGTTAGATCACATTCCAAAATCAGAGCCATAATAATATGTAGAGGTGTGTATTGTGTCCTGTCTTAAATGCCAATTTAACTCTTTCTTTTTTATTTCTCTCACAGGTAATGCCAGACTCCTGTGGCTTCTGTTTTGTAACTATAGGGAGGAAATATTTCCTCTCGGTCTGTAATTCCACTTCATAGCCCACATGGATTCCTATAATTTCCACTTCGAGAGGATGAGTAACCTTGACCTACACCCTCTGAGTCTTCCGATCAGTCGACTCTCCCCGGCCAAGTCCAGTAGCAGTATTGATCAGTATACCCACCACCACCACCACGGCAAAGGGGATTCAGCCTATAGCTCATTCTCTGGTGGCTCCACGGTCCCCGATTACCCTTCTCCTTTTCTACTGGATGAAATCCAGTCGCAAAGCTCGCACTACACCGATCTGAAATGCGTGAAAGCTAAATATAGCCCAACCTGTCTTGATTCAGATTCCAAGAGCATGGACCACATTTACCGTTCGATGGAAAGCGTTGCACAACAGCATCGCAGGAGCAGCGTTGACTTTTCTAGCATTGAAAATCCGTCAGTTCATAAGCATCCATTACCACCCCCACCACCTCCTGCCCGTCTGAACAGTTTTGTAACAACCAGGAATCTTGAAAACTCAAGGGCACGTCAGAGTCCAGAAGGACAGCTTGCTGACGTTTCCACTTTACAGCAGACCGTTAATCCAGTGGTCTCTGGTGTCCGGACTGAACCTGTGCATGGTCGTGCATTTTCACAGCTTAAAGATCACCTCAAGCAAGAACCAGTGGACAAGATGCTTGATCCACCAAAGCCTACTGAGATTTTAAATAGATCCCCCCTGCAAACATGTCAACCAGAGCACTTAAGGCAGCCTTGGAGTGGCCATTCAGAAAATCAACGAAAGAGGTCGCATTCAGCTTATGGTGGACCGGTTTCTGAGAATCAGTGTTTCGTCAGCTCCTGCCGAATGCCACAGAACATGATCAGTGGGAGTATTCAGCACAAAGGACAATTTTATTTTGTAACTGGTGTCTTCAAGTCCTCTGAGCCCAGTGTCATGCAAGGTGTTGTTGAAGACAGTGCAAGCGTGGAAACCTCTAGCGAGTGGTCATATAAAGCTCAGCGTAGAAGGCAGAGCTGCCCTGATGGTCCGAGTGGGAAGCTGTTTTTTCAAGAGGAACACAAATTCAGCATTCAGAATGAAGTTGTCGAGCATCCTAATAACAAGGCGATTACGTCCGAGGAGACTTCTGAAGGTGTAGAGGACCAGAGGGTCATGAGTAGAGAAACTGGCATGCATCACTCCACCAGCCACCCTATCTTCTACTGTGGTCCCGAGGACAATTCAGTTGGTACAGTAATCACCCCTGCTCTAATCAAGGAAGACCATACCAGTCATCCCAAGAAAGAAGAAGAGATGACCAGAGATTCAAGATGGCCCCAACTGAATATTCCAAGTGACAAGATCAGCAAGGAGACTACCCCACTTTTGTATCACCTCACAGGAGCGAACAGGGCATCATATCCAGACAAGTTTAAAAACAATAAGGATTGTGGTAAGGTGATCAAGAATCAAGACTGTGTCAAAGATAAACAGAAAGCTGAAAATGATGGGCAGTCCTCTCCCAGCAGCGAATATCGGCAGAGTGAAGTCCCTAAAGATCAACCAAATGAATTCTTCTACCCTTGTGGTACGTTAGATGACTCCTACAAAAAGTATTACAAGGAGAAACTGAAAGATGCCCAATCCAAGGTTTTGAGGGAGACTTCTTTTAAAAGGAGAGATCTGCAACTTTCTCTGCCACACAGGATCAAGCAACAGGCAGACAAGAATCTTTCTGTTACACCTGCTGGTTCTCCATCACTAGACATACGGCCCAACTTGGACAGTCCCAGTCCTCAAGAAGCAGACAAGGAGTACATGAAAGAGCTTGGTCAGGAGATTGACAAGATAATTGCAAAGGAAACCGAGAAGCCACAGAATGTTGCTCAACCACAGGTGCCTCGGGTCGGGTGTAGGAAGCGTTTGACAGCAGATCAGAAAAAACTGTCTCGCTCTGAGCCGGAGAAGCTGCACCAGCTGGCAGATGGACCTGCTCATATGACATGCCTCTCTCTTGACAACGAAGCTGAAGGTCTTCTTTCAGGGAGTGATCACGGTCTAGTGGCTGCCAGGCGGAAGATGTTTGAAACACGGGGCCGTGCTATGTCCGCCTCCAACTTCTCAAAATCAACTCTGAAGCACCTTCAGCATAAAGCCTTGGTAGCGTACATGGAACGTAAAACTGGTCAAAAGGTAACGGAGGAGCCCCAGCGACCAGTTCCACAAGTACCCATCCACAGAAATTCAACTTCGGAGTGGAGCTCCAGACATAATTTTGGTTCCACGAAGAACCTCCACAGGCCTCTCTCTGCTGGTCAAATTCTGGACTCTGTGTCAAGTTCTGGTAAATACACCCAGTTCACCACTGCTCAGCCCAGCTGTCACTCAAGGCAGTCCAGCTGGAGAGAAGAGTCCTCTAAAGCAGGGAATTCAGCCTCCGTGGAGAGTCTCCTGGACCAGCCTGAACAACCCAAGTTCTTACGGACTCGCAGCACCTCCATTCCCCATGCTTTCCAGGTATCTTTATAAAACTGTTCATCAAAATTCCAGTTTTACTTTAATTCCAGTTGCTCCAATGCTCCACTAACACTTTGTTGGATTTGAATCATTTATTTTTGTTCCATAGGTTCGGAAACATCTGGATGAGTGGTCAGCCATTCATAACGTGGCTATTTCAAGGTGACCTGTTATTACTCTTATTGCTCAATAGAATAACAGAGATTAGATTAGTCTATCCTGTATTCATTATAACCACAGTTTGACCAGGATTGAGTTTGACTACAAATGTACACAATAGCCGCGTTTCCATTAGCCTTTAGCCAAATTAATGTTGCACATTGAAAATACACCCAATGAAAACACGGCAATTCGAAAAAGGAATATTTCGCAAAACTGCAATGGAGTTTTTTCGCATTTACAGATCACATGACGTACGTAAAAGTCGATCATTCTTTAAAGATGGCGCGGTATGTTTGGACAGAAGACGAGACAGTGTTCTTCATTAAACTCATAAAAGACCAAAGTATCATGGGAATACTGGATTCTAAACAACAAAGAAATCCCACTATTAATCAAGACATTGAAGCAGATAGCAGGGAGAAACACCTCAAAAGTATAAGGGCCTTTCCTTGCCATTAATGCTTGGGTAACACTCCTAAGTCTCCTTCGATTCAATATAATTGGCATTGCGGTGGCTGGGATATACATAAACCTAACATCCGTTGGCATGATTTTTGGAATGACTTACTGCAAAGGAAAAATTCTCGATAAGGAAAAAATTACGGTTTAGGCGCATAACATCTATTAATGGAAACGCCGTCATTCCGCAATTGTTTTTTATCAACATTTAGAAATTATCTCAAAAGTTTTGCGCAGAACTGTAATGGAAACGCGGCTATTAAGACATTGGTTCCTAATTTTAGTGAAACTTTCTTTTTCAGTGCTCAAAGAAAAGTAGAAGATACACTAGTCCATCATAGTCGCACCGCATCTGTCCATGATGAGCGGTGGGTACAAATCAGAGCTCCGAGAGGGAAATCTATGGAGGAACTTGGTGTGTCCATTATCACGAAACCTGAAGTTCTCAGCAAAAGTTCTGAGCAGCTTGACCAACTTCAGGGCAAGCAGGCCACGCCCGGCACAGAGAGGAGAACGGTGTCATTTCTTGCTGAAGGAAGGCACGCACCAAGGAAGATTCTCAGCGCCGGAGAACACACGGATAACTCTCAGGCAGGCCCTGAGAACCCACTCCCAAACAATTCTGCAAAGCATTCATCCTCCAATAATGATGAAATCCAAATAGCTTCACACAATGGACGTAAACCTAAAGTTGACACTGTTCTGTCCATGCCTGGTCACTCCACTGGACCTGGTGGAATCATGCGGGAAGTCAGGTATATCTAAAACCATTGCTGTAAATGCATTAATTCATGTTACTTGCCAAGGCAAGTCTGCAAGTAGTTACTCTTGCTCTTACTTGGTTAGCGGTCCTCATGAAATCAAAATTGACCATATTGACTATGTTAGTTTAGATTGACTATCTAAGTCAATTTACACACAAAAAAAAGTATTGTTATCTTTAATCAAAATCAGAAAATGTACTTCCCCTCTGGAATGGCGTTCCTTCTCCATTGACGTCAACTCCCCATTCACGCGACTAAGTAATACACTTTGGTCTGAGGGTCGTCTTACATGTTTCTGCTACAGACATGAATGATCCTCAAAAACATTTCCAAAGTATATTTCCAGTTTTTACACTGTTCAATCTTTCCTCTGGGTTAGGAATTAATCCTGGCTATTAATGTTTCAAGGTTTTACACTGTGCATTCGTAAATCCCGGGCTAATGTTCTTATTTGCATGTCGATATCATTGACATTGCACTGACACAACAGACAACCTGTTTAAATAACATTTTGTTTCACTCTTGTGCATCACAATTCATTAGAAGCATGGAGAAACTGGTGTTTAGAGAAAGTTTCTGTGACTGTAGTGCATGAATATTTAATGAGGCACACTGTTTAGTTTTGTTCAGTTGTTTGTTGCTAAACTGGCCATTATATTCC
The DNA here is from genome assembly GCF_951802725.1 of Rutilus rutilus. Classification (NCBI taxonomy): domain Eukaryota; kingdom Metazoa; phylum Chordata; class Actinopteri; order Cypriniformes; family Leuciscidae; genus Rutilus; species Rutilus rutilus. The sequence goes on from NC_140231.1 coordinate 2,647,052, forward strand.
AATGCTGCATCTTTCACACTGTAAACTTTGGGCATCACAATACAGCTTCAACAGAGCAGGGTTTCATAACCAAGGGTTAAAAGTGGTGGCATAGCCCTTTCAAAAGTACAAGAGCAAAACATCACTATACCCATTGTTAAAAGAAGGGTTTAAAAAAAGACGATAACCCGGGGTTAAAGGAACACCGCGACTTTTTGGGACTTGAGCTTATTCACCGTATCCCCCAGAGTTAGACAAGTCCATACATACCTTTTTCATCTCCGTGTGTGCCGTAACTGATGCACCCACCGCTAGCCTAGCTTAGCACAAAGACTGGAGGTAAACGGCTCCAGCTAGCATACTGCTCCCAATAAGTGACAAAATAACGGCAACATTTTCCTATTTACATGTTGTGATTTTTATAGTCACATGAGATTATTATTTTTGTAGTTGGGAGCAGTATGCTAGCTGGAGCCATTTACCTCCAGTCTTTGTGCTAAGTTAGGCTAGCGGTGGGTGCGTCAGATAGAGTTAAGGTACGCACGGAGATGAGAAGGGTATTTATGGACTTATCTAACTCTGGGGGATACGGTGAATATCCCCCAGAGTCCCCCCAAAAGTCCCCAAAAGTTGGCGTGTTCCTTTAAGCTCAGTGTGAAACTACCCATAGTCAGCATAGTCGCAGATTTTTTTTACTGAGCAAACATAGTCTCAGCCTCAGACGTCATGTCCACGCATCGTTGGCAGAACGTCTAATGCATATGGCACACGAAATTGGAAACGCTTCAGGAGTTTCGTCATGTTTATATCTGTATCTAGACAATGAGGATCAACTTAACGCTGAGTTTTCATAAGTATGTAAAGTTTGCGGCATAGACTCTTTAAAATACGTCCAAGAGTTATTGTAGGGACATCGACTTTACATTTTCATGCCCCTAAACATGACGCGGAACAAACCGAACTGTGATTGGTTACTTTACATGTCAATCAGACAGGCTCTGGGCGGTCCTAGGCCAATGAAAGCTGCCGTCAGTCTGAGGGTCTGGCCACGCAAGACTAGAGCAAACACGACTTGCGTTTTCTTTAAAGTCATGCAAAGTTACAATAGTCTTTTCTTCTTTTTCTTCTTGGATTGTATGAAGTTGGCCGTTGCTAACTAAATGAGGCAGATCTGAATACCAGTCAGTTATGGAGGGTATTAAGGTTCATGTTTTTGATTAAAGATTACGAGGGCATATGAATAAAAAAACAACAATTCATGGTGACTTTAAAATGTAAATATCTAGTTATCAGGTACATTTCTTTGAAGGCATTGTTATAATTTATGTTTATTTTGATATATTACAGCAAGGAGCAGGAGGTTTTTTCTCAAGATAAGAGTGAAACATCTGTATCCAGTCAAGAGGTTTCTCTCCTTCATGGAGTCGGGACAGATCCTAGTCTGCGGATCTCGTCTTTTGAGGCCAATTGTTCATCTCCTGAAACGCCAACTTTTACTGAACCCCAAAATGCACCACCTGACCCGTATGGAACGAATGAAACCACACCCATCACAACACCACCTGGCATTCACGAGTCCAGCCTGGTACCTGCACTTAACGGGGAACAAGACAGGGATATAAAGGAGGAAGACGGCCCTCTTGTGATTGAAAACAGGGCGCCGAAGTTGGACAAACTCAAGTGGGAGGTGCTTGTTCAGGAAGTGGTCTCAGCTGACCAATCATTAGCTCGCACTCTTTACCCTATAACCAATAGGAAGACAGCACTCATGCTGATGGAGCAGCTGTTATCTGAAGATAATCTTCTAATGGAGGAGCACTACAAGAAAAAACAGGGGCAGGCGGTTAATAACCCAGAAACAGCTGCGCACAGGTGACTACTGCACATACACACATCAACACTTTACTTAAAGCCCTTATGCATAATGCATTAAAAAGGTTTTCATAATGTAGATTATAATGCTTTATATCTTTTCAAAAATAATTAAAATTCCTTGTTACATTTGAAATTGGTTGTTTGTCATGTGTTTTTAATAATGCATTATACTTTCTAAAGGATAGATAGGCAGTATAATCAGGGCTTGACATTGAAGGGATTCTCCACTTTTTTTGGAAATAGGATAATTTTGCAACTCCCCCAGAGTTAAACTGTTGAGTTTTACCGTTTTCGAATCCATTCAGCCGATCTCCGGGTCTGGCGGTACCACTTTTAGCATAGCTTAGCATAGATCATTGAATCGGACAAGACCATTAGCATCTCTCTTAAAAACATGACCAAAGAGTTTCGATATTTTTCCTATTTAAAACTTGACTCTTCTGTAGTTACATTCTGTAGAGACCGACGGAAAATGTAAAGTTGCTATTTTCTAAGCCTATATGGCTAGGAACTATACTCTCATTCCTGCGTAATAATCAAGAAACTTTGCTGCTCTACCATGGGTGCAGCAGGCGTAATGATATGACGCAGCGCCTGAAAATAGGTCTAATAGGTTAGACAAACTTAGTCCCGGTCACGTTGGAAGTTACCGAGCTGGGGACTATTTTCAGGCGCTGCGTCATATCATTACGCCTGCTGGACTCATGGTACGGCAGCAAAGTTTCTTGATTAAACTAACTACTATTAAACTAAGTGCAATGCAGTGTTGTCAAAATATTGCTTTTTCGATACATATCGATACTGAAATATCTGAAACGCTTCCAATACTCATTATCCACAGAATAGATAAACTCTCTCTCTCTCTCTCTCTCTCTCTCTCTCTCTCTCTCTCTCTCTCATCTCTCCGACAGTGAGTGACACACAAACCCGCCTCCATTCACTCACTCGTTTCATTTGCTCCTGATGAATATTGTTGCTGTTACAGGGTTATGTTACGCATAATTTTACTCATTCCCGCAGATTTTGTTCTCAAACCCAAAGTTTGCGCACATAAAGCCGCCTCTCAGTACTAATTGAGTTATTTTTCGCTGCTTATTGCTCTTAAACAGTCAAATACACACAAAATAATGTCAAAATGCCGGCCTTGGCGAGTATTCACGTAAACACAGTCAGTCATGTTTTAAGTGAACGTAAACAGTTGCGAAAGAAAACGCATGTCACAGTATAATGGATCCGTGCGTCAGGTCTTAAAGTGACAGCAGCCTAATAAACCTGCTGACAAATTATGAGATAATATTAAAAATATCTATATGGCAGTTTCCCCCATGGTATCGATGTCCAAATTGTGTCCAATGAAAATGCTGAGTGGCTGTAACTTTGGAAAACCACTCGTCACAGTGGCTGATGAGCAAAAAAGTTAATGTCAAGCCCTCATTATAATGTATTATAATATGTGGTTACAATTATTCATGTGATCATATAATGCATTAAAATAATGCATTATATATATAAAGGCTTTAATTAAAGCATCTTGTCCTTTTATAGGTTATAAAAAAATTGTATTTTCACTGCATGTTTGATTTTGATTTTGTGTTTAAAGCACTGAGATGCCAGTGTGTGACAATGATGTTCTCTCAAACCAAAAAGAAGAACTGTGCAACACAGAAATGGACATCATCGACAAGAAGGTACTGGAAAGTATAATAATGTTATATAGAATGATGTTGGTGATCCGTGCCTTATTTTCCCCACAGATTTCAATCTTTTATGCTGTGCAAGATCCATGTCCAAACTTCAAACTCTTTTCAGTCAGACTAAAGCAATAATGGTAACACTATTACAATAAGGTTCATTATTAGTTAATGTATTAACTAACATGAGCTAACAATGAGCAATACATTTGTTACAATATTTATGCATTTTTGTTAATGTTAGTTAATAAAAACCCAGCTGTTCATTCTTAGTTCATGTTAACTAAGGTAGTTAACTTATGTTAAATAATTAACCTTATTGTAAAGTGTTACCGCAATAATGCATCTTTTTTGCCTTTGTCTAGTAATGAGTTATAACAGGCTTGGTTAACGCGATTGAACCCTTAGCATGTGGACAAGTTAATCAGATTAATACAGCGTTGTGCACATGGCTCCGGAAAAGAGGTGATGCGTGATATTTATTTAATCCTCCAAATATTTGATTTCGCATTTGCATTATGTACACAGACAGATGAAGACTGTAGATCTACTACTCAAAAAACTAAGAAGTCATTAGCCTAGGGATTCACATATAATCTCCACCTTGTAGAATACAGGAACAACACTTTTAGCAATCAAGTCTGTTTGTCTATTTTGATAAATGTATGCAGAAATGAAGCTAAATCTAAAGGGTTTCCTGCCACAATATATTTAGGCAGCACTTTACAATAAGGTGCCATTTATTAACATTAGTTAACATGAACTAACTATGAATTTTAATAATCTTGACATCAGAACAAATAAGAGTTCTTTGTACCATTAAATCATCCTGCGAGTTTCAGAGCTTAAAACGTCCTCATTATAAACAAAGCATTTATTTAATCAAGCTCCGAAAACAGCTCGTTTTGATATTACGGGATCGGTGACGTCACACGGGTAAATACATTTGCATATGCCCGCCTCCAGAGCGAGACATCGACCAATCATCTTCATCGCACCATAGGCATTCATAATGCTTTGTCTGTAAATTATGGTTTTATATGGATAATGTTTTCATAACACTTGCATGCAATAGCGAGTGTGTGTTGATACTGTTTCCTATGCAGTGACGTTAGCCAATCATAATCAGGCGTTTACTCCGCACCTTAAAAACAGATCATTTCAGACAGATGAGGGATGAAAATAATAGATTTTTTGCGCATGATTTTTTATTATCTGTATTAACATTATGGGTGAACCTCAGGGAACATATTAAAATAATAATAATAAAAATCCATGTCATGACCCCTTTAAAGTCCATTTCAACATTTACTAATACATTACTCACATCTCATCTGTTAACATTATTTAATGGACCTGACCAAACATGAACTAACAATGACAAAGATGAATAAATACTCATGCTCATTGTTATTTAATTTTAGTCAATGCACTAACATTAGCTAATGTAAAAAAAAGTTTATTACAGAATACTCTGATATGTATACATCAAGTAGAGAGTGTAGCAAGACCGTTCACAATGCTTGACTGGAGAGAAATCACACACCTTGACCTGAGAAAATGTGGATAGTAAATTAGTATTTACTATCCTATAATCAGGCTTTTTCACTCACTGGCCAATTTGGCTACTAATTTTTTAAGTTACCAGCTATTAAGAACTTCTACTAGCCAAGAAAAAATAGAAATGTATATATACACTTCCGGTCAAAAGGTTTAGATCGGTAAGATTTTAATGTTTTTAAAAGAAGTCTCTTCTGCTCACCAAGGCTGCATTTATTTGATTAAAAATACAAACAATAATTGTGAAATATTATTACAATTTAAAACAGCTGTTTTCTATGTGAATATATAGTAAAGTGTAATTTATTCCTGTGATCAAAGCTGAATTTTCAGCATCATTACTCCAGTCTTCAGTGTCACATGATCCTTCAGAAATCATTCTAATATGAGGATTTGATGCTTAAGAAACATTTATGATTATCAATGTTGAAAACAGTTTTTTACATTTTTATTTCATGATGCTTTGATGAATAGAAAGTTCAAAAGAACATCATTTATCTGAAACAGAAAGCTTTTGTAACATTAAACACTACCGGTCAAAAGTTTGGGGTCAGTAAGAATTTTTATTTTATTTTGGGGGGAAAGAAATAAAATAAATCAATACTTTTATTCATCAAGGATGAGTTAAACTGATCAAAAGTTACAGTAAAGACATTTATAATGTTAGAAAATATTCTATTTTAAATAAATGCTGTTCTTTTGAACTTTCTGTTCATCAACATAAAACTGTTTTCAACATTGATAATAATCTTAAATGTTTCTTGAGCATCAAATCATCATATCAGAATGATTTCTGAAGGATCATGTGACACTGAAGACTGGAGTAATGATGCTGAAAATTCAGCTTTTGATCACAGGAATAAATTACACTTTACTGTATATTCACATAGAAAACAGCTGATTTAAATTGTAATAATATTTCACAATATGACTGTTTTTGTTTGTATTTTAATCAAATAAATGCAGCCTTGGTGAGCAGAAGAGACTTCTTTTAAAAACATAAAAAATCTTACCCACCTAAAACTTTTGACCAGTAGTGTATATATTATAAAATTTGGATTTCATACATTTATTTCTTATTCAAACAAAATCCTGTCATCCAGCATCTCCTCCATCCTTGTCCTTTTCACCAAAAATGTGTTTTAGCTGGACAGATCAATACAGCACAAAGAACATCAAAAAATGGAGGATTTCTGTTCACCAAATGCTTTTTAATCTTCTCTATTGCTTCAATGCAAATGAACAAGCGTGCCGTTATTTGTCGTGTAGTGACGTGTGTGTTCAAGTACGCCAGATATGAGCAGATTCTGCAATACGCTGTATTTAATATATCATGACTCACGAGTATATGCGCTAAATCTGTGCAGATTTGTCTTACACGAACTTCCAGCAAACTGAGTAAACATAGTGAGGGGCCGTTTACACGACACCGTTTTCACCTAAAAACGTCAAACTTTTTATGCTTTTTGGCCGTTCATTTACACGACAACGGCGTTTTGGGCGCCTGAAAACAAACTTTTGAAAACGGGTTTCAAAGTGCACGTCTTTGAAAACGGTCTCTGTGTAAACAACAAAAACACCAATCTCTGAAGACGATGATGTCATGCACATGCGTATCACGTGTGCAGTCTATAGTGTTTGATCGCCATCTACTGGCCTGGCAGCAGAATACAGCATTTTTAGTCGTTTTAGTCGAAAAAACTTCTCCGTTTTAAGCATATCATTGTCGTGTAAACGTACCCTAAGTAACACGCCAAACTGGCTTGTGATTTGACGCGTCAGACGATTTTTACCTGGATTTGGCAGGTTGGACGTGTGTTAATTTCAAACCCTGCCTATAATTATTGAGTTATTATTACAAATAAACATGTGTTGTCTATGTTTCCTCTCCCGTATAGAGATGGCTGATAGCACGTATAGAGGAGCGTTTGAAGTGTCTGGAGGAGGTCCGGTCCGGCGTCCAGGGCGAGGTGAAGGCGAACGGTGTGTGTGGCGAGGCTATGGAGGCTCTGGTGCGGGAGAGCTGTGTGCCAGCCGAGCTCGAGCGATACACACAGTTTATAGGAGACCTGGAGCGGGTGGTGAGTCTTCTTCTCTGCCTGTCCGCTCGTCTGGCCCGTGTGGAGAACGCCCTCAGCGCTGCGGACGACAGCATGGACGCCGAGGAGAAGGTGAGTTCATTACACACGTGAAGGTTACAGATGTAAAATAAGTCTCTGATGTCCCCAGAGTGTGTATGTGAAGTTTTACCTCAAAATACCCCACAGATATTTTTATATAGCATGTTAAAATTGTCACTTTTTGAGGGTGAACAAAAACGCGGCGTTTTTGTGTCTGTCCCTTTAAATGCAAATGAGCTGCTGCTCCCGGCGCAGTGGGCGGAGCTACAAGAGCTCATGTCCTGAAACTTTCAAAAACGTTTAGCCTTTTATGTTCAAACCGGAGTCAGAAAGATGGAGAGACTCAAGAAGAAGTGACAACATTTCTGAATGGTTATTTGATGAGTTTATGTATCTTATGTGTAGTTATCTTCTAGTCATTGATTAGCATATTCTGTCTTGATAATCTATAAATTGCGTTCCCGGGGGCTGGGTTTATGTACATTTTAGGGTTAGTGATGTCACTAACCCATGAAGAAGCTCATTGTAGTTCCTACCAGCCTTTTGAAAATTAAACTTTTGTTTAATTTTCATAAAAAGTTTTAAGTTTGTTGTAGTCCTTTAAAAGCAATTCCTTTAAAAGCAAATATCTCCCTTTGCTTTGAACTCTGAGCGTCGTAACTTTGCAGATGTTGTTTATGCTCAAGCAGCAACATTACACACTAACTAAAGTTAGAAAAGTGAAATCATAATCAACCACCCCCTTTAATGAGGTGTGTCTGTGTGTAGATAGCTAGGAGGGGCCCTAAACACACGAAAGGTTGAGTGCTGGGAAACACTTATTTTGTTAGATCTGGCTTTAAGATTGACTGGTTCTGCTGGATCAGATGTCGATGGTGTCAACACTGCCTGACCGAAACCACTCTTCAGTTTCGATGAGTTTTGCGATTGCACTGCCCTCTTGTGACAAACATCTGAAGTGCAACCTGTGAGGAGGTCAAATATCAAATTATCTGTCATGTTTTGTGACTATTGTTGTTAATTGATGGCTAAATAGATTATTCAAATATAAACTACCATTCGAAAGTTTTAGATTTTAAAGTCCCCCTGTTGTTAATAATTGTAATCCATAAAACACCAAAATGACATATTTAAGTGTGTTTTCCTTGAAAAAAAAACCATCATGCTTTAAAATATCTTGAATGTAACTCGACATTCTTGCCTCATTTAGTATTCGCGGTCCCATGAATATGCAAATGAGCCCCGCCTCCACTCACTCACTCAGCTCAGAGATCCACTGGTTGACGATCACACGTTGATCTGATTGGTTACAAGGTAGTTTGTGACGTCAGAAACACCAGCGATTTCAAAGCGTGTGTTTGAGACTGTCTTTGGTTCACTGCAGTTTTAAGGAGAAAATACTCAGCAATGGTGTCGACTTATGAATTTACACATGGTTTGTCTTAAAGCAGATTAAAAACACCACATAGACATATAAACAACATTAAAAGCTGGATTTGCACCACAGGGGGACTTTAAAGAAATGAAATGTCATGTGTCCTTGCTGAATGAACGTATCATTAATAACAGTGAAGACATGTAAAATGTTACAAAAGATTTGAGACTTGATTTTGATTTAATTTGATTTATTTAGACAAGAAAGAGCTGAAACACGCTCATTTGTCAAGAATAACACAATAAGGGTAAAAGCTTTCCATTCCGGCCCTTGATGTAAAGCACAGGTTACATTGGCATTACATTTGCTAAATTTACTATCACAATCTTGCAGTTGTGAGAAAAAAACCTCAGAATTGTGAGATAAAAAGTTGCAATTACCTTTTTTATTTATTATTTATATATTAATGCATGGACATGGAATGTGTTTCATGGAGTTATGGAAGACTTTCTAAGAGATCCTAAAAGTTTTTTCCTAAAAGAAGTTCTTCGGAAATATCCTGAGATAAAAAGTTGCAATTACCTTTTTTATATATATTTTTTTATCCCATGGCGGAAACAAGCTTCCATAATAAGAGCTTTAAAGCCATTTAATGTCATTTTTTCCCCTCAAGAGATCAGATTTAAATTTTTTTCCTTCAGAAATATCCTGTGTGCGCCGACTAATTAAATATGAGCCGAATTGTGACGTACTCATAAAATAATCCTGACTTTCCTGGATCCACAGCAATCGCTGGACAACCGCTACCGTCTCCTGTGCAAGCAGAGGGAGGACGCCAAAGACTTGAAGGAAAACCTGGACCGTCGGGAGCGCCTGGTCTCCGGCTTTCTGTCCAAGCACCTGACGGACACTCAGATGCAGGAGTACCGGCTCTTCATTCAGACCAGCGCATCTTTGCTCATCCGCCAGAAAGACCTGGAGGAAAAGCAGCGTTTAGGAGAGGAGCAGCTCGAGGCCTTGCTCAGCACTATCCCAACTCCATGAGAACAGCTCCAGACATCTGCCTTTCACGTGTTTTCCTGAGACTGTTAATGCTTTGACACACCATAGAGGCTTTCGCACCGGAGGAACCTTTCCTACTTCCTAGGAAGATCCCGGAAGATCCCGGATTTTGGCGCGTTCGCACCGCAGGAACTGGGAACGATTTCAGTTCTAGGAACTCCTTATGGAGGAACTAATTTAGCTAATAACTAATGTAACCCTAACCCTCCACACCCTAGAGTCGGTCTAAACCAGCGCTGTAGGAACTATCAGTGGCGTTAGTGTTCTCTGATTGGTCGAACACACGCGAAACACCCGCCATTCTTAAAACACACAGATTATAGCCTATATATCTACTCCACAAACTAACTCTACGAACATGTAAAACCGTGATAGATGGACCTCTAAACCTTTACGCTGAGGAGAAAATCCAACGCCACTTTGAGGAGAACAAGAGAAACATGATTATGTATTTCTGCTCATCAACACTGGTTCAACACTAACAGTTCTGTCTAATAACGTATGAGACGGGACCGTTAGACAGATCGTACACTAATGAACACGGAGAATGTGCCGTTCTCAGCGCCGTCAAAATAAAAGTCTCAACAACAAGCATGTCTTACGTCACTTCAGAGTTCCTGCTGGCGGTGCGAACGCAACCAGGAAAACCTTCCTATGGGAACCATTAGTTCATTAGGAAACACTGGTGGCTCGTTCCGGTGTGAAAGCCCCTCATGTTTCGCTCTGTAGTTGAGTTCCTCTGCAGGTCGTTTCAACTTGACTTTTGAAAACCATGGAAAGCTTTATTTAAGAGCCCAGGAATGTGTCCTTTCAGGCGTGACAGATCGCTTTAAAACGACGACCAAAAAAAAAAAAGAAGAAAAGGAAGAAGCACTTTTGTAAAATAAACTGCACATGCTCATATTGTGTATTCATTACTAATTTCAGGGCTTCGTTATTGCTTTGATGCTGCAGCGTAGTGTAACTTTTCATTCTTGTCCTGTAATTTCATTTGGCACTGTCATGTTGAATGTGTGTAATGATCGGGTGTGTTTGAAATGATTGAAGTCTGTATTATTTAACTGCATGTATATTGAGAGCATGATTCAGCATCTTTGTAATACCCTTGCATTAATCCACAGTGACCCATGATCTTGTGTTCTGCTGTTTGAGCTACAGAAATGACTGAGTCACCGACACAAACATGTGAGCAACATTCTCAATGAGATCAAACAACTGGCCAGGAGAAGGCCGTGTGTTACAGTGATTTTACCAGCTGTAAAACCATGGTAAAATCACTGGAGGTTTCCACCACGTAATCTTTTATAAGCCAGCAACAACAGCAATATGATGAAACCAGTGTTCGATTATAGTTACATTCACTATTAATCATAATAATTGGAACTAGATTTGCATTTCCTGTTAATAATAACATGTTTAAAAAGTGTTTTAGGTTGAATTGACAGTAAAATACAGAAAAAAAAGAAATCTGAAAAGTTGATGGATAAAACGGGAATCGCAATTCAGCAAGTAAATAGTCTTAAAATTAATTTTTTTAAACTTTACAAATTATCTGCAGAACAAAGTTCAAATCTCATCAGCACTTGGAAGCTTGTTTCCGCCACAGAATAAAACATTTTAAAAGATAATTATGACTTTTTATCTCACAATTGCGAGTTTACATCTAAGAAATAAATTTACATTTATCTCAGAAATAAACTCGCAATTCTGACTTTTTTTCTCGCAATTCTGAAATAAATGTAAATGTATTTCTAAGATGTAAACTCGCAATTGTGAGAAAAAAAGTCATAATTACCTTTTTTATTTTTTATTCTGTGGCAGAAACAAACTTCCATATTGAATGAATTGATTTGAACCAGGTTTCCTGATGTATTAAACATTCAGTGTTATCTGGTCTTTAATAACATTCTCAAAGCATTAGCACATTATTAATTTGTTCAGAGAACATTCAAAAGTAACGTTCGCATAACCACGAAAAACCATTTTTATATGTTAAAGGTGCTGTATGTGTTGTTTTGACTAGTACAGCATAAAATACCATAATATGTTTGCAGATGTTTAGGAAACATGCTTAAATTCCCATACCTGGAATGAGCGTTCCGTGGCGGAATGTCTGTTCTTGTTTTGATCTGTGTGACTCCGCCCACTGCCAATTTACCTAATAGTATTTCGACACCCCCGTTGGCGGGAAACAGCGCGTATTGCATCCATGGAAACAGCGAATGAACGGGCCAGAGATCGCATAAAAAAACTGTTTGAGGATGAACTTGTGAGAACATTCATTACTTCTGTCCATTATCCAGTACTTACTCTTGATACGTTCACATTGCAAATGCATATCAGTGTGTGTTGTGTATTTTACAGTCATTCCGTGCTTTAAATAGCAAATTGTTAAGGAAGTTGAACTCTCAGAAATGTTTTCTCTCGTTTTCATTAGCTTTTCTTGTGGAATACATGAACATTTGGCTTCTCGGTTGGTTAAACAAGTGAAAGTTTGTTCTGTCCTTTGTGCCGAGGGTGATCCCTGGTCTTTCCGTCCAGTGCTCATGTTTATACGGCCTGAAGTCACACATGAAAGCCCTGGTTCTCCATAGCGACCACATGAAGCTATCCTGTCACGTGTTCAACCATTCTTCATCTGCAATATAGCGATCAGGTTCAGCTTTGCTCAACGAGACTGTAAATGAGCATTTGTCTAGTGTGCTGTGAATGTGACTTCATCAGTTTTGCTGCCATCTTGTGGTTTTGTGTTTATGTGGGATGCATGAATTATATTACCTTTGCTTTAATGTGAATAAAGTTGTCTCACTGTGCATCATTCATTAGCCTAGTGTTTGTTTCATTACAACTAGTCAGTTTAGGTTAGGAATTAAGATGCAAATATCTGTAAAAAATGCTTTGAAATAACATTAATTGTAAAAAAGAAAAACCCATGAATAAAAATAATGTGATGTTTGAAGTTTAGCCTAAAAATTCAAATGGGTAAATCTCCGGACCATATAGTAAGTATATGTATGTACAGTGAGGAAAATAAGTATTTGAACACCCTGCTATTTTGCAAGTTCTCCCACTTGGAAATCATGGAGGAGTCTGAAATTGTCATCGTAGCTGCATGTCCACTGTGAGAGACATAATCAAAAAAAAAAAATCCAGAAATCACAATATATGATTTTTTAACTATTTATTTGTATGATACAGCTGCAAATAAGTATTTGAACACCTGTCTATCAGCTAGAATTCTGACCCTCAAAGACCTGTTAGTCTGCCTTTAAAATGTCCACCTCCACTCCATTTATTATCCTAAATTAGATGCACCTGTTTGAGGTCGTTAGCTGCAAAAGACACCTGTCCACCCCATACAATCAGTAAGAATCCAACTACTAACATGGCCAAGACCAAAGAGCTGTCCAAAGACACTAGAGACAAAATTGTACACCTCCACAAGGCTGGAAAGGGCTACGGGGAAATTGCCAAGCAGCTTGGTGAAAAAAGGTCCACTGTTGGAGCAATCATTAGAAAATGGAAGAAGCTAAACATGACTGTTAATCTCCCTTGGACTGGGGCTCCATGCAAGATCTCACCTCGTGGGGTCTCAATGATCCTAAGAAAGGTGAGAAATCAGCCCAGAACTACACGGGAGGAGCTGGTCAATGACCTGAAAAGAGCTGGGACCACCGTTTCCAAGGTTACTGTTGGTAATACACTAAGACGTCATGGTTTGAAATCATGCATGGCACGGAAGGTTCCCCTGCTTAAACCAGCACATGTCAAGGCCCGTCTTAAGTTTGCCAATGACCATTTGGATGATCCAGAGGAGTCATGGGAGAAAGTCATGTGGTCAGATGAGACCAAAATAGAACTTTTTGGTTAAAATTCCACTAAACGTGTTTGGAGGAAGAAGAATGATGAGTACCATCCCAAGAACACCATCCCTACTGTGAAGCATGGGGGTGGTAGCATCATGCTTTGGGGGTGTTTTTCTGCACATGGGACAGGGCGACTGCACTGTATTAAGGAGAGGATGACCGGGGCCATGTATTGCGAGATTTTGGGGAACAACCTCCTTCCCTCAGTTAGAGCATTGAAGATGGGTCGAGGCTGGGTCTTCCAACATGACAATGACCCGAAGCACACAGCCAGGATAACCAAGGAGTGGCTCTGTAAGAAGCATATCAACGTTCTGGCGTGGCCTAGCCAGTCTCCAGACCTAAACCCAATAGAGAATCTTTGGAGGGAGCTCAAACTCCGTGTTTCTCAGCGACAGCCCAGAAACCTGACTGATCTAGAGAAGATCTGTGTGGAGGAGTGGGCCAAAATCCCTCCTGCAGTGTGTGCAAACCTGGTGAAAAACTACAGGAAACGTTTGACCTCTGTAATTGCAAACAAAGGCTACTGTATCAAATATTAACATTGATTTTCTCAGGTGTTCAAATACTTATTTGCAGCTGTATCATACAAATAAATAGTTAAAAAATCATACATTGTGATTTCTGGATTTTTTTTTTAGATTATGTCTCTCACAGTGGACATGCACCTACGATGACAATTTCAGACCCCTCCATGATTTCTAAGTGGGAGAACTTGCAAAATAGCAGGGTGTTCAAATACTTATTTTCCTCACTGTATATGTGTATATATATTAGCCTATTTAGGCATTTTCATGATGCATTTAGGGGGAGATGTCATGTACAAAAACACTTGTGGGTTAAATATGATGCAACTTCTCCATGGAAAGTCACATCAATCTTGTATTTTAATAATGAGCTTCATAAGCTCTTAGCAAAACACTAGTGTTATGAAACACATACAGGCCTGTCACACATGCCGAATCATGCACACGCGTGTCTGAAGGACATCTAGTTTCTCTTCTAATGAACACAGATGGAGGAACACGTGCTGGACCTCCAGGCCAGAGGGTCGAGTATAATACTGATGCATCATGGGAACATCTAGAGATGCAGCTGTAAGCAAAACTGGTCAGTTCTTATCTTGTCAGACCATCATGTTGATTTAAACTCCCAGCACTGGTTTCCATTGCTATTTCATCATCCACTGCCAATAAACACTAACCTTTCTATATAAAGTCTTGATCTTATTCATCACCGCATCAAGAAACAACATCACAGACACTACATGACAAAACTGAGTTCACGCACAAGATTAAGTTTATTTGCACAATAATTGACATTTTTGAATAAGAAAATGCATTTATTGTAAGATAAGATCCTATGTGTTTTATAAAAGTCCCCAAAAATCCTGGATTGTGGATGACTAAAAATGAGCATTAAACATGAATCTACTCGTGTTTAACACCTAAAACAAGAATATTTCACAACATCTGATGCATAACGCTGATTTGCTGCTCAAGAAACATTTATGATTATTATAAGTGTTGAAAACAGTTTCATTTTTTTTTGTGGAACAGCATTTATTTATTGTGTGCATTCAGTGTTCTTGCTGAATAAAAGTATTAGTATTATTATTATTGAAATAGTAGTCTATGGCATCAATCATTCATAGAGAAAATAGAATTTAAAAACTTTGTATGATGGGTAAATACCATATTCACAAAGCAAGATACCTTAAATTCAAACCTAACTGCAAAGTATTTGCTTATTATTTACAGTTATTATTGTCATCCCTTCAATCCCCTCCAATAAAAATAGCTTTGGAAACTATTATAGAACAACTTTTATGTATTTTTCTATTTTTATTACTTTTTCCTTTTCTCTGAACACGTTTATTGTTACGTGTTATTTCATTTTGCACTGAATTATAATGTGCAATATTAAAAAAAAGGAAAATAAAATTGAAATGAACAGAATTCCCGGATAAAGGCTTATTGACATGAATATTCATTTTTTTAATGAGCGTCTACTATGGATAGACATCCGACACGAGCCTCTGTTTACGCGACACCGGCTCGTTAAATAGTAATCAATCATTCATGGTAACAATAGAATTTAAATGAACAGAATTCCCATATAAAGGCTGATTGACATAAATATAAAATCTAAAATGTATGTAAATTGTAATTTTTCTTCTTTTTTATTATTACTTTTACTTTTCTCTGAATCCCCACATGTTTGTGTTCACTGTTCTGTATTATTTCCTTTTGTACTGAATTATAATTTGCAATATATATATATATAAAAAAAAGGAAAATAGAATTTAAATAAACAGAATTCTTCTGGATTCCCATATAAATTCCCAATAATTGACATGAATATGAGCGTCTGCTCGGTTGTGGATAGCCGTCCGACACGAGCCTCTGTTTACGCGACGCCGGCTCCTTCTTTGTTTTGTTTAAAAAATAGTGTGTCATCAATCATTCATAGTGAAAATAGAATGGAAATGAACAGAATTCCCACATAAAGGCTGATTGACATGAACATTCAGTTTTTTTATGAGCGTCTGCTCGGTTGTGGATAGCCGTCCGACACGAGCCTCTGTTTACGCGACGCCGGCTCCTTCTTTGTTTTGTTTAAAAAATAGTGTGTCATCAATCATTCATAGTGAAAATAGAATGGAAATGAACAGAATTCCCACATAAAGGCTGATTGACATGAACATTCAGTTTTTAATGAGTGTCTGCTCGGTTATGGATAGACGTCCGACGCGAGCCTCTGTTTATGCGACGCCGGCTCGTCCCTCTCCGCTCTGTCGTCCTCTCCCACCGACATCAACTGGGATCTCGCCTTGCTCTTTTTCTTGATCCCGACCGGATGAGTTGGGAAAAGCCTGATTTTGGGGGGTTTCTGCGGATCGCACTCCTCTCTGAGCACCAGCGCCTCCTGCTGGCTGGCTCTCGGCTCTCCCAGAAGCTCCCTCAGTTCTCCCGAAACCTCTTTCCTCAGATAGTGGTAGGGCTTCTTCCCACAGTTGTCCCGTACATTCCCGTTGGCTCCGTACTTGCGGACCAGCAGGTCGATCACAGGCGTGTGTGTGTGGATGACAGCGATGTGTAGCGCAGTGTATCCGCCGTTAGACTTAGCGTCAATGTCCACGCCGTGTCCGCTTTTCCTGGAAACATCAATAATCCTACGGACCATGTCCGTGTTCCCACTCTTGACGGCCCAGTGTAACGCCGTGAACCCAGACGTGAAGTCCTTCTTCTCCGCGAGCTGAGCGTCCTTTAGCAGAAGCCCGTACACATGACTCCACTGTCCCGCCGCGGACTTCACTAGCCACTGGTGCTCCGCGGGATCCAGCGGGAACTGATGCGACTGCTCCTTCGGCTCATCCGCTTGTTTCGGAGTCTTGAAGTGTCTCCGAACCTGTGGAGAGTCGCTAACTCCATCCGTCGTCGTCGTCGTTCTCCTCCACTGACGTTCTGGTTCAGAGTCGGTCGTTCCCGAGGGGTTCTTGTGATTCTGGCTGATGTTTGCTTGTGGGATTCGTAAAGGAAGTGCACATGGTTTGTTTGTCTTCTCCGCTCCATGTTTGTCATCAGACTTCAGTGGAACGGTGAAATTTAAAGACTTTTTAGGTGTGAAGTCCACATTCTTGCATCTTTCCAAAGCAGTTTCTATTGGAGAAAGTGGCGCTTGTGAAGCTTCAGTCTCTGACCTCTTACTGTCTTCCTTCTCGTCTTCCTCTGGATCTTCAGAATCATCGTTTGAGGCTTTTAGTAGGTGATGGTATACTTTCCTTAGGACTATATACTTGGTTTCCTGGAATTCTTTAACATAGGCAATGTTGTTCACACACGTCTTGAAGAGATCTCGGTTCTGCTTCTTCTCTGCCGGATCACCACAGTTTAGTTGCTCTTTAAACTTGCTGAGCAGCTCTGAGTTCTTCACCTTTCCTCTGCCTTCTAATAGTGTGTTTAAAATCGCCTCTTGAGTCAGAGCCATTTCTGAGTTCGTCCTAGATACAAACATACATACTTTAGCAGGACGAGTCTGTCGACTGAGACTCCCGGACTGTAGCCACACCCTTACCTGTCTTCCGGAAGCAACACGTAACAATGAAGAAGTACAAGGAGAAAAATCAGACGTGGTGGGGGCGGGGCTTTAAAAAAAGTTTAAAACCGATTATTTTATTTATTTTATAAAATCAATTTTTTTTGTCAAGAAGATGGGTAGACATATAGCGAGTTGCCTTTAAATAGATGAATAGTTTAAAATAAAATCATATCAGTAATAATGAGCACAGCATATGCTAATTCTAAAATTCTAAAACGCTAAACTCAATAAATCAACAAAGTGCATGTATCGTCCCTGTGCGTGTATTTCGATGAACATTATGTACAGTTTATGTCATAATTACTTGCGTAATATTTATTTAGAAGCTCTAGTCTATCTTGTCGGGTCTTGAGAAAAGACATTCCTGAAGCAAGTGGGAGTTTCCAGGAAGAAGCCATATTGAAGGTTTTTGCGAAATTACGAATCCTAGTATGGCTAAATATTGTCTCATGAATATTAATTCCGTCGTCTTGAGCTGCTGTGTATCAGTTTACTTTAAAAGATATAATTTTTGTATTATAATGACGATAAAAATAAACCCCTAGAGTAGGCTGCGTAGTTAATTTCTTTATTTTACATGGCAAATTCTTCATTCATAAACAAAAGTTTGCAAATGGTATTCTGTCCTATCCTTATTTTGACACTGAACTAATCTCACTTCTTAAATCTCTTCGTTATATAAAAAAATAAAAAATAAATCCCTAAGATGTCTTCAATATTATGAAGAAATATTTAAAGAAAATACATGCACTTAAAGGCTTTCATTGTAAAATAATGTATGTTATTGTATCAATACAATTGTAGTTGTCATATCTCTTCGCCATGTCATCTTTTGTTTTTCATTGTTTTTGTATAATTATTATTATTTTTTATTATATGTATATGTATATGTATGTAATTCGTTGACAATGTGCTTATGTTATCGAGCATTCAATAAATAAATAAAAATAAACAAAAGGTTCGGCCGGTCTCACGTGACCTAATTAATATTCAAGAGCCGAGCCTTCAGCGTTGTTCGCTTGTGCCTTTCAGCCAATCAGCGCAGAGCTTATCATTGCGTCATTTAAATTCATAAGCAAGTCCTTCACCATAGTAACGTTGGTAAATTCTCCAGCCCGACCACAGTGAGAGTGAGTGAGACGAAGGCAGGCAGCTCCCTTTCGCCTTATCCTCCAAACACACACATTCCTCATCATGGCGGCCACGGATGTAGACATATTTTCTGTAAGTACCCTTTAAAGTCAGTTCTTACTTCCGGAAACCCACTCAGACGGACATACACGGTCTGTCTGTACAGGTTTATCTGTAATGAATCAGGACTAGCACGAGCGCTACTCTCTAGCTTAGCCCAACGGACTCTGTATTGACTATTCACTGTTTTACTGTGTGTGTGTGTGTGTGTGTGTGTGTGTGTGTGTGTACTACAGGTCAGATCAGGTGTATTATCTGTCTTTGTGATCTTACTCTAGCTATATAACGTTAGTGTGTGTGTTTCTGGAGAACCGTAAAGGGTGTTGAACTTGTCTTTTCTCAGTCTCTTGAATGTTTGTTGTGAACATCTCTTTATTTACACTGAGTCCACAGACTGATGCGGTCTATAGTACACATTTCATATTTCAGTAATTTGCCAGATTGCTTTTGAAGGCAACATGCTCCCTCTTTTACACTGAAGTGTTTTATACCCCAAATCCCCATTGAAACAACACTGTTGTGAACAGCCAGGCTAGAGCCGGTGAAGTTCGGGGCCAGCATGAGGCCCTCAGTGTGAGATCACAGATAAGAGTGACAGAAAGGGCGGATGAGGTGATGTCTGATCGTCCCGCTGTCAAACTCCAACAATTTATGTGTTCATTATGGGGTCTTTGGAATAGGTGGTGATTGTGTGAAGGATAATAAGTTGAGAACGCAGTAAGTTTTCAGTCTGTCTAAGTGAAACGGAAGGACACAGTTGAATGAAAAATGAAAGTTATCCCATAATTTACTCATCCTCAAGCCATCCTAGCTGAACATGACTTTCTTCTTTCGGCCGAACACAGAGTTATATATAAAAATATCCGGGCTCTTCCAAGCTTTATAATAATGGGAGTCAGAGTTCACTCATCCACCGGAACCAGACTCGCGTACGGCCGTCACCGAAAGCCAGTGATTATACTTTATAAAGTTATAAATATGGATATTTTTCTTACACAAACGCATGGCTTTGCTTCAGAATTCCTTAATTAACCCCTGGAGTCGTTTACTTTTATGATGGGATGGATGAGCTTTTTTGGGCTTCAAAATCTCAAGACACCGTTCACTCCCATTATAAAGCTGGGAAGAGCCAGGAAAGTTCGGCTGAAAGAAGAAAGTCATATACACACAGGCTTGAGGATGAGAACACAGGCTTTGTCTCCATCACCGAGAACCGATCCATCACCAGTCCTGGGAATGCTCAGGGAAGGACTTTTCCGCTGCTGATTTTGAGGAAGTGCTCTGGATTTGAGGGAAACTAGTTTGGGTTCCAGAAGAATAACTGTATTGAGCTGTTTACTGTAGTGTGTTGGGAAGGCAAGATAATAGGTTATGTGTGTTCTGTGGAAGTGAAACCTGTGGCCAGTTTCAGACACTTCTCCTCTATATTAAGCCTGTGTGTCTTAAGAACGAGTATGACCAACTAGCAGTTTGTCAAGGGGTAGTAATTCATCGTACTTTTCGGATTAAAATGCAATGTTTTTAATGTAACTGACATATAAAAGTATAACCAGTGTGAAAGGGGAAAAAATGACGTGATGAACTTGTAAGACTAGTCTAAGCAGTTTACGCAGCTGTCCACTGGAGCGTCGCTGTGACCGTCTCTGGGAGATGATGTTTAAATCCAAGAGTTTGCGTCCAGCTCTCAGAATGAGTGTTTCAGAGTCAATGACTTTTGATTAGAGCTTTGTGTGGTTTGAGGGGTCATATTGATCAACTGCATTGAGCTGTGGAGGGTCAATTCTAATTCTAATGCATTATGGGTAAAAAAAAAAAAAAAAAAAAAGCTTTAAGGGACAGTTCACCCAAAAATGAACATCCTGTCATCATTGATGCGTCCTCATAATGTTCTAGTGACTTTGAGTCGTATGGAAATGTATCAGATTGTTTCCATTCAGTGAGAGAGATGTTATGTTCGGAGTATTTTTGTCTTGTTTCCATTCCAAATATGTGACCCTGGACCACAAAACCAGTCACATGGGAACACTTTCTGAAATTGAGATTTATACATCATCTGAAAGCTGAATAAATAAGCTTTCCATTGATGTATGGTTTGTTAGGACAATATTTGGCCGAGATACAACTATTGTAAATCTGGAATCTGAGGATGCAAAAAAATCGAAACATTGAGAAAATCTCCTTTAATGTGCATTTATGTTCACGATTGTGCTGCATCCACTCACACAAGTAAATGTTTTATATATTTACGGTAGGAAATTTACTAAATATCTTCATGGAACATGATCTTTACTTAATATCCTCATGATTTTTGGCATAAAAGAAAAATCGATCATTTTGACCCATACAATTTGTTGGCTATTGCCTCAAATATACCCGTGCGACTCGTGACTGGTGACGTGATCCAGGGTCACATATCTAGAAATTCTTAAATCAAGATGCATTTACTAGATGAGTAAAATGACATAAGATATTATGTCCTGTTTTCCGGCAGAGTTGATGCTTAAAAAAGCCAAACGATCTGCCAATGGGGTCAGAAAAATAATCATGATTCAGACAGAAACAAGATTATGTTTCTCACCCCATTGGCAGATCATTTTGCTTGTTTTAAGCAAAAACTCACTTAATTTTTATTTATTTCCCCAGAAAACAAGACTTAATATCTCATGTCATGTTACTCATCTAGTAAATGCATCTTGATATATGAAATGTTTGATATTTGGACTGGAAACACACCTGGAAAAGGCACTTTTTGCAGTGTAGTGGCTGACCTGGCTCTGAAGTCTCACTCGCACTTGTGAGGATGAGTAAAGAAGAGACTTTTTCATGTTTGTGTGACGTACCACGTCTCTTTTACGGACAGATGAAGCCTATAATTGCACAACTCTTCACAGTGTCGGTTCGGTTGTCTAACTGAAAGGGTTGAAACAAGACCGTCCTGTTCAGCATTAATTTAATTTCTTGTATTATCCTCTAGTTTCAGGGCAGGGCCGAAGTAGTTACTGTTATTTAAAGACGTATGAGTTTCGTGATGAGTCAACGTCCTGTTGATGCTTCGATATCCTACATCTGACCACGGACATTAATAAACACATATGATCTGCGTATGAGGCCACTGATCTAAATGTCATTTATGAATGTCAGTGTATGAGACTTTGTGACTTCATTTTTTCGAGGCAAGAGCACGAAGCTTTACTTGTACGCTGTGGAGCACATCCAAAAACTTTAAGGGGTGGATGAAAATTCATCCATTAATGTGTTTTTCCTTAATAAAGGGATACAAGCGGACATTAACCAGGAGAATTATTTAATTTATTCGACTGCATTCTGCTTCAAACTTTGTTTAATAATCATGTAATTTAACATGCAGAACTCGTATTTATTGAATTAAATCATAGACTCGGTTTAATAATCACATTAGGCTTTAGCACAGTTCCTCTTTTTCCATCCGTGAGGTTCGTTCTCGTGTTACGCTGCACGTTTGAGCTTCTCTTTGTGTTCAGTGATCAACGTTTATATGTGAATAAAAGCCTAAATTAAATCTGTTCATAAAGCGATCGAGTCTCTTTAGGAAATGTTGACTAAACCACTCAATTCAAATGGATTAGTTTTACGATCTCTTTATGATTTTGAGGTGTAAAAGTGGTAGTTGTGTGGACTGTCAATGGAGGGATTCATTAAAATATCTACATTTGTGTTTCGAAGACCAAAGTCTCATGGGTTTGGTTCGATGTGAGCGCGAGTAATTGACATTTTTTTTTTGCATCTTTAAAATAATTATTACGTACACTTTACGATATTTAGGCCTAAGACTTTTTATGACCTTTAATCTCATGAAACTGGGACTTTTTATTTTATTTTTTATTTGCACACATGCTTCTAGATACATTTTACAGTGTGCACATCTCAGTTTAGCCACATGTGAACTGTTGAAGTGTGGAGCCCTGACGCCATTAATGATATGTTCTCAGTGTCATTTATAATAAGTATAAAAAGCAAAACTTTACACCTGTCTTTTACTTTAGCTTTAAAAAGGGTTTATGAATGCATGCACTGAGTGACAGCAAGCTGTGTGTGTGTGTGCGCTCTTGTATGAAGATCTCTAATAGTAAAAGCAGATAAACCCTGTTCAGTGCAGATGCCACCCGAATCTAGACCATCTGCATTCTTCTCCGTACCGGCCCCTCCTCCCGTCTTATCAGATGAGATGCCAGAGAAATTTCCGATGAGGGTTGTTGTGTCCGTTTGCTGAAGCGGGTACACACACACACACACACACACACACACACACACACACACACACACTCAGGTGTATGTGGGGGGTGAGAGTGGAGCCGTCCCAGTTTGGCTGTTCTCCACTGTCACTGAGTTCCCATCTGCCTTGAACAGTCTGTGTTGTCCTGGACTCCATCACGGATTGGCCGTTGGATGGTGTCATTGTTCCCTGCGGAGTTATTGTTTTAAATCATTCTTATTAAGGATGCACCGATATGAAAATGTTGTCCAATACTGATAACTCTTTATATTTGAAAGCCCATATGTTGGCCGATAAATCTAAATCTAAATTTTTACATAATTTTTGAGAGCCTGATTACCTCATGTCCTCAAGCACACAATTATGATGTTCTCGTTATAATGTTATGTAGCCGATATGACAGACATGTTGCACTGAACCATATTTTCCTTTTTCAAAGTTTTTCCAATCATATTCCAAGCAATTCAAAGCCATCATGTCGAACATCTGCGCATCTGAAGTGTCTCAGCTGAAGGAGATAATACATTATTTAACGGCTTTAAAGGAACACTCCACTTTTTTTGGAAATAGGATATAACGCAATGATATTACGCAGCGTCACGCTGGAAGTTACCGAGCTGGGGACTATTTTCAGGCGCTGCGTCATATCATTACGCCTGCTGCACTCATGGTACGGCAGCACAGTTCCTTGATTATTACGCAGGAATGAGAGTATAGTTCCTAGCCATATCAGCCTAGAAAATCGCAACTTTACATTTTCCGTCGGTACACGATGTAACTACAGAAGAGTCAAGTTTTAAATAGGAAAAATATCGAAACTCTTTGGTTTTTTTTTTTTTTAAGAGAGATGCTAATGGTCTTGTCCGATTCAATGATCTATGCTAAGCTATGCTAAAAGTGGTACCGCCAGACCCGGAGATCGGCTGAATGGATTCGAAAACGCTAAAACTTTAAAACTCTTCAACTCTGGGGGAGTTGGAAAATGAGCCTATTTCCCAAAAAAGTGGAGTGTTCCTTTAATATATCGGCCAAATTTTCTTATCGGGCCAATAACGAACATATTATTATAACGAACATATATTATAACGAGAACATATATCAGCCGATACCCATATGGTGGACGATATATCGTGCATCCATAATTCTTATCAGCCACTGGTGCAAATGACGGAAATTAATTTCTAATCTTAAAGAGTTCATCTAAAATATTTTTTGATACAGTCGAAGCCACTGTCATTAGCAAATCTGTGATCTATTTTGAAGCTCATTCATTTGAAAGTGTATTGTTATCAAATGGAAAACTGCCACTAGTACATTATTCAAAATATCTTCTTCTGTGTCCTAAGGAAGAATAGGCTACTCGTCAGTGGTGTCTGGAATGATGACCGAGTTTCCTTGTAGGATGAAATATTTCTTTAAGTGTTTCTGGATGGGGCGATTCTTTGGCAGAGAAATGCATGGAATGTGAGCCGATGTGCACACAGCTCTCAGTGTTCTGTCAGTGTGTCTGGATCAGGCCTGTCACTGCGAGGGCGGCTTGAGAAAATATTGTTCTAGGGCCCAAACGCGGCTCCACTTCCTCCTGATCTACTGCCCCCTGAGGGGAACCGTTCCCCCTGCGGCCGGGGCGTTTACTAGCAGCCCCTATATGGCCATTGTTCAAGCCTTCCCAAGATTTTTCCCAGACTGCATGTTTTCCCAAAAATGCTTTCAGCCATTTCCCGTCCTTCACCTCCTTATGTTGGATCTCCCCTTCAGTGCCTCTGGTTTGTAATGACACTGGCTGGTAGGGGTCGGTACAGGTTTTTCAGCTAGAATTCCTTTTGTGCTCGGTGTGTGTGTGTGTGTGTGTGTGTGTGTGTGTGTGTGTGACACCAGCTGAATTGCTGCTTCCCTCAGTAGCACTCTCAGTGACATCATCCACCAAATATGTGCCTGCATTGGGGGAAAAGACGGAGCCAGATGAGGGAGGAGCGCATGGATTTCAGGAGTTTTAGGGCACACATTAGTGGGATTTTAGATTTGTCTGGCTCTGAATTATAGGATTTTTTCAGGAACATTGGAAATGCTTTGAATGACTGATTGTCTATAATGCTACTTCGTTCAAAGCTGACATGACATGCAAATTCACCCATCTCTTTTCTATATGCATGCAAACAATTTTTTTATTTTGACCTAATACGTTATAATGTTTAATTAAAATGTCTTAACTCCTTCCGATGAAAGTATAGGCATCTCTCTCATCATTTAATTCACATTAACCCCACCTCTTTCTAATAATCCTCTGCCTCCATCCAGTCTAGAAATGATGCATAGAACCAAGTCCCCACAATTTTTTCTGGTTACACTTTATTTTGATGGTCCACTTTAGACTTTCTGCGAATTATAAGTAACTTCACAACTACATCTCAACTAACTCTCATTAGATTAGACCGGTAGGGCTCGGGTTAGCAGAATAAGGTTGACATGTAGTTGCAAAGTTACTTATAGTCTGCAGAATGCCTGTTGAGGAGCATCAAAATAAAGAGCTAGCAGATATTAAGCAGACAGTTAATTATAGTTAATAGACTGTCTAAAGTGGACTATCGGAATAGTGTGACCTTTTTTCTTCACAGCAATCCATTTCATTCAGATGCACGTCACAATGCAGAAGGGTTTTTCAGTGGCTGATGCCAATACAAATTACTTTTCTTGCCTTGCCTTTTACATGAGCCTTATTTCAGTCCATGGTCAAGTTTGTCTGGTTCCTTCACAGAATGAAGAAAAGCGTAACCTCAGCCTTGGCGGTCATGTTGGCTTTGACAGTTTGCCTGATCAGCTGGTCAGTAAATCCGTGACTCAGGGTTTCTGCTTCAACATCCTCTGTGTGGGTAAGCAAACCAGTATCAGCCCATTTCAACTGTTCACTAGCTCAATGTCATTGCAGAGATGGGATGATCTTGTAGTGGAAATGCTAATCAGTCATTCTCTTATCATTAGGGGAGACGGGCATCGGCAAGTCCACGTTAATGAACACCCTTTTTAACACCATGTTTGAAAACGAGGAGGCCAGCCATTACCAAAACGGTGTTTACCTGCGGCCCAGAACGTACGACTTGCAAGAGAGCAACGTCCACCTAAAACTGACCATCGTTGACACGGTGGGCTTTGGGGATCAGATCAACAAAGAAGAAAGGTAAAGTGAAATACAAACATCAGCATCAGTGTTTCCGAGGGTTGCACTGAGAAACTGATGTATTCAAAACTGATAGACAAACTCACAAGCCTGTTAATAAAACATCTGTTAATACGAAGCAGTTTGTTCATGTTTTAACACACACATGCTGAAACCTCAGACAAGAGCGTTTAATGAAGCTTTTTATGTGGAAAGGGATCGGCTAGGGAGAGAGGAAATGTATGGTTTTCGCTAGTGTGGGTGTCTGGCACTTTCCATCAATAGGGCACAGTTTGATCTCGCATTCATTTTCTTAAAGCATTCGAGGCACAAATCCCTTATTGTTGTGAGAACTATTCGATATTGTTGCACAAACTGTTAAACAAGCTTGAAAAGTAAGCCCACGTTATAATGCTGACTGCATTCAACTTTTGTTGTTGTAAGAAAAATGATCAAAGAAATATGTTATTCTTTATTGTTTATGAAATACGTTTAGCAAAAACTCCGACGCAACATTGAGTGACAGCTCAAACTCATTGTTTTCCTCATATTCTCCATTGTTGCGGCTCCTCTCTACCCAGTCCGTCAGTAACGCTCTGTTTAGAGCGTCTCTATGAAGCCCCTCCTTCTGTAAAGCACACTGTGCTCTGATTGGTCGGCTGGAGATGAACTTTGCAGAGCTTTTTCATGCTCAAACAGCAACATTACACGCTAAAGAACGATGAACATTTGGAAAAACCATAATAGGTCCTCTTTAAATAACAAAATCAAATATTAAGCATGTCCCAAATGTTAAAATAAATGATAAACAAAACCGCTTATAAAGCGTCTCCTTTCACTGACCGTTAGTTGAGAGAGAGAAAAGAAGCACTTGGACTCTGAGAATATGCCTTCTAAGCGTGTAGAGATAGACAGAGAGACTTACGGGTGCCAGACATTGCATCTTTTGGGAAAAATGCATCCAGAACAAGACAGCGTAGGCTCTGAAAGCTTACAAGCGGTGCATGCTGGGAAAAATGCCTAAGAAGTCAAGAGACGAGGTCAGAGAACGTAAACATGATCCAGGCCAGTCTCTGCACACAGCTGCGTCTCTCTTCTTCTCACATTTTCGAGAAAAGATAACAAATATATCAAATTCTTTCAGATATTGATGTTAAATGTGTGCATATTGTAATAATGCTGATTTCTTGCACCGTGTGTCTGTTTCTCTCAGCTATAAACCTATTGTGGATTATATCGACACACAGTTTGAAAACTACCTGCAGGAAGAGCTGAAAATAAAGCGCTCTCTCTTCAACTACCACGACACCAGGATCCACATCTGCCTCTACTTCATCTCCCCCACGGGACACTCGCTCAAGTCCTTGGATTTAGTCACGATGAAGAAGCTGGACAGCAAGGTAGGTGTCTGTCTCTGGGGTTCACTGGGGAACGTTCTGCATCAATCTCCTCCTTGTGTTATGAAGATTTCATTTCATTGCAAATGCATGTGCGCTAAGTACCGCTAGGCTGCATCCTGATGACTCCTTATAAAATAAGGATATTATTATAATAGCAAATTATAGGTATGTGAAGTTTCTGAAATTAAATGAACATTTTTTACACAATATTCACTCCAAAGTGTGTATGGTTTTCAGCCAGTGCTTACAATATCAAAATGTGTAAAGTTGTAAGACTGTTTCAAAAGCTGAATATTGCAAAAGCCAAAGTTACAATCATCATCATCATCATCATCCTCATCAATATTAATATACCATTCAAGTGGACTAGGTTACAAAACAAGTGTGAGTGGAAAACATTTCATTATTACTACTAAATGTTGTTATTACTTATGTTTTAAAATTTAGAAGTTGTGTATGACATGGACAGGGTTTGAAATTCACTTTTTCACTCACCAGACAATTTGGCTACAAAATGTGTAGGGCTGCACGATTTGGGGAAAATGTCATATTGCGATAATAGAGGTCAATATTGCGATTGCGATAAAATAAACAAATGGTTTCATGAGTCGACTTGCTTGGTTCTCAAGGAAAATAAATGCACACACAGATTAGTGATAATCTGCCTAAAGAAAAAAGTTCTTTAGTCGAGAGCAGTGAGTGTTTTTCTCTGTTCCCTTTGTTCTTTGATTAACTTTAGCGACAGATATAATTAGTGGCTACTGTGTACTGTCCCTTTAAGAGCAGCCGCTGCTGTCAGAGACGCGGATCTCACACGCGCCTCATTCTCTCACGAGTCACAGCTCTTCACGTTCATCATAAGACTGCTCTTATGTTATGAAGATACTCGACAAAAAGACATTTTGGCATAATTGTGTGTTGTTCGTTCAAGCTCGAAAGAGAACTTGATACTGGGCTGTTTTGTGCGCACGCACGATATTAGCGCGAGTCTTTCTGTGTGTCACAGTCAGGACATTCACAGGCAGCGCGTTCTTTTTTGTCTTATCGTGCATGAATGGTTTAAAAGCATTTGCATGAATAAGAGCGGGATCATGTAACACTAGCCAAAGGATGCCAAAAATTAACAGATGCTGCGTTAATTGCGTTAACAGCGCTAATTTGTTTATTTAATATAAAATCGCAGCATTTTGCGTCATATAATCGCGTAGGCTTGACATCGCGATTGCGATATGATTAATCGTGCAGCACTATGTTGAAGTTACCAGCCATTCAGAACTCCTGCTAGCCAAGAAAAAAAGAAAAGAAATGCACCAGATTAACTACGTCACAGCTTTGTTATAAAATTAGGATATTATAAAATTTGGATTTCATACATTAATTGCTTAATCAGACAAAATCCTGTCATCCAGCATCTCCTCTTTCATCCTCATCCTGTTCATCAAACATGTGTTTTAGGTGGACAGATCAATACAGCACAAAGAACATGTAGGATGTTGGAAAATAACAGTATTTTCTGTTCACCAAATGCTTTTTAATCTTCGCTATTGCTTCAATGCAAATGAACAAGTGTGCTGTTATTTGTTGTGTAGTGACGTGTGTGTTCAAGCACGCCAGATATGAGCAGATTCTGCAATACGCTGTATTTAATATATCATGACTCACGAGTGTATGCGCTAAATATGTGCAGATTTGTCTGTGCAAATTGGCTCGTGATCAGACAGCGTTACCCGCCACAGTTGGTCATTACACGCATTTGGCGGGTGTCCATTTCAAACCCTGTTGATGTCACATGACAGTAGATACTGCACTACACTTCAAACCCTGGACATGACATTACATTCACATTTCTTTTGCTGCCAGAAGCATGAATGAGCATCTGGTTAGCGCTGGTTTTGTGGGTGTGTAGGGAATGTCATTAGTGAAGAGACTGTCAAGGCTCGAAATTGCGACCATTTTGGTCGCATATGCTCCTGAAATTTAATCTGTGCGACCTAAAAATATATTTGGGAGCATTTGTGCGAGTGCAAATAATGGTTGTGGTGCGACCTGTTTTCATTTCTCTAAAAAACGTTTGTAAATTACTTCACAGTGTGTACCTTATGTGCGCTGATACGCGATGGCCGGACCGTCATTCTATCCAACGCTAT
The DNA here is from genome assembly GCF_951802725.1 of Rutilus rutilus. Taxonomy (NCBI): domain Eukaryota; kingdom Metazoa; phylum Chordata; class Actinopteri; order Cypriniformes; family Leuciscidae; genus Rutilus; species Rutilus rutilus. Next base: position 2,676,825 of record NC_140231.1, read on the forward strand.
ATATATAACCAATCCCGGGGTTTTTCCTGCATTGATTTTTTTTTTGGCGGCCGCCAAAGCCTTTTGATCGGTGCGTGAGTGACTGCTGCGCTTGACGAGAGAAAGCCCCGCCGCGCGCGCGCTGTCTTGCTCTCTCTCCCTCGCGCATATTAATCAAAATCATTTGACACGATAGAAAAAGGGTGGAAGACCGAAGTTTCACGTGGAGCATTCGGAGATTTTTTTTCTCCTAAATTACCGTGGAGTGTGAATTGTGCTAAAAAATAAACTACCGGGATAATCACACAACGCTTGCCGTATGCTACACGTCCACTAATGACACGTCCGATTCGCGAACTAATGACTCATTTGAACCGATTCACTTTAATGAATGGTTAAAACAACTGATCTGTCCAAAACACTCACGAGACGTTTGAATCGGTGTATAACAAATCGGTACCACTTTACAATAATGTTCCACTTATTCAATTCTAGTTAACACAGTTAACATGTACTATTAATAAACTGCACTTTGTTAATTTGTTAACCATTGTTAATGTTAATTTCAACATTTGGGCTACTAATAGCCTACATTATTGAATTATTTTTTATTTATTTTTTGTTAACATAGTTAATGCACTGTGAAGTAACATTAATGAACAATGAACAGCTGTATTTTTTTTAACTAAGATTAACAAAGATTAATACAGCATATTAATAGCAATAGAGTGCCAAGTGCCAAGCAAAAAATGCAGGGACAGGTGTGTGGCAAACAAATCAGGTTCATCAGGTTCGATTATTAAGGCTTTTAATCAGCAGGATACGTCAAATATAACCATACTGTCTATGAATATAACACCGCATACACCATCGCCAAAGAAGAGCTTGCCTTCACTTAATTTATGTCAAATGACAAATCATGTGCCAATATCATCGGGGTGAGATGATATAGAGCCAGAAGACCAAATTTCAAATCTTGGCCACAGGATGAAATAAAATCTGTTAATATATAATTTGTAGTTGTGGTGCTCCTTAATTTTTGGTGGGTGCTCCTACATTTTTGCTGGTGCTCCTAACTTTTTGAAGTTGGGAGCACCAGTGCTACCAAGTAAAAAAGTTAATTTCGAGCCCTGTGAAGAGTGTATTGATAATTGATAGTGTGAATGTAGGACAGCGGGCAGGGGTTCTCTCTCTGCCAGTGGAAAAAGAGCCGATCGATTGGTCGCTTCATCAGAGAATAATGGCGTGAACGAGACGAGACTCTGGGGGTTTGTGTTTTTAGGAGACGCACAGATGGTTCATGATGATGTGGCCCCAGGGCCCCGTGACAACAAATACATGCTAAACCTGGGGAGTGCTTGTTTTTATGCCTCACATTACATCGCAAGCATTTTGATTCGTGGATTGTAGGGTATTTGTGATGTTAGTCACAAAAAATAACAGAACTCTGAGACTTTGATCTCGGCTCGTAGAAGAGACTCATGCAAAGTTCTCCAAGCTTCCAGTAACATGTTGGGCACAGTGGAAAAACTGTGTTTTAAAAATGCATTCTAGAACTATAAATGATATAAAGAATTATAAAAACTGTAAAGAATTATTCGCTGTGTTTTGAAGTGTCCACCATAGCAAGATTTTGTATTACCGTATCTCAGCACGTCTACTCTCATCACATGCAAAAATGTCCTGCTTGTCCAGTTTTTGTGCTAATCTTTTTTTTTTTAGATGTTATGAGCGATAAAAATGCCTCTGTACTCGTACTAGAGTTTAGGTGTCTCTGTTATGATATTATGATATTTCAAAGAGTCTCCCACAACAGATTTACAGGCATCCAAACACTTTGATTTTCTCATAATATACATTACAGCATCAGCTCTTTTCTCACAGTGTCGGACACGGTTCAATAAAGGATTCAGTCTCTCTAAACCCCGCCTTTCCGAGAGCCTACTCTGCTCTGATTGGTCAGATGACCCAGTCTGTTGTGATTGGTCTACTCTGCTCTGATTGGTCAGATGACCCAGAACCAAACTCTTCCAGTCTCAGACACAACTACAGTGTTTTAGGGCGGCCAATGAAGACCACAGGCTGGCATTATTGCAAATGTATTACAAACATGTAGATTCAAACCAGAAGTGAGACGGGAATTCCTGACGACTCACTTCAGGCAGTTCGGATTAGGAATCACTTCTTTCTTTTGGAAGACAAAAGCTCCATTTATCTGCACTCTGATCTCTGAAGCCTTGCAGACCTTTTCCATTCACAAACAGCTTTATTACTACACTACATTATTGGGGCACTTTAATGTTACCACTCTGAGACAGATCTATTCATGAGATTCATGAGATGGCTTAAAGTTGTACCATTTGGAGACTGACAGCCCCAGTTAATATCTACTTCTGTTTTATAGGGAGAATTTTTTGCACTTTCAGCATTCTGCTAAATTTCTCAGTTTGTCACATAGAAAGTCACGATTGAGGCTTGTTAGCTTATTTTATGACTCCGTTAAATACATGTAGCCTGATTTATTACTGGTATCTTATTTAACCCAAGATCTATATCTAACTACAACCTCTCCAGATGTGGAACTAGAACATAGACATGTTGAGAAATGTTTTTTATTCATTTTTATTTTTTAGGTGAACATCATCCCTATTATCGCTAAAGCTGACACGATTTCCAAGAGCGAGCTACACAAGTTCAAGATAAAAATCATGAGCGAGCTGGTCAGCAACGGGGTTCAGATCTACCAGTTTCCCACAGATGATGAAGCCGTCACAGAAATCAATTCCTCTATGAACGTGAGTCTTTGCTTACCATAGACGTAAACCACATAAAGGCTTGTGTGCAATTTGAATTTAAATACAGATGTGAATGTATATTTCAGTGGGAAAGTGCATATTATTGCACAGATGCGAAGGAAATCAGATTGAGTACTAGTAGGACTTGTAACATTACCATGTAACCTTTAACTGTGTTTATCCTAGGCCCATCTCCCCTTTGCTGTGGTGGGCAGTGTCGAGGAGGTGAAGGTGGGCAATAAGACCGTGAGGGCCAGGCAATACCCGTGGGGAGTCGTTCAAGGTAAGAAGAAATAGGGCTGTCAAATAAAATTTTTAATTTCAAATATAAATTAAAGCTGCAAGCAGCATTTATCGGGGTTCAAGCATTTAAGGCCTTTAAGCACAAAAGCATCAAAAGACATTAAGTTTTATTTGGCAAGCAGTTGACAGCAGTGGTTCTTGAGGCAAAGTTGTTCAGTATGAGGAGATCTATCAAATGATATGCATATTGTGTTTACTCAGCCGTAAAACTCGTTAGCGCCAACTAGTGGCCGATTTCTTTAAAAATTTTCACAGACCTCTAGGGCCATGAGTCGAACATGCCCACTGAGTTTCGTTCCGATCGGCCTCCGTTAACCTTGTCTAATAGGTGCTCAAAATTCATTGGCCGATGGTGGCCATGTTTTTTGAGATACGCCAATTAGCTCCTAGACAGTCATGGCACCTTGGACCAAGACACTGCATACCAGTTGTCCAGTAAATCGGACTAATGATCCGGTGGTTATAGGCATTTTTTTCCTGTTATAGCACCACCTAGTGGCCAATCATCGTGATTTTTTTGCACGTGACCAAACATTAAAGTCCCTGTAAAGGCAATTCTACAAAAAAATTCTAAACACATTATAAGTGCTAGAAATGTATTGCTAAAACATGTTACAAAGACTGAGAACTGTGAAGTACTAAATTGTGGAGTTAGACCGTTTAACAGTTTTTCACCCTTGCTGTGAGCCGGATTTTTTGGGCGGGGCTAAAACGGGGGCTCGATGACGCATTGCGACCCCCTGAGCTTGATTGGGCCCCTACTTGATGACGCACGGAGTCACTAAGCCTATCGCTCAATCGCGAGTTACTATCAGACAGCCTACAGTTTGCTAGCTACTATGCCCACGGCTCTGGCTATGCCTTCGTCATGTAAATGCGTATTCCCTGGATGCAATCACTTAGAAAACAGATCGGTGTCCTTATTTAAATTTCCGAAAAATGATCATATCAAGAAGAGGTGGATTTATCTTGTGAAGAGCTAACGCGTTACCTTGATGGAGAGCTGATGATCACCACCACACCCGCCTCTGTAGAGATCAGGATAGTTTACTTTCATTGGAGACAACTGGAATTCACTGATAATCCGCTGTTACTGGTGAATGGGGCCGAACCGACTATCTCCCGCTGTCCGCTTCGGCCTTCATCCTCCCGTCGCGCCGACATGCACGAGCTGTGCGCGAGTCATATTTCCCGCGAGTGGGCGTGGTTTCAGCGCAGCCAGCGGACACGCCCCCAGCGTTTGAGAGCTGAGACTACTGCTCATTTTTTCGAGATTTTGATAGCTTATTTTATTTACTTGGCGGCTTTTTTAATCATTGAAATTGGGCTGGGTGTCTAATAACACATTTTTCGGTGGTATGACAAACTCAGAACACATACTTAATTTTGACTTTACAGGGACTTTAAGCTCAAACACAGGAGTTCCAAATTTGGTAAAGATATTTCATTCCATTGACAAGTTATAGAGCTGGTAAGTCCCGCCCCTTCCGTAAAACCCCGCTGGACCTCAAAGTTGAAAAACCGTCAATGCAAGTGAATGGGAGAAAATAATTATTTTCTGGTCCCGTTTGAATTGTGCCATGAATGTGAACATATGTTGTCTGTGAATTTTTTATATAATCTTTCATGTTACGAGTTTGACAGTATATGGTATGATTCTTCGGCTAGCAGTTGTGGAAAAGACATAATGAGAAAGACTACATGTCGCCTATGTGACGTCACCCCATAAAGTTGACTTACCCGTGGTTTTCGCCAACCTCAACGATTTTGTCCTCTCCCTGAAAGAAGGCGGTGAAGTACACCAAAGACACAGTCATGTTTAGCGGGATCCGTGAGCTAGAGCCGTGTGCTAGTGGTGGTGACGTTTCAAACGCGTCGAAAGCAGCGAAGAGTTGTAGTCCACAAAGTGCTTTCACACAAAGTCTAACCGTATCAAACTTCTACCCGCTAAATTGTAGCATTCTTTACACGAAAAGTTCTATAAAAAATTCAAAGACAACATATGTTCACATTCATGGCAAAATTCAAACGGGACCAGAAAATAATTATTTTCTCCCATTCACTTGCATTGATGGTTTTTCAACTTTGAGGTCCAGGGGGATTAGCGGAAGGGGCGGGACTTACCAGCTCTATAGCCATTTTAGTCAAATTGGCTCCACCCACTTCAAACAATTTGGTGCCCCTTAGCAACCGTGAATCGAAATTTCGAAGTGTGTTTTCTCAGGTCACTGATGCACAAACACAGCTTTATGCACTATTGTAGCCTAATTTACACTAAAGCACATTAAGGAAGTTATATTTTATTTAAGAACAATTGTTTCAAAAGTTAATGCACTTTAAAAAGAGAATAGTGAATGTCATTTCAATAAAAGATGCGATGCTTGATTTGGTTTAGCTTATTGCACTCGCTTAGGAGACAATACAACACTTTTTTTCCTTTTAACATTAGGGACTGCCTTTAGAATTATAATTCGAGAAAGAAATTCAACTTTAGCTTTTCAGCCATTTTGAAAGCCCTGGTAAGAAATAACACTCTGCAGTTTGGCTGTTGTAGTTGACGTTACTCCGTCTCTGGAGAATATCACGCTCGAGGGGCTGGAGTATGTCGGACTCTTTTATTTGAACCCTGCTGTTCATTTTCCTCCAGCTTCTCTCTGTGGATACTGGTTTGGGGGGGGGGATTTTTACAATGCCTTTCATGTGAAAACAATCCCATCAATCAAAGCGGCGATAAATGGCACTCTCGACGGAAGCTAATTACGCTGTTTTCTCAGATGTGAGCGAGAGAGCTCTGCCACTGATAAGGTCACGTCATTAGCCGTAGCCGTGTTTCAGTTTAATTGCTCGTCCAGCTCAAGGAGAGACTCGTGCTCCATGAAAGAGGCGCTCGGCGTAGAGCTCTTGGCTTTGTGGAGTCTCGTAGGGCTTTTCAGCATGCATTCAAATACAGACAAATACAAATCATTTAAAAAGAAAAATCAGTTCTCAGCCATGTGACTACTTGCTCAACTAGTTCAGACTAGAGATGCACGATATATCGGGATTGGCCGATATATGTTCCTTTTTTAATGTTATCGGCCGGATAAGAAAAATGTTGCCGATAAATAATGTATTATTTCCTTCAGCTGAGACACTTCAGATGCGCACCGTTCAACATGATGATGTTATTGAATTGCTTAAAATATGATTGGAATCACTTCAAAAAAGCAAAATATACAGTAAAGTGCAACGTCATACATAAAACGGCTACATAAAGTTATAATGAGATTGAGAACATTATAATTGTGTGTTTGGGACATGGCTTTTAATGGTGACACTTTTGTTTTTGTAATCAGCCTCTCAAAAATTATGTAAAACTTTGGATTTAGATTTATCAGCCAATATATCGGTCATCTGCTTTCAAATATAAAGAGTTATCGGTATTGGCCAAATTGTTCATATCAGTGCTTCCCTAGTTCAGGCCGATAGCACAGCTAATGGAATAAAACAGTGTTTTTATATTAAAATCTATATAATCATACACTGCTGTTGCAAAGTTTGGGGTTGGCAAGATTTTTTGAAAGTATCTGATGTTCACCAAAGCGGCATTTATTTGATTAAAAAATACAGTAAATATTGTAAAATATATTATTACAATTTAAAAGAACTGTTATCTAATTTAGTTTTAAAGTGTAATTTATTCCTGTGATCAAAGCTGTATTTTCAGCATCATTACTGCAGTCTTCAGTGTCACATGATCCTTCAGAAACTATATATATATATTTGCTTCTCTGTTATTATAAATAAACCTAAGTCTATGGGTAGAGCCATATTTAATTTTTGACTGGGATGAATACGAGGCTGTGAGGGGATTGAATAGAAAGGTTCAGTGGATTGTACTGTTGTTTACGATGTTCAGCTGATGAAACAACAACTTTCAGCTGACAAAAAACTCAATAAATCTGTTTTGTGAAAAGGTTGTGGTCTAGAAGCTTTATACAGTGTGTGCCATTATTGTAAAGACTGTGAGTCAATCCCTCAAAGCCTCATTTTCATCTGCGTCAAATTCAATATGGTGTCTATCTGAATATGATCTATTATTATTGGTGCTCAATTATTAAAGGTAGTAGGAGTTCATTTACTCACCCTGGTGTTGTTCTAATCCAGTGTGCCCTTTCTTTCTTTTTCTGACCATGATTAAAAAAATTAAAAGTAAATGTCCTGTTTGTGCTTGTCCATATAATGGCAGTGAATAGCATCTTTTTTTTATCTCAAATATGTGAATATGCATATGCCTTAATCCGTCATTTTAACTAACAGCAAAATGCTTAATAAAACAATGATGGAGAGTAATTAATAATAAAAAAAAAATGTTATATTATTTGTTCTGTTGGATGAATGAGTTCATTGGGTCACACACACACACACACACACACACACACACACACACACACACACACGCGTGTGTATGGTATAAGCTTATTTCCTCAATTTAGGTCCACAGTGACACGAGTCCCCATGAGTGTGTGTGCATTCAGGTTTAAGTCCCCACCGGGATAGAAAAACATGTACACACACACTCTCTCTCGCTCTCCCACACACACTCACTCACTTACTCACACAAACTCACACACACACACACACACACACACACACACACACACACACACACACACACACACACACTGCAGATGTAGTTGTTTAGAGCACGGACACACAGTTCACTAGTTTCTATCAGCTCACATCATCTTGTACTGGATTGAACAACTTCATGTCTACAGTAATTGTACAGAATACTGAACCAATGAAACTAATTCTCTAACATTTATTCAACTGTTCTTTAAAGTACAGGGTTCAAAATATACTTAGTTTTCCATGTTTCGCTCCGCCTTTCAAAGTATATTCCCTGGCCGCGAGCCTGGAGAGAAGATCGAGTGGACTTTGGTTTTCAAGCGCTCGTCCCTTCAGTGGTAACTGTACTGACCGCGTGTGTGTATGTGTGTGTGTGTTGCAGTGGAGAACGAGAGTCACTGTGATTTCGTGAAGCTACGGGAGATGTTGATCAGAGTGAACATGGAGGATCTGCGAGAACAGACTCACGCCAGACACTACGAGCTCTACAGGCGCTGTAAACTAGAGGAGATGGGCTTCAAAGACACCGACCCTGACAGCCAGCCCTTCAGGTGAGACACACACACACACTCCCTGCAAGCTCTCAACCGTAGACTGTAAAGAAATATGGGCGTAGTGTGTGTGACGTGTTTCTGAAGAGCGTTTTTGAAGCCCAAAGTGGGCGGAGCCGGCCGTCGCCATCTTGGCCGCGCGTCACTCCCAGATAACTGAAAATGTGCAGCGAGGCGGATTAGCTGAGGTGACGTGATGCTAACAGACAGCAGACAAACGGCTAGTAGTGACATCAGCGGCAATCCACCTGTTACTCAAATGGCCACGCCCTAATTATGCAGAACTTCAAGGCTTAATATAATTTAAACGGATGAGTTATAAAAATATTCACCCCCTCACAGTCGTCATGAAGAGCAACATTAGCTATATAGACCAACACCACTTTTTGTACCAGGCTGTAAACATGTTTCTTTCAGCTGTAAAGTTGGGCATTTTAACATGGGGGTTTATGGGATTGACTCTCTTCTGGAGCCGGTCTCTAGTGGCCAGTCGATGAACTGCAGGTTAAGTCACTTCAGTGTTGGATTCAAGAGAGACCGGGAGGTTACCGCTTGCTCTCAACATGCACTGATTTTGCAATTTGGTGTCAGAATATTGTGGACACTTAGGGTTGTTTTGGGTTACTGTTCCCTTTTTAAAATGTAGCGCAGTTGACGAAACATAATGCCAGTAAAAGATAAATATAACGATAACTATATTAGCATCCACACTAACGGATGATGACGGTCTGTTTATTATGAGCGCACTGCAGTATTCTGTGTTTTCATCCTGATGTTCGCTGTTGTTTTTCAGAAAAGGCTTTACGTGTGAATGATTAAAACAATTTTGCAGTTTGGAAATGCATCACATTGCTTGTGAATGCAGTTTCATGTGGATTTTAAGTTAAAATGTGCATGTAAATCTTTATGAAAAGGAAAATCAGGTTATATACGTCACCATATAAGATCACCCAGTTCAAAGCAAAATCTTTTCTACAGTCTACAGGAGACGTATGAAGCCAAAAGGAAGGAGTTTCTGGGAGATCTGCAGAGGAAGGAAGAGGAGATGAGGCAGATGTTCGTTAATAAAGTGAAGGAGACGGAGGGCGAGCTGAAGGAGAAGGAGAGAGAGGTTAGTCCTGATGAAAGGGATCGTTCACCCAAACATTAAAATTAGCCCATGATTCACTCACCCTGAAGCCACCCTAGGTGTGTATGACTTTCTTCTGTCAGACAAATACAATCAGAGTTATATTAAAAACTGTCCTGGCTCTTCCAAGCTTTATAATGGCAGTCATTGGGTGTATTTTTTGGAAGTCCATCAAAATGCATCTATCCATCAAAGCGCATCTATCCATCATAAAAGTGCATCTATCCATCATAAAAGTGCATCTATCCATCATAAAAGTGCATCTGTCCATCATAAAAGTGCATCTGTCCATCATAAAAGTGCTTCTATCCATCATAAAAGTGCATCTGTCCATCATAAAAGTGCATCTGTCCATCATAAAAGTGCATCTGTCCATCATAAAAGTGCTTCTATCCATCATAAAAGTGCATCTGTCCATCATAAAAGTGCATCTGTCCATCATAAAAGTGCATCTGTCCATCATAAAAGTGCATCTGTCCATCATAAAAGTGCATCTGTCCATCATAAAAGTGCTTCTGTCCATCATAAAAGTGCATCTGTCCATCATAAAAGTGCATCTATCCATCATAAAAGTGCATCTATCCATCATAAAAGTGCATCTGTCCATCATAAAAGTGCATCTGTCCATCATAAAAGTGCTTCTATCCATCATAAAAGTGCATCTGTCCATCATAAAAGTGCTTCTGTCCATCATAAAAGTGCATCTGTCCATCATAAAAGTGCATCTGTCCATCATAAAAGTGCATCTATCCATCATAAAAGTGCATCTATCCATCATAAAAGTGCATCTGTCCATCATAAAAGTGCTTCTATCCATCATAAAAGTGCTTCTATCCATCATAAAAGTGCATCTGTCCATCATAAAAGTGCATCTGTCCATCATAAAAGTGCTTCTGTCCATCATAAAAGTGCATCTGTCCATCATAAAAGTGCTTCTATCCATCATAAAAGTGCATCTGTCCATCATAAAAGTGCTTCTATCCATCATAAAAGTGCATCTGTCCATCATAAAAGTTCATCACTAAAACTTGAACTCACGCACAACGTAATGACGAACGCGGAAGCGCAGAGGAAAGAGCAAAACAAAACCTTTTTCTTACAGAGAAATGTGGGCGGAGCTTGAGTTTGTTACCCAGAGCTGTGTGTTTGAACCGCGAGAGCTCACGCCACTCCTACATCTACATCACACTCCTACATCTACGTCACACTCCTACATCTACGTCACACTCCTACATCTACGTCACACTCCTACATCTACATCACACTCCTACATCTACGTCACACTCCTACATCTACGTCACACTACGTCACACTCCTACATCTACATCACACTCCTACATCTACGTCACACTACGTCACACTCCTACATCTACATCACACTCCTACATCTACATCACACTCCTACATCTACGTCACACTCCTACATCTACGTCACACTCCTACATCTACGTCACACTACGTCACACTCCTACATCTACATCACACTCCTACATCTACGTCACACTACGTCACACTCCTACATCTACGTCACACTCCTACATCTACGTCACACTCCTACATCTACGTCACACTCCTACATCTACGTCACACTCCTACATCTACGTCACACTCCTACATCTACGTCACACTCCTACATCTACGTCACACTCCTACATCTACGACACACTCCTACATCTACATCACACTCCTACATCTACATCACACTCCTACATCTACGTCACACTCCTACATCTACATCACACTCCTACATCTACGACACACTCCTACATCTACATCACACTCCTACATCTACATCACACTCCTACATCTACATCACACTCCTACATCTACATCACACTCCTACATCTACGTCACACTCCTACATCTACATCACACTCCTACATCTACATCACACTCCTACATCTACGTCACACTCCTACATCTACATCTACGTCACACTCCTACATCTACGTCACACTCCTACATCTACGTCACACTCCTACATCTACGACACACTCCTACATCTACATCACACTCCTACATCTACATCACACTCCTACATCTACATCACACTCCTACATCTACGTCACACTCCTACATCTACGTCACACTCCTACATCTACATCTACGTCACACTCCTACATCTACGTCACACTCCTACATCTACGTCACACTCCTACATCTACGTCACACTCCTACATCTACGTCACACTCCTACATCTACATCACACTCCTACATCTACATCACACTCCTACATCTACGTCACACTCCTACATCTACATCTACGTCACACTCCTACATCTACGTCACACTCCTACATCTACGTCACACTCCTACATCTACGTCACACTCCTACATCTACATCACACTCCTACATCTACGTCACACATCGTCAAGTGTTGCTCTTCTGGCGTAAGTCGACTTGCGTAGGCCGTCTGCCGGAAGATAGTTATTTTAGTCCATAAAGTTTTAAATATGGATAATTTAAGGCCTTTATTAACTTTGATGGACTTCAAAAAAATACAGCCATTCACTGCCATTATAAAGCTTGGAAGAGCCAGGACAGTTTTTAATATAACTCTGATTGTATTCGTCTGAAAGAAGAACGTCATACACACCTAGGGTGGCTTCAGGGTGAGTGAATCATGGGATAGTTCACCTAAAAATGGAAATCAGCCCATGAAGTCCGCATGGCGTAACCACACACTGATCTCGCTCT